>NC_091449.1:1704034-2004034 GCF_964237555.1 Oryctolagus cuniculus | reverse complement strand
ACCCACTAGCTGCATATCCCTTACTGTAAACCAGGTGCTGCACAGACCGAAGTTTAGCAAACTCCACTCCAGACTAGTACTTGCTGTAAGGACGTCAAAATAAGAATGGTTTTTACATTTTTTTTTTGGACAGGCAGAGTGGACAGTGAGAGAGAGAGACAGAGAGAAAGGTCTTCCTTTGCCGTTGGTTCACCCTCCAATGGCCGCCGCGGCCGGCGCACTGCGGCCGGCGCACCGCGATGATCCAATGGCAGGAGCCAGGAGCCAGGTGCTTTTCCTGGTCTCCCATGGGGTGCAGGGCCCAAGCACCTGGGCCATCCTCCACTGCACTCCCTGGCCACAGCAGAGGGCTGGCCTGGAAGAGGGGCAACCGGGACAGAATCCAGCGCCCCGACCGGGACTAGAACCCGGTGTGCCGGTGCCGCTAGGCAGAGGATTAGCCTAGTGAGCCGCGGCACCGGCCGGTTTTTACATTTTAAAATGGTTCAAAACCTTAAAAAGAGATTCTGTGAAGTTTGAGAGGCACACAGCTACACCCACTCATTGGCACATGGTCCGTGGCTACTTCAGGGTTCCCTGAGCAGATCTGAGAAACTTCTCGACCTGCAAAACCTCAAGTATTTAGTATCCTGGCCCTTTCTTCAAAACACAGATGAGGGGCCCGCGTGGTGGTGCAGCGGGGTGAGTGCCGCCTGCAATGCATGCATCTTGTCTCTCTCTTTTTTTTTTTTTTTTTTTTTTTTTGACAGATAGAGTTAGACAGTGAGAGACAGAAACAGAGAGAAAGGGTCTTCCTTCTGTTGGTTTACCCCCCAAATGACTGCTACAGCCGGAGCTATGCTGATCCAAAGCCAGGAGCCAGGTGCTTCCTCCTGGTCTCCCTTGCGGGTACAGGGCCCCAAACACCTGGGCCATCCTTCACTGCCCTCCCGGGCCACAGCAGAGAGCTGGACTGGAAGAGGAGCAACCAGGACTAGAACCTAGTGCTCACATGGGATGCTGGCGCCGCAGGCAGAGGATTAACCAAGTGAGTCATGGCGCCGGCCCCCTGGCATCCTGTCTTAATGGGTGCGAGGGGGTTCTTAATGATCTGCTTGCTCTTTCCCCAGAGGGCTGCAACGGCCGGAGCTGCGCCGATCGGAAGTCAGGAGCCAGGAGCCAGGAGCTTCCTCCGGGTCTCCCACGCAGGTCCCCACGCACTTGGGCCATCCTCTGCTGCTCTCCCAGGCACATGAGCAGAGAGCTGGATGGGGAGGGGAGCAGCTGGGACTGCAGGTCTGGGCTTTGACCGGCTGCACCGCAGGGCCTGCTGCTCCCCCTTTTCTTTTCACTTGCAAAGTACCTGCTGCCCTGACTTCGGAAGTCAGGGGTCTGTTTCGCCTGCTTTCCTGCTTTGTTTACGAGGAATCATTCTTTTGCCTGTGTCCATGTTCTTTAATTGAACATTGCATCTGCAACACTCATCCATTTTGTTTTGGGTGTTTATCGCTTTTGTAGCTACGTATTCTGTGGTGTGAATGTACCATAATTTACCTAAATTTTAAGAGTTTTCTTGTCATTTTTTGCTGCCCCGCTGCCCAACTCAGATGCCTTGTTTACATCGGTCACCTCCCAGAGGCCAGAGACAGTCAGTGGCGTCCTGGGTACTGCAGGTAGGACAAGAGGTGAGCGCTCACAGACTCATGCTCCGCATCTGTTCCAGTAACGCCCCACCCTACCCCTCAGTGTCTGAGCATTTGGCAGCTGGTGGAGCACAGGGGTCACTAGCGGGGCTGGGGGAGGGTCAGGCTCCGGCTGCTGAATAAAACACCACAGCCGGGGGCTTGGGCAACAAAAACTGATTTCCTCGCAGCTCTGGATGCTTGAAAGTTCAAGGTCAAGGTGCTGGCAGCTTTGGGTCCCTGCTTAGGCCTCTCTCCCTGTTTCTTGGCATGGCTGTCCCTCCGTGTGTGTCTGCCCTCTCTCTTCTTAAAAGGATGCACTAGTGCTGGATTAAGGCCAGCCAGATGGCCTCTTTGGAACTTAATGATCTCTTCAAAGGCCCTATCTCCAAGCACAGCATGAGGTCTGGGGGATACAGAGTGAATTTAGGGAGACAAAGTTCAGCCTACGACAGATAGCCTTGCTTCTTCAGGTCTCATGGGAGTCACCTCAACCGCACCCAAACCAGATGGGTGTGTGTTCCGCCACACCAGCTCGCCCTCCAGAGCGGTGCACCCCCAGCAATGGCACTGTCAGCCATGTGTTTGGGGCGCCCAGAAGTCAGTGGACCCCCGACCCCTTCTATCCCATCCACCACCAGGTCTTGCTACCGGACGTTCATCAACCTGTCACTTCTCCTCTGACCCTGATACTGAGAACCAAGTTCTCCCCTCACCCCCCAGGCTAGGGAAGATTCTAAATGTCCTCACCCTGCCCCAACCCAGCGCCCCTCACACACAGACCACCTGGTTCTCTCAGAGCAAGGAGTAGACTCCTCCCAGCTCCCAGAGCCTGGATGCTGGGCAGAGCCCCTTCTGCAGCAGGACTGCGAGTTCTCTGGTTCCTTCCACGTCACCCACATCAGGGCTGCTCAACCCCAGCACCCCAATGCTTGGTGCCGGGTGCTGTGCTGCGCTTTGCGGGGCTCTGAGCAGCATCCCCTGCCTCACCCAGCTGCCAGCAGCAGCCCTGTGCAATGGTTGGCAACCAGAATCTTCTCCAGGCAAAGCGGGGGTGGGGACATATCACCTGCGGGGAAGAATCCCCATTTTGCTCCGTGGTGGTGGTGGTGGGTGTTGTGAAAACCAAGTGCTGGGGGAACCTTGCCTTCCCGGCTCGTTGTCCTCAGTCTCTCCTTGCACAGGGACATGGTGGCAGCATCCATGCAGGGCAGTTACAAAGCCCCGTTAAGGTCTGTGGGGGATGAGCGACAACAGCCCTGCCATCCTGAGGCCACAAAGTCGCGTGGCTGCATTGTGGGTCTCACCTGAGGGCCTGGGCGGCTCTGTGACAGCTGCTACCTGTTTCCGCAGGAGGTGAGGAAGCCAAGTAATAAAGCAGAGTCAAGTCAGCTGCTCGGCTGGGAGCTCGCGCCTGGAGGTGGTGCCGAGTCTCCACCAGCTGTCCTGCCCACACTGGCTGCGCAGGACTCGACTGGGCATGCAAACTACAAATTGCAGGGGCCGAGGTATGCCCGCCACTAAAACGAGCAGGTTCAGGTAGGTGGCCAGGCCCGGGGAGGGGGGAGTGGGCAGGGACCCTCTGGGCACTCCGTGTGGTGAGCACAAAGGAGTCTTCACAAATCGGTGTCCCATCCGAGAGAGGCTCTGGCCTGGGGTAGTCAGAGTACCAGCATGCTAGACCCCCGGAACCACTCGACAGGTTCTCCTGTATCATCCAATTCTGGCAGGTTTTCCTTATTTATTACTTTTTAAAAAGATTTATGTATTTGAGAAGCAAAGTTACAGAGAGGGAGAGAAGGGTCTTCCATCTGCTGGTTCACTCCCCAAATGGCCACAATGGCTGGAGCTGGGCCGATCCGAAGCCAAGAGCTTCTTCCAGGTCTCCCACACAGGTGCAGGGGCCCAAGCACTTGGGCCATCTCCCACTGCTTTCCCAGGCCACAGCAGAGAGCTGGATCGGAAGTGGAGCAGCTGGGACTCAAACCAGTGCCCATATGGGATGCCGGCACTGCAGATGGAGATTTAGCCTGCTACAACACAGCACCGATGGACAGTTTTGCATTAAATAAACTCTATACTTTTAGCAGAAAACTAGCAGCACCTATGACAAATCCAAGGTACAGAAAGGATTAAAACCTAACTGGATAAAATTCCCAGAAAGGTGTTGTATTTTCTGCACCCTCCTTTAAAAGGAGAGTGGATAGTTCGTAGACATTTTACTAACACACTGACATCAAGTTGGCCTTTCTTGTTTCAGTGACAAGAACTTAATAATAGTACGTGGCATATGCATGTATAGCCTTAGAATTATCTGTCCTGCTGGGAAAGTGAAATGGATCACACATAAGACAGGCAACACATGGTAAAGACTCAGCAAACAATGCCCTCCCTAACTCATCACTAAAATTGTATCAAAATTAGTGGAATTTGGGGACCACGCTGTGCCTTAGTGGGTAAAACCACTGCCTACAGTGCTGGCATCCCATATGGCCACTGATTCAAGTCCAGGCTGCTTCACTTCCCATCCAGCTCCATGCTAATGTGCGTGGGAAAGCAGCAGAAGATGTCCCAAGTCCTTGGGCCCCTGCATCCACGTGACAGACCCAGAAGAAGCTCCAGGCTCCTGGCTTCAGACTGGCCTAGTTCCAGTCATTGAAGCCATTTGGAGAGTGAACTAGCAGATGGAAGATTCATCCCTCTCTCTCTCTATCTCTCTCTCTCTCTCCCCCTTTAAAATAAATCCTTAAAAAAAAAAAAACACCTAGTCATATTGCCTCTATTTTATAGCCCTGGAAACCCAGGTTCCTCCATATGCTTCCTAGTGTCTTTTTGTGCGTGTGTGTGTAAGAGCCACAATCCTGCTTTCTTTAAGTGAGCTGACCCATCAAGACAAAAGTCTTCAGAACCTTTATGTTTATGTTCAGAGTCTTCTGGAAGAATCTGAAAGCACAGGAGCACCTGTACAGACACTGGAGTCGTTGCTCGCTGCTGCCACTAGGTGGTGATAGGAACCAAGGCTGCTCAGGCTTGCACCCTGCCTTCCCCTCCCATGTTAGGCCATTCTGAGCTCGCTTTGGAAGCTCCACTGAGGGGAAGGAGCTCTCCAGGAGTAGGTTTGAAGGTGACAGGGTGGCATAACAGGTCACCAGGTGTTTGTGGCAGGTGAGGGAAAAGGGGTGTCCAGATCATATTCTCAGGAATGTGGCTTCACAGCGCATTGAGGACAGCAGGAGGAGCTGTTAACTGGAGCAGCTTCTACAGACTGATGAGCTACCCATGAGACTGTTGAAGCTAAAAGACCCTTGAGCATAAGCAGGGTGCTGAGACCAGACAACCAACATTCTCGGGTCTATAGCCACTACTTGAATTACTGAGTTTCAGGATCAATGCTTCTTCAGTCTTTCAAATTGATGTCAAAATGTGGTCCATGGTCATCTGTCAACTTGTAATTCCATCCACAACAAATTTTATGCTTTTGCAACACCGAACGTGTCCCTCAAGGATCGATTTTTATTCAGCTCTTGCCTCTGTACCTGGAACTTCTTTTTCTGTCAATTTCTAAAGCTCATGTTCTATATATACCTCACCATTTTGTAAAATTATTTATTGGAAAAGCAGAGTTAGAGAGGGGCAGAGGGGAAAGAGAGAGAGAGGTCTTATATCTGCTGGTTCACTCCCCAAATGGCTACAAAGGCCGGAGCTGGGCCGATCCAAAGCCAAGAGCCAGGAGCTTCTTCCGGGTCTTCCAGGTGGGTGCAGGGTCCCAAGGACTTGGGCCATCCTCTACCACTTTCCCAGGCAATAGCAGAGATGGGTTGGAAATCAGCAGCTGGGACTCCAACCCGTGCCCATATGGGATGCGGCACTGCAGGCAGTGGCTTCACTCGCTACACCACGACAGGTGCCAGCCCCTGTAAACCTCACTTTCACACTTCTTTCTGGCATCAGAAAGGTCTACTAAGTGTTTACATGATTCAGTCATATCTTTCCAATGTCGTCACACATGGTGCCCCTCAGAACACATAAAGAAGCAGAGTGTGAGTGCGTGACCACAGAAGATCCCTGCTGCACTTAGCTCCAGATCACTTGACTCCTGGGGTATGTGAGGCACAAATCTCAAGCAGCTGAAAGCCAGTATGAGGCCATACAGAGCTACGTTTGAGCTGCTGTATATGCAGGACATGGACACTGAGGACGAGAGAAGGCACAGGCCATGGCAAAGCCAGAGCTCCAGGCAAGAGGACGGAAAGTTCCTGGACACAGGCCCAGTTCCATGGCATGCAACAGAGTCTCTGCCGTCCCACAGGGCTCAGAATTAAGACCACCCTGAATGTGGCTTGATTCTCTGCTCTTGCCATCTTGAAATTCTGTCTTGAAGTAAAAATCATATTCCTTACAGATCCTTGGGGCACCTGGCATTTGGAATTTTTAATGATCTTGTATAAGGGACCAGGCATATTCATTTCTCACAGGACTCCTAAATCAGGTGGCCAGTCCGTCTACATAAACAGAGTAAACACAAGGAAACCAGCAGCAAAGACTGAAATAATCAAGAGAGGGCATTGGGCATAGTGGTAAAGATGCCGCTTGAGACACCCACATCCCGGATCAGAGTGCCTGGGGTGGAGTCCTGGCTCCACTAACAACTCCAGCTGCCTGCAGCCTATTGTGTGCCCGACGAGGCAGCAGATGATGGTCCAGGTACCTGGGCTGCTGCCATCCATGTGGGAGACCAGGTTGGAGTTCCTGGCTTTACCCACTATGCCACAACGCCAGCCCCTACTCCACTTCTGATCTAGCTCCCTGCTGATGTGCACAGGAAAGCAGTAGAAGATGGCTCAACTACTCAGGCCCCTGCCGCCCATGTAGGAACCCTGGATGGAGTCCTAGGTTCCTGACTTTGGCCTGGCTCACCCCTAGCAATTGTGGCCATTTTAGGAGTGAAGCAGCACAAGAAAGATCTCCAGCTCTCTCTATCTGTAACTCTGCCTTTATACTAAAGAGATAAATCTTGGGCCAGCGCCATGGCTCACTTGCTTAATCCCCTGCTTGCCTGTCAAAAAATAAACTAAATAAATAAAGCAAGTTGCCCCCCCCAAAATAAAGATTTATTTTGTTTATTTTTTTGGGTGGGGGCAACTTGCTTTATTAAACAGAAAACGGAAACTGTGTGGCAGGGAAGGCGAGGTCCCTCCCTCCTTCCCTGCCTCCTTCCTTCCTTCGTACCTTCCCTCCCCGCTTCCCTCTCTCCCTCGCTGTTTTTTTTTTAAACTTTTATTTAGTAAACATAAATTTCCAAAATGCAGTTTATAGATTACAATGGCTTCCCTGCCCCAATAACTTCCCTCCCACACAGAACATAAAGTGTAAACTACTGGTTCAGTACTAGTTATAGTGTTAATTCACATTGGACAACACATTAATGACAGAGATCCCACATGGCCTAGCGGTTAGGATTCCTGGTTTTCATCCAGGCGGCCTGGGTTTGACTCCTGGGGTGGGAAGTTGAAAATAAATCTTTAAAAAATAATTTTTCAGAATACCAAAAACAATTCCATGGAAAATGTCATTGAGTTAAATACCCGGACAGAAGAGACACTCCATTCATTGTCTATGATACACATTCAACGCTCTAGTATTTCAGCTCCCGCACCAATTTGTTGTATATACTTGATAGCTAGTTGCTTAAAAATACTATTAGAGAAAAAGATAAGGCAAAGAGGAAAATATTTCATTCATATCTCTCCCATCAGTTATTATAAAACATCCTTAACATGTGAACATCATGACATATACACATCACATTTTTTTAGAAAAACACTTTTATTTGATTAAAAAGTACATGATTCCTATTAATTACATATTTCACCAAAGTGCGTAGACAGAAATAATCATCCTACTTCCCAAGAGTTCCTGTCTGTTAACAGTAAGCACATGAAATTCCAGGCCTCTACTATTTCGAGTTCATACAAAGCAAGCTGGAGGGATAGATGGATGAGCGCATGTAAATATTTGGAACCAGATGTCTTCTAACTGAATGGGAACTCCATGAGGTCAGGGATTTTCTCTGCTGTGTTCCCTGCTACATCCTCCACCTACTTTTAGCAAGGTCTCTCACCTGGGGCTTTGTTAGTACTGGGGCTGGATAACTCTTCATTGCACAGGGTGGGGATGGCAATGGCATCTTCCTCTGCATTTTAGATGAAGCAGCGTCCCTGGCAAGAACACCCTTTCAGTGTGGCAGCCAAAACCATCTCCACACATTACCAGATGGCCGCTCAAGGGCAACACTGCCACCAGCTCAGAACCACTGACCTAGAAAACATGTGGCACAAAAGAAAGGCTTGCTGAATGGATGAAGTGCTTGGAAAATCATTTAGGAGCAATTTTAAAAGTAAAGCAAACCCTGTGGCATAGCACATAAAGTGGCTGCCTGCAGTGCCGGCATCCCATATGGACACCAGTTCAAGTCCTGCCTGTCCACTTCCCATCCAACTCTCTGCTATGGCCTGGGAAGGCAGTGAAAGATGGCCCAAGTCCTTGAGTCCCTGCACCCATGTGGGAGACCCAGAAGAAGCTCCTGGCTTTAGACAAGCTCAGTTGTAGCTGATGTGGCCATCTGGGGATTGAACCAGCAGATGGAAGACCGAGCTCTCTCCTCTCCTCCCCTCCCCCTCTTCTTCTGCCTCTCTGTAACTCTGCCTTTCAAATAAAAAAATAAATCTTAACAAAAAGGGGTGGTGGCCAGCACTGTGGCACAGCAGGTTAAAGCCCTGGCCTGAAGAATCGACATCCCATATGGACGCTGGTTCTAGTCCTGGCTGCTCATCTTCTGATCCAGCTCTCTGCTGTGGCCTTGGAGAGAGAGCAGTAGAAGATGGCCCAAGTCCTTGGGCCCCTGCACCCACGTGGGAGACCTGGAGGAAGCTCCAGGCTCCTGGCTTCAGATCGGCTCAGCTCTAGCCGTTGCAGCCATCTGGCGAGTGAACCAGCTGATGGAAGACTTCTCTCTGTCTCTACCTCTCTATAGCTCTGTCTTTCAAATCAATACGATAAATCTTAAAACAAATTGAGGTAGCTGAGAAGTACACAAGGAGAAACACAAAGGAATAGGAGAATCCAGATCTGCTCTGTGCCCTCTACAATAATCCACACCCCGAGTCCAAGCATTTAACTGACATGGGCCCACACCTGAGTTCAGAAAGAATGGGTGATCATGAGGAGCTGGGGTGACCTGTGCATAGTAATCGAGTGAATTCCACGAGTTCAGCAGTAGCAAACAGGCAGAACCGTGTGCTGAGATTGCCATGGCAGCCTTCAGGCCACATCAACTCCAGGAATTGGTGCTATGCCTGCACAGAGCGACCCTCTGGTGACACTACCACCGCGGACTACATTTCCCTTAAGGTCCCATGGCGCGTCCACCCGCAAGACCTGCTGGGAATGCCGCTGCTTCCAGAAGACTTGTGGTGGCCTTTGCCCGGATTTCATTTTCCTGTAGGGGCCAGGGGGTGGAAATAAAGATGCTCGAAGCCTGAGAGTGGAAGTCCCGACCCCTTTTAATTTCTCTTTCTCGCTCTTCAGTGGGCCCCTCCTTCGTCAGTGTCTGAGCCAGCCCCCTGTGCACCTTCCCCAGCGCGGGCAGCCACCCCGGCGCACCTCTCTGCCGGCCCAGCCAGCGCCCGCGGGGCCAGCACCACACAGCAGCCATGTCCAGAGGCTCAGGCTGGCAGCCCCAGCAGGCGCGGGGTCTGGGCTCTAGAAGGCTGGGAAGCGGAGGTCCGCTTGTGCTCTAGGGATTTCTGTTCCCTTCCTCTCTGAGTGAGGAAAAGTTTTATATAGTTGTAAAGATCGAGAATGGAAAGCACGCTGCAAGGAAAAGATAAAATGACCACCCCAGACTCAAGTGGGGTGACCACGAGGGCTGTAGTCAGCTGTTCCCAGGTACTACACGCGTGAGGAAGGCGCAAGTGTGCGTAGGGGTGGCCCGGCCATCCCACATGGGTGCCAGTTCTAGGCCCGGCCGCCCCGCTGCGCATCCATCTACCTGCTGAGCTCGGTGCCTGGTCCGGCCTCCCGTGGGAGACCCGGATGGAGCCCCAGGGCCCTGGGTGAGGCCTAGGTGCGGCCCTGGGTGAGGCCTCGGTGCGGACCTGCCTGAGCCCGGCGGAGCCCTGGCTGATGCCCGGTGCGGCACTGCAAGATGCTGGCGGAGCCCTGGTTGAGGCCTGGGTTGGCCCTGGCTGGGGACCCCTGGAGCCCTGCTGAGGCGGGCATCTGGGGAGCGAACCAGCGGATGGAAGATGTCGCTCTCGCTTTCACTCTCGCTTTGCCTTTCAAGTGAATTAAAGGAAAAGAACCAAGAAAATGCGTATGCACACACGCGTGGGGTGCGTTTTCCTGACAGAACTCGGTGATGAAGGCCCCGAGCAAGGCCAGGTTTCCCCGTGGTAACAAGATGGTTATCTGACAGTAAAAGCTCAAGACATGAGATGGCCAGAGCTGACCGTGACGGGCGGCGTTGCCAAGCAGGGTTTCGGCAGGGCACCGCAGATAGTGAGCGGGGCTGGAGCAGAAGCCCCGGCAGAGCAGGTGCTGAGCCCCACGTCCGCACAGTGGCTTATGGCCCTCATCTGAGGAAAGCCTTTTCCTGCAGTTAACTCTCTGCTGAAAATCCTCTCTATATGTGACATTAGGGAAATGACCTCTTCCTACGCAGAATACTCTGAAAGCTTTTTTTCACTCAAAATTATTCTTAGTAATGCATTCTGAAAACACAAAAGCAAACTTTAAGATACCTTGTCAAACCATATTAGATGTAAATTAAAAATTACCTAGGAGTTTTCATCTTCAATACAATGTCAAGAGCCAAATACTAATTATATAAATATATAAATTTTATATATACATTTATATAACTTTAGAAGTGAGTCACAGATGTAAGAAAGTTCTTGCTGCTCATCTTGTGATTCTTATGTATATTTGCAATGATGTCCTAAGTTAAAATTTGTGTCATAGAGGCTGGCGCCGTGGCTCCCTAGGTTAATCCTCCACTTGCAGTGCCCACATCCCATGGGGGCACCGGGTTCCAGTCTCGGCTGCCACTCTTCCAGTCCAGCTCTCTGCTGTGGCCCGGGAAGGCAGTGGAGGATGGCCTGAGTGCTTGGGCCCCAGCAGCTCCGGCTGTTGCGGCCATTTGGGGAGTGAAGCAACGCAAGGAAGACCTTTCTCTTTCTCACTGCCTAACTATATCTGTCAAATAAAAAAAAATGGTGTCATAAACAAATACAGTAAAATACAGTTGTCTACTGCTAGCATTTTTTTTTGGGGGGGGGACAGGCAGAGTTAGCGAGAGAGACAGAGAGAAAGGTCTTCCTTCTGTTGGTTCACAAGGCAAATGGCCACTGGGGCTAGTGCACTGTGCTGATCCAAAGCCAGGAGCCAGGTGCTTCCTCCTGGTCTCTCATGCAAGTGCAGAGCCCAAGCACTTGGGCCATCCTCCACTGCCTTCTGGCCACAGCAGAGAGCTGCCCTGGAAGAGGAGCATTCAGGTCAGAACCGGCACCCCAACTGGGAATAGAACCCGGGGTGCCGTCATCCCAGGCAGAGGACTAGCCTAGTGAGCCACGGTGCCGGAGCTAGCTAGCCTTTTTTAGGCATTTTATGCTTTTTAAAGATATATTTATTTTATTTGAACTTCAGAGTTACAGAGAGGCAGAGGTACAGCAGGGCGGGGGGGGGGGGCGGGGATGGAGAGAGAGAACAGGGAGAGATAGATAGAGAGAGAGGGCTTCCATTGGCTGGTTCACTCCCCAGACAGCCCGGATTCTGGAGCTGGGCTGATCCAGAGACAGGCCCTCCTCCACTACCTCCCAAGGCCAAGGCAGAGAGCAGGATGGGAAGCAGAGCCCTGGCCTCACCCCCTGCACCACAGCACCCACCCCTGCAGGCATTTTAAATTCATTGCCCTAGGAGATAGCCACACCTAAAAGGGTGTTTCCTGGGCGGGGCTGCCAGGGGTGTATAAATGAAAGGCACTGGCTGACTGCACATCAGAGTTCTCATCCACTCCCACAGCGAGGACAGCAGCTCTCCACGTCCACACCGCGAGTTTGCTTCGGCCTGTCAGTGGGCTGTTTGGTGTGTGGGGGCGCTTCGAGAAGGTCCCGGGGCAGGAGGCATTGTGGCATCTTTAGCTGGCCTTTGGGACACTGGTGTGCAGATGGAGCCCTGGCTACTCCACTTCCTCTCCTGCCTCCTGATATTGGTTTGGAAAGCAGCAGATGGTGGCCCAAGTATTTGGGTCCCTGTCCCCATGTGGGAGACCTGGCTGGAGTTCCAAGCTCTTCGTTTTGGCCTGGCCCAGCCTTGGCTGTTGTGGCCATTTGAGGAGTGAACGGGAGATGAAAGGTATCTCTTGGGTCTCCCTCTCTCTGCCATTCTGCCTTTCCAGTGAATTAATAAATCTTTTAAGTACATGGAAATGCATATAATGAAAACATGCATGGATTTTTTAAAAGTTTATACAAAACTTTATCTCTTATTTTGTTTTCATTTTTGTTTCTTTCTTTTGGTTATAAAACCTCATGTTTTAGGGCTGGCACTGTGGCTCACTAGGCTAATCCTCTGCCTGTGGCACAGGTACCTCAGGTTCTAGTCCCGGTTGGGGTTCTGGATTCTGTCCTGGTTGCCCCTCTTCCAGGCCAGCTCTCTGCTGTGGCCCGGGAAGGCAGTGGAGGATGGCCCAATTGCTTGGGCCCTGCACCCACATGGGAGACCAGGAGAAAGCACCTGGTTCCTGGCTTCAGATCTGCGCATTGCACTGGCCTTAGCGACCATTTCAGGGGTGAACCAATGGAAGGAAAACCTTTCTCTATGTCTTTCTCTCTCTCTCTCTCACTGTCTAACTCTGCCTGTCAAAAAAAAAAATAAAATTTGCCTTTTCATTCCATTTTCTATGAGCTTTTTGAAGAGCATTCATGTGCACTCAGAGAATGTTAGACAAAATTTATTTCCCTCGAAGGATAATCAGTTATTGTCTGAGGGGTTTATCTTCCACCATTGACGGAGATGAATTATAAATTAGCAGGTCTTGATTCTGGGTTTTGCTTTTGGAATAGTTTTTAATTTTCTGTGACCTTGGATTCTGGCATCTCCAGAAGGGAACATGCACTTAAAATGCAAATGATGAGGGGCCAGCCTTGTAGTGCAGGGCAATAAACCTCTTCCTGTAACACTGGCATCCCATATGGGTGCTGGTTCAAGTCCTGGCCATTCTTAATGCCAATCCAACAAGCAAACTGTAAACAACACATGATGATGGCTACTCATCATTTGGTATCCTTTCGGGATGCAACTGGAGATCTCTAATCCTTATGACTCCCCCTTCCCTTAAATTTAAGATTCAGTGAGAAGAAACATCCCCTATGAAAAAACAAAGTCATTTCTCACAAGCACAGTGATAGGAGGATGAAATACAGGGCCTCTGGGTTCATACTGTGGTCGCTATGGGTACACAATGCAGGTGTTAGTATCTCTCAGAAAATTGAAGATGCATTAACTATTTGTTAAAGACTTACTTGTTTTTTATTTATTTTGAAAGAGTTACAGAGAGAGAGAGAGAGAGAGAGAGAGGAGGTCTTCCATCAGCTGGTTTACACCCCAAATGGCTGTGACAGCCGGAGCTGAGCTGTATGGCTGTGTGAGAGCCATTCTTACCAGGGGAGGGAGAGATGTCACCTCATTGTGGTTTGATTTGCATTTCCCTGATGGCTAGTGATCCTGAACATTTCTTCATGTGTCTGTTGGCCATTTGGATATCCTCTTTTGAAAATGTCAGTTTAAGCCCTTGGCCCATCTCTTAACTGGGCTGTGTGTTTTGTTGTGGTGCAGTTTTATGATCACAACAGTGCTGTTGTTGCAATCCCGTTTCACTTATGTGACACTAAGACCCAGGAAGCTTGAGTTTCAAGCTTCATGTTCCAAGAGCAGTAAATAAGAAACCAGTCTCTGACTTCTAGCAGCTGGAATGTATATTGTGTGATCATAGTGTATCCTCCTTGTTGCCTGTTTCTCAAGAGAAAAAAACAACAACAACAGCAAACATGCTTAAAGTTCTAGGTCTTTCAAATAAATAAATATATAAATTTTAAAATTCTAATTGTGGCAGAGCTCCAAAAATCTCCTCACCACCAAGACTGTGGCTGTATTAATCCAATCTATGTGATTGGGAAGGGCTGGATTTAGAAAGGTATTTGGAGGTAATCTCATTATCACACTAGATTTCCTCCTTGGTTTAATTAACTTTTAAGGCATTGGAGGGGTCAGTGCCACAGCTCTCTAGGCTAATGCTCCGCCTGCAGCGCAAGCACCCTGAGTTCTAGTCCCGGTTGGAGCGCCGGATTCTCTCCTGGTTGCTCCTCTTCCAGTCCAGCTCTCTGCTGTGGCCCGGGAAGGCCGTGGAGGATGGCACAAGAGCTTGGGCCCTACACCTGCATGAGAGTCCAGGAGGAAGCACCTGGCTGCTGGCTTCGGATCAGCTCAGTGTGCTGGCTGTATTGGCAATTTGGGGGCTGAACCAACGGAAAAGGAAGACCTTTCTCTCTCTCTCTCTCTCTCTCTCTCTCTCTCTCTCTCGCTGTCTAACTCAGCATGTGAAAAATAAAAAATGAAGAAAAATTAAGAAAAAAAGGAAGTTGTGAAAATTCATCAGGTGTATCTGAAAAAAAATGTATAAAAAAAAAGTCATTGGAGGGTGTTGGATTGCCATTTGCTTTCTTGTCTTTACAAACTTTTATTTATTTGACAGGCGCAGTTACAGAGAGAGGGAGAAACAGAGCTCCTCCATCCACTGGTTCTCTTCCCAGAGGGCCATGGGGGCCAGGGCTGGGGCAG
Organism: Oryctolagus cuniculus; assembly: GCF_964237555.1. Lineage (NCBI taxonomy): Eukaryota > Metazoa > Chordata > Mammalia > Lagomorpha > Leporidae > Oryctolagus > Oryctolagus cuniculus. Next base: position 1,989,476 of record NC_091449.1, on the reverse strand, counting down.
GCTGAAGCCAGGAGCCCAGAGCCTCTTCCAGATCCCACACGTGGCGTGGGTACAGGAGCCCAAACACTTGGGCCATCTTTTTCTCCCTTCTCAGGCCCACCAGCAGGGAGCTAGATTGGAAGTGGAGCAGCTGGGTCTCAAAGTGGCACCCGTAGAGGATGCTGGTGTTGCATGTGGTGGTTTAACCCACTATGCCAAAACACTAGCCTCTGCATTTGCTTTCTACCAGATAGTGAAATCAAACAACAGAAGATGTGGTTGGGAATCCACCGGTGATGACATAAAACTCACTTTTTGAGATTTCCTATTTTTCTTTCAGCAGCCTTGGCACTCAGGATTCTACTTGCAGTGTGGCCACAGACAACTCTCCAAAGAGTCAATTCCCTTGAATTCTGACTCAAGTGTCTTTGGCCGGAACTGAGAATGGACAACAGGTAATATCTTTTTTTCTGTAGTTTCATTTGAATTTTTTTCATTTGCTTTTTCTGACATCAGAATGCTGGAAAGACACAGACATTCTAGGCTGCTTAGAAAGACATAGGCAAATGGGTGTGGGAAGGGAGAAGAATTAAGAAAGTCATTTTAAATTTTCATTGCATTTGGAAGGCAGAGAGAGAGATCTTCCATCTACTGGTTCAGTCCTCAAATGCCTGCAACCATCAGGGCTGGGCCAGGCTAAAGCCAGGAGCCCAGAACTCGTGCACGTTTCCACACAGGTGGTAGAGTCCCAAATAATTGAACCTCATGTGCTACCTCGGAGGGTCTGCATTATGCTGTGTCTCTCTCTTCATGTTTCTCTTCACCTACCCTCCTCAATTTTCCTGAAAACTCACCATCTTAATTCTGTTTTCATACTCCTTGCATGAAATGGCTGCTTGCATGCTCAGCATTTACTCAAGTCCCCACTGTAGCTACATTTCTATTAAAATGTCCGTGTGTCTTTTTCTTTAGGGTACATGCGTTGTATTTGTAAACAAAGAACATCCCCTCACAAAGTGCATGGTTTTGTGCAGACGTGGAACAAGAGGACTGGACCTAGTAAGTTGAAAGAACCCATCACAGAAACAGTGGAAAGGGAAAAGGATATTCAACTGATTTTCATGTTTCAAGGTGGAAAACCTATAGATAAGAGGTTTTTCCCTAGACATTAATATTCTAGAATGTTTTAGACATTATGGAGAAAGACAAAATGGCCTGTATCTGACCTTCTGGAACAAAACCTGTGTCTTGGCAAACTCTCTCGCACACATACTGAACGGTTGCAGATCTTGCTGGACATCATTCGTCAGAACAAACATCAGTGGCCCATTAAATCGGAAAGTTATTGGGGTGTCATGGAGAGCATGAATGGGTACACAGAGCCTGACAAAACTCCATCTTCCAATGTATGTCGTGTGCCAAGTGCTGAGACCTTTACTACAGAAGAAGGAAATGGAACAACGTTCCCCCAGCAGTTGCTGGGCAAATCGCCAATGCTTGCCAAACAAGGGTTACCAGAAAAGAAAGATAGGAAGAGAAAAACAACACTGTCGTCCAGTCTAGATACGGATGAAGGCTTCCTGGAAGAAAATGAGAGTGTGCCAAGCAAGAAATTCAAGAAAGATTCCTTGAAAGATCTAGAAAAGGATGGAAGTTCGAAACATGGACCTTCCCTCAGGACCGCCTCTCCTGGAAATTCTCCCCTGGATGAGACTGTTCTTTCTCCTCAGAGTGTGTCTGACAAAAGTCTGCTATTGCCATCGGTACCAGAACGTGCCCAGGACGACCCACAACACGATCAAGACCAATTGTGCCTTGACTCTCACCCAGAGCAACTGCAGCAGGGCTTCCCCAATTTGGGAAACACCTGTTACATGAACTCAATTTTACAGTCACTCTATGCAATTCCATCATTTGCTGATGGCTTACTAGGACAAGGTATTCCATGGGAGAACATTCCTTCTGACGTGCTTATCATGCCTTTAAGTATGTTGCTTGCTTTGAAAGATATTTGTAATCTAGAGACTAGCCAAGACCTACTCAGAGATATTAAAATGCTATCTCAGCTGTTGCAGAAATATTCTCGGGCAACATGCAGAACGATGCTCATGAATTCTTATGTCAGTGTTTAGACCAGCTGAAAGGTGATGTTGAAAAAGTAAACACCATTTGGAAAACGAGGAGGGAGGCTGGAGATGAAAATTCACCTCCAGAGTTGCTTGCTGGTGATGCTGCCACCAAAGTGTTTGTTTGTCCAGTTGCTTCCAATTTTGAATTTGAATTGCAGGACTACGTGATTTGCAAAGCCTGTGGTCAAGTTCCTGTCATGATAGAGCCTGGTAATTGTTTCTCTGTCAACCTACACCCAAAACCAAAAGCATCTCCTTTGTCCCTTCAAAATTGTTTTGATCTTTTCTTTACAACAGAAGAATGTGAGCGCCTCTGTGAAATGTGTAACCACAAGAAGGCTGTGGTGATGCAGAAATTTGGCAGGCTACCCAGAGTCTTCATTGTTCATCTGAAATGCTACAGTTTGAGTGACACTTACGCGCTAATGAAGGATGACCAAGAAGTTTTATTCCCAAATATTTGAGTTTATCCTCTAATTGCAACGAAGACACCAGACCACCACTTCCCTTGGATAGTAATGCACCTGTGTTGGACCCCGAAGTACTGAACCTCACCCAAGAGGTTATTTCTGAGAGAGTCAGCCCATGCACATCATCTGTGAAGCTGACCTGGCAATCCAGTGACTCTTCAGTTCTGCATGTGGCACCAGACGAAGATGCTGAACAAAACACACCTCAGAGAATTTGGCAAGGCAGGCCAAAGGAGCAGCAGCAGAGTGACCTAGCAAGTGGCTCAAATCTGGAGTCCAAACTGGGCAACGCAAGAGATAGGGAAGTCAGAGAAATGGAGATGCTGGCAGCTGCCTCAGTGATGGATCAGGGAGACATCTCTCTTCTTATGAACTGTGAAGATGAAAGTAATCCTATAAACAACCCAGACAGAGGACTTGAAGAAGTTTGTTGTCAAGAGGAGCCTGAAAATCCAGAACCGAAGGAGAATGAGAAAACCAGTACATTGGTAGAGTTAGATTTTGATCATGTTAGTGAGTCTTCAAAAGATCTTTGTGACTACGAAAAACACAAGATTTCAGAAGGATTGAGAGGCGTGGTTGAGCAGCTGCACGAATCTGTTACCAAAGACATCGTGGGCATGGAGAAAACCATAGCTAAAGTCAAGGAACCAAAAGGAAGCATGCAAATGGGAGATGCTCTTCATTCTTACCGACTGATCAGCGTCATCAGCCACATAGGGAACTCCCCGTGTGCAGGCCATTACATCAGCGACGTGTATGACTTTCAGAAGCAGGCCTGGTTCACGTATAGTGATCTGAGGGTGGCAGAAATCCCAGAGGCCATGGTGCAGGAGGCAAGGCTGCACAGTGGGTACATCTTTTTTTACATGCACAATGACATTTTTTTTTGACTCTTGAGGTTAACTTTATTTTAGTTCTGTATAGAATTAAAGATCTTAAAAAAGGCGGCACTCATTTCATGAGACAATTTATTTTCTCCAACCTGTAGTTGTTTTAATTTTATATCTGTCAAATTAGAATTAATGTTGGAAATTATTTAAACAATTTTATATGGCATGCTATTGTCAAAACCATAACTTTGTAATTCACTTTGCAACTATAAAGTAAAAAGTTTGTTCCAAAAGCTTTTTGTTTTCAATAGAGTGCACTGCCATTTAAGATGTAACATCATTCTTTAAACTTTATTTATTTATTTACTTATTTATTTATTTCTGAGAAGCAGCGAGACAGAGAGCCCCCATCCGCTGGTTCTCTTGCCAAATTCCTGCAATTGCTTGGGGGCCAGAGCTGAGAGCTGGGAACTCAATCCAGGTCTCCAACCTAGATGGCAGAAACCCAATAACTTGAGCCATCACCACTACTTCGGGAAATCAATATTAGCAGGAAGCTGGAATCAGGAGCTGAAGTCAGGGATTAAACCACAGTACTTTGATGTGGGTTGCAGGAACCCCAATCGGCATCTTAATAGCTACGCCAAATGCCCACTCCAAAATGTAACATAGATCTTTTCTCAATGTTCAAATTATAAAGATATCAACTATCAATTTTATGTTGATAGCTTCAATCTTATTGTATTATTTACATGACAAGTAACTTTCTATTTTCCTTTCTAATTAAAATTTCTAAAAATTTTACTTTTCTCTAGGAGAGTTACTTATTTTCAACATTAATAGATGAATTTTTTTCAAACATTTTCTATCTAGTGTGTTCCTAAAGACCAATAAAATGTTTTAGGGAAGGCTATTTGTGCTTTGAGCCAAATAGCCTAGGGTGGCATTTTGTAGACTCTTGAGACCAGAGATGTTATCTGGTCCTACTTCTTTTGTCATGCACTCTCATCCTCCATCCCCATCCCCAACGCTTGCATTGTGGATGAGGAAACTGAGGCTCAAAGAGATGCGATTACACCTCCAAGACTATAGTTCAGCTGATGACTAGGCTCTGTTTTCTGACTTCTGGTCTAGTGATTTTCTGTTATACCCACTCAATAATCTATATGTTCCCAGACGTAGGGAGATGGGCTAGAACTAACAATCAAAAGAAAAATACTAAGTAGACATAAACAATGAAATGCTTAACAGAAGGTGTCTTTTCCAGTACACTTGACACCAGAGTTAGATACTTAATTCAAAGATCAAGAAATCATGACAGAGGAAATTTTTTTATGTGTGGATCACCTGATTTGTAATGTCACATTGTTTTTCCTGCATTAACCACATCCAAATTGCACCTGATGTGAGTCTCTGTAAACCAACTGAGGACATAAAGAGCTTGGAAAGCAGCCTCTGTGCAGACCTTGCTCTTTTAATGACCTTCTCCCCATCAAGTCTTTGACATTTATTTCACACACACCTAATTTGACAGACATTTTTGGTGTGTTTAAAAATTCAGCTTTGTTGAATCTTTTAAATCATCCCATTTTGTTTTCATAGAATCAGCAACTCTTTTTTTTAACCATCATATTTTTGAGTTCACTAAACATTAAATTATGTTTATGTAAGCAGTGTAAACAGGCTTGGGAAAAAATGCAGCTGACTTGGGAAGCTATATGAGGTATACCACAACTCGGGGGAGCAGAGGTGCCCATTTGTGCTGGAGAGTTGAGCAGTCAGTGTCCACCATATTGGGTGTGCTGTGGACACCACTCAATAGATTTGAAAAGAGAGAGAAGGAACGTGTCCAGGGTAAGTGGCAGTCTACTCAGAGAACCTCTAGGGTCCTTTGGGAGAAACTGCTAGAGTCAGAAAAGTGAAGATGCACAGCAGAAGAAGTGGCTTCATCAGAGTGTCTGCATTGCATTCTCCATGCATAATCTTTCCTTTCGTCCCAGAGAGAAGCCGACCTGGAGGCAGGAGAATGGGAACTTTGTTCTCTACTTGCTTTCTCCATCCCTAGCTTAAGAATGCCAGCCCCACCCTACCTAGAAGCAGGGCCAGCAAATCATTCTTACACCATGCACATTCATCACAGCTGTTTGGTGAAAGCAGTGACCACTGTCCAACCAAAGAGTCACCCTCAGATGCAGTTTTGGGTGACCTGCTGCCCAGTTAGGGATGCTTGGGGCTGTAGCCATGATTTCTCAGGAAGCTAATCTGCTCCTGGCTGAAAGTCATGGAAAGTCTGCTTTCTTAGGTTATACTGCTTAAAATGCAAATGGTTTCAAAATGGATCCAATTAAATTCTTGGATTAAGAACCTATACTTGGGGCTGGTGCTGTGGCATAGGGGGTAAAGCCGCTGCCTGCAGTGCTGGCATCCCATATGAGTGCCGGTTCAAGTCCTGGCTGTTCCACTTCTGATCCAGTTTTCTGCTGTAGCCTCAGAAAGCAGTGGAATATGGCCCAAGTCCTTAGGCCCCTGCACCTGCATAGGAGACCTGGAGGAAGTTCCTGGTTCCTGGCTTCGGAGCTCTGGCTGTTGCGACCATTTGAGGAATGAACCAGCGGATGGAAGACTTCTCTCTCGCTGCCTCTGCCTTTCTGTAACTCGGCCTTTCAAAAAAAGAAATAAATCTTAAAAATAAAAAATAAAAAAGAACCTATGCTTGGTTTTTAAAATTATCAGTGCACTAAGTCTCATTCCTAAATAATGAATGAACAACTTTTTCTCATTCTTGAACTGTCTGAATATAGTATTTTTTTTAACTTTTATTTAATGAATATAAATTTCCAAAGTACGATTTATGGATTACAATGGCTTCCCCCCCATACCGTTCCTCCCACCCACTACCCTCCACTTTCCCACTCCCTCTCCCCTTCCATTCACAACAAGATTCATTTGAAATTATCTTAATATACAGAAGATCAGCTTAGTATACATTAAGTAAGGATTTCAGCAGTTTGCTCCCACACAGAAACATAAGGTGAAAAATAATAGATGATTTTTTTAAATGATGATGAAATCAGATCAGACCTATTGTCATGTTTAATCCCAGTGAGAGTCAAGTTGGGAGTTGATAATTTCTTTTTCTTTCTTTTTTTTTTTTTTTACAGAGGATCAGTTTAGTATGCATTCAGTAAAGATTTCAACAGTTTGCACCCCCATAGAAACACAAAGTGAAATATATTGTTTGAGTACTCGTTATAGCATTAAATCTCAATGCACAGCACATTAAGGACAGAGATCCTACATGAGGAGTAAGTGCACAGTGACTCCTGTTGTTGACTTTACCAATTGACACTCCTGTCTATGGCATCAGTAATCTCCCTATGCTCCAGTCATGAGTTTCCAAGGCTATGGAAGCCCTCTGAGTTCTCCGACTCTTATCTTGTTTAGACAAGGTCATAGTCAAAGTGGAGGTCCTCTCCTCCCTTCAGAGAAAGGTACCTCCTTCTTTGAAGACCTGTTCTCTCCACTGGGATCTCACTCACAGAGATCTTTTGCCAGAGTGTCTTGGCTTTCCATGCCTGAAATACTCTCATGGGCTTTTCAGCCAGATCCGAATGCCTTTAGGGCTTATTCTGAGGCCAGAGTGCTATTTAGGACATCTGCCATTCTATGAGTCTGCTGAGTATCTCACTTCCCATGTTGGATCACTCTCCCCCTTATTTATTCTATCGGTTAGTGTTAGCAGGTACTAGACTTGTTTATGTGCTCCCTTTGACTCTTAGTCCTTTCATTATGATCAATTGTGAACTGAAATTGATCACTTGGACTAGTGAGATGGCATTGGTACATGCCACCTTGATGGGATTGAATTGGAATCCCCTGGTATGTTTCTAACTCTACCATTTGAGGCAAGTCAGCTTGAGCATGTCCCAAATTATAAATCTCTTCCCTCTCTTATTCCCACTCCTATGTTTAACAGGGATCACATTTCAGTTAATTTTCAACACTTAAGAATAACTGTGTATTAATTACAGAATTAAACCAGTCATATTAAGTAGAACAGACAAAAAAACTACTAAGAGGGATAATGTATTAAGTTGTTCATTAACAGTCAGGGCTATGCTGATCAAGTCACCGTTTCCCATAGTGTCCATTTCACTTCAGGAGGTTTCCTTTTTGGTGTTCAGTCAGTTGTCACCGATCAGGGAGAACATATGGTATTTGTCCCTTTGGGATTGGCTTATTTTACTCAGCATGATGTGTTCCAGATTCCTCCATTTTGTTGCAAATGACTGGATTTCGTTGTTTCTTACTGTGGTATAGTATTCTAAAGAGTACATATCCCATAATTTCTTTATCCAGTCTACCGTTGATGGGCATTTAGGTTGGTTCCAGGTCTTAGCTATTGTGAATTGAGGTGCAATAAACATTAGGCTGCAGACCACTATTTGTTTGCCAATTTAAATTCCTTTGGGTAAATTCCAAGGAGTGGGATGGCTGGGTCGAACGGTAGGGTTATCTTCAGGTATCTGAGGAATCTCCAGACTGACTTCCATAGTGGCTTGACCAGATTGCATTCCCACCAACAGTGGGTTAGTGTCCCTTTTTTCCCACATCCTTGCCAGCATCTGTTGTTGGTAGATTTCTGCATGTGAGCCATTCTAACCGGGGTGAGGTGAAACCTCATTGTGGTTTTGATTTGCATTTCCCTGATTGCTAGTGACCTTGAACATTTTTTCATGTGCCTGTTGGCCATTTGGATTTCCTCTTTTGAAAAATGTCTATTGAGATCCTTGGCCCATCTCTTAAGTGGGTTGTTGGTTTTGTTTTTGTGGAGTTTCTTGCTCTCTTTGTAGATTCTGGTTATTAACCCTTTATCTGTTGCATAGTTTGCAAATATTTTTTCCCATTCTGTCGGTTGTCTCTTCACTCTCCTGACTGTTTCTTTTGCAGTACAGAAACTTCTCAATTTGATGCAATCCCAATAGTTGATTTTGGCTTTGACTGCCTGTGCCTCTGGGTCTTTTCCAGAAATTCTTTGCCTGTGCCAATATCTTGAAGGGTTTCTCCAATGTTCTCTAATAAGTTGATGGTGTCAGGTCATAGATTTAGGTCTTTAATCCATGTTGAGTGGATTTTTGTGTAAGGTGTAAGGTAGGGGTCTTGCTTCATGCTTCTGTACATGGAAAACCAGCTTTCCCAGCACCATTTATTGAATAGACTGTCCTTGCTCCAGGAATTGGTTTTAGATCCTTGATCAAATATAAGTTGGCTGTAGATGTTTGGGTTGATTTCTGGTGTTTCAATTCTGTTCCATGGGTCTATCCATCTGTTTCTGTACCAGTACCATGCTGTTTTGATTACAACTGCCCTGTAGTATGTCCTGAAATCTGGTATTGCGATGCTTCCAGCTTTGTTTTTGTTGTACAAGATTGCTTTGGCTATTCGAGGTCTCTTGTGCCTCCATATGAATTTCAGCATCATTTTTTTCTAGATCTGAGAAGAATGTCTTTGGTATCTTGATTGGGATTGCATTGAATCTATAAATTACTTTTGGGAGAATGGACATTTTGATGATGTTGATTCTTCCAATCAATGAGCATGGAAGATTTTTCCATTTTTTGGTATCCTCTTCTATTTGTTTCTTTAAGGTTTTGTAATTTTCATCATAGAGATCTTTAACGTACTTGGTTAAGTTGATTCCAAGGTATTTGATTGTTTTTGTAGCTATTGTGAATGGGATTGATCTTAGCAGTTCTTTCTCAGTCATGGCATTGCTTGTGTATACAAAGGCTGTTGTTTTTTGTGCATTGATTTTATATCCTGCCACTTTGCCAAACTCCTCTATGAGTTCTAATAGTCTCTTAGTAGAGTTCTTTGGATCCTCTAAGTAAAGAATCATATCATCTGCAAAGAGGGATAGTTTGACTTCTTCCTTCTCAATTTGTATTCCTTTAATTTCTTTTTCTTGTCTGATGGCTCTGGCTAAAACTTGCAGAACTATGTTAAATAGCAGTGGTGAGAGTGGGCATCCCTGCCTGGTACCAGATTTCAGTGGAAATGCTTCCAACTTTTCCCCATTCAATAGGATGCTGGCCGTGGGTTTTTCATAAATTTCTTTGATTATATTGAGGAATGTTCCTTCTATACCCAATTTGCTTAAAGTTTTCATCATGAAAGGGTGTTGAATTTTATCAAATGCTTTCTCTGCATCTATTGAGATAATCATATGGTTTTTCTTTTGCAGTCTGTTAATGTGGTGAATCACATTGATTGATTTGCGAATGTTGAACCATCCCTGCATACCAGGGATGAATCCCACTTGCTCTGGGGGGATGATTTTCCTGATGTGTTGTTGTATTCTATTGGCGAAAATTTCATTGAGGATTTTTGTGTCTATGTTCATCAGGGATATTGGTCTATAATTTTCTTTCAGTGCTGCATCTTTCTCTGGCTTAGGGATTAAGGTGATGCTGGCTTCATAGAAAGAATTTGGGAGGATTCCATCTTTTTTGATTGTTCTGAATAGTTTGAGAAGAAATGGAATTAGTTCTTCTTTAAATGTCTGGTAGAATTCAGCAGTGAATCCATCTGGTCCTGGGCTTTTCTTTGTTGGGAGGGCCTTTATTACTGTTTCAATTTCTGTTTCAGTTATGGGTCTATTTAGGTTTTCTATGTCTTCATGGTTCAATTTAGGTAGATTGTATGTGTCCAGGAATCTATCCATTTCTGATAGATTTTCTTGTTTGCTGGCATACAAGTCCTTGTAGTAATTTCTGATGATTCTTTTTATTTCTGTGGTGTCTGTTGTTACGTTTTCTTTTTCATCTGTGATTTTATTGACTTGGGTCTTTTCTCTTCTTTTTTTAGTTAGTTGGGCCAATGGGGTGTCAATTTTGTTTATTTTTTCAAAAAACCAGCTCTTCGCTTGGCTGATTTTTTGTAATGTTTTTTTTGGATTCAATCCTGTTAATTTCTTCTCTGATTTTAATTATTTCTCTTCTCCTACTAGATTTGGGTCTGGTTTGCTGCAGTTTTTCTAGGTCCTTGAGATGCGCTGAAAGCTCATTTATTTGGTGTCTTTCCAGTTTCTTGGTATAGGCCCCTATTGCTCTAAACTTGCCTCTCAATACTGCTTTTGCTGTATCCCATAAGTTTTGATATGTTGTGTTGTTATCTTCATTTACTTCCAGAAAGTTTCTGATTTCTCTTTTGATTTCTTGAATGACCCAGTGTTCATTCAGGAGCATGTTGTTCAGTCTCCATGTGTTTGCATACTTTCTGGGGTTTCCTGAGTTGCCAATTTCCAGCTTCATTCCGCTGTGGTCTGAGAAGCTGCATGGTATGATTCTAATTCTTTTAAATTTGCTGAGACTTGCTTTATGGCCTAGTATGTGATAAATCCTAGAAAAGGTTCCATGCACTGCTGAGAAGAATGTAAAGTCTTTAGATGTAGGATTGAAAGTTCTGTAGATATCTGTTAGATCCATTTGGGCAATAGTTTCAATTAAATCTGCTGTTTCCTTGTTGATCTTCTGTCCGGATGATCTATCTATTTCTGAGAGTGGAGTATTGAAGTCCCCCAGTACTATTGTATTGGAATCTAAGTCTCCCTTTAAGTCCCTTAACATATCTTTTAAATAGACCGGTGCCCTGTAATTAGGTGCATATACATTTATAATAGTTACATCTTCCTGTTGAATTGAACCCTTAATCATTATATAGTGCCCCTCTTTGTCTCTCTTAACAGTTTTTGTATTCAAGTTTATTTTGTCTGATATTAATATGGCTACACCTGCTTTTTTTGGTTTCTGTTGGCATGGAATATCTTTTTCCAACCTTTCACTTTCAGTCTGCATGCATCTTTGTTAGAGAGATGTGTTTCTTGTAGGCAACAAATAGTTGGGTGTTGCTCCTTAAGCCAGTCAGCCAATCGGTGTCTTTTAACTGAAGAGTTAAGTCCATTAACGTTTAATGTGACTATTGATACATAGTGACTTTGCCCTGCCATTTTCCCGGAGATATTTTCTAGTATATGCTTTGAGCTTCCCATGCTCTTTTACTGGTAGGTGCTCTTCCTTTCCCTTCTTTCATATTGATGGCCGTGTTTCTGTGTTTCTGAGTGTAGCACATCTTTAAGTATCTTTTGCAGGGCCGGACGAGTGGTGGCAAAGTCTTTCAATTTCTGTTTGCTATGAAAGGTCTTTATTTCACCTTCATTCACAAATGAGAGCTTAGCAGGATATAATATTCTGGGCTGGCAATTTTTCTCTCTTAGCACCTGTGCTATGTCTCGCCATTCCCTCCTAGCCTGTAGTGTTTCTGATGAGAAGTCTGCTGTGAGTCTGATTGGACATCCTCTGAGAGTAATCTGACGTTTCTCTCTTGCACATTTTAGGATCTTTTCTTTATGTTTCACTGTGGTGAGATTAATTACAACGTGTCGTGGTGAGGATCTCTTTTGGTCATGTTTACTGGGGGTTCTATGAGCTTCCTGTACTAGGATGTCTCTGTCCTTCTCCAAACCCGGAAAGTTCTCTGCTAGTATCTCACTAAAAAGGCCTTCTAATCGTTTCTCTCTCTCCATGCCTTCAGGAACTCCTAGAACGCGAATGTTGGTTTTTTTAATAGTATCCTATAGATTCCCAACAATATTTTTTAGATTTCTAATTTCCTCTTCTTTTCTTTGGTTTGACTGTATGTTTTCCTGTGCTCTATCTTCTAAGTCCGATATTCTCTCTTCTGCTTCACCCATTCTGTTTTTAAGGCTTTCTAATGTGTTTGTCATTTGATCTATTGAGCTCTTCATTTCATTTTGATTTCTCTTCACTATCACACTTTCCTGTTCTACTAGTTTCTGCATTTCATTTTGATTCTTCCTTAAAATCTCATTTTCATGAGAGAGATTTTCTATCCTGTCCAATAAGGATTTCTGTAGTTCAAGGATTTGCTTTTGAAAACTTCTAAATGTTCTTATCATAAATTTTTTGAAATCCATATCTTGCATTTCTTCTATCTCATCATCTTCATAATCTTGGCTTGGGGTGTTTTGGATATTTGGAGGCGTCATAGTGTCATCATTGATCTTGTTCCCTCAATTTCTGTTTTATTGCTTGGCATGGTTAATTCTTTTTCCCTCATTGTTAGGTGTTTTTTTTTTTATACTATGTCCGTGTTAAGTGGACTGCCTGCTGTTGGAGGAGCCTTGGAGGCTTGAGATGGGTGTGACCAGAGAGCTCTGCTTGGTTTTTCAGGGTTACAGGTGTGCAAAGGTGACACCCTCAGGTTATGCGTGGTAAATCTCTCTTTATTTATTTATTTATTCTTTTAATTTATTTTATTTTATTTTATTTTATTTTTTTATTCAGGAGGTAAGTAATACTGCAAGGCTGAGCAGAATGGATGGTGTTTAGCTTCCGATCTCTGGCTTCTACCCAAAGAGTCTGTGCAGGCTCCATTTCTCCTGCGGACTCCACTGAGTTGCCCAGGCTACTGAATTGTAGCCTTAACTCTCCCCTTTTATTATGTATATCCCAGCTCTTTGGCTCTTGCTCCCCTTTGCAAGGTTGGCCAGGAGGAACTTGTCTGTACCAGTACACCCCCACTTTTTTTTTCCTTCTCTCCTGTAGTCAGTCTTTTGAACTTTCCCGCTTCAAAGCCTGCTTCCCTCTAAAATTCTGTCCGTCATTTCCCTGCCAATGTTTCCAGATACTGAGCTCACCTCCGCTTCCAGCGCCGATGTGTGGACTTGGAGCCATGGGCGTCCCTCCTCTCCCCACTGGTGTCTGTGTGTGTGTGTGTGTTTGCTGATGCTGCTTCGACTCCCCTTCCCGCACTGGCGCTCAGACTCTGTGGCTCCCGCCATTTTAATTTATTTATTCAAAAGGTAAAGTGATGTGTGTGAGGGACTAGAGGAAGGAAGAGAGGAGGGAGGGAAGGAGGGAGAGAGATGGATTGATCCTCTTTCTATTGATTCACTCCCCAGATGCCTACTGCTGCTGAGGCTGGGCCAGGCTGAAGCCAGGAGGCAGGACATCCATCCAGTTCTCTTACGTGGGTGGCAGGAACCCAAGTCCTTGAGCCAGTATCTACGGTCTCCCAGAATGTGTATTAGCAGGAAGCTGACTCAGAAGCAGAGGTGGCATTCAATCCCGGGAACTCCAAGAGGGGATGCAAACACCCCAAGCAGTGTCTTAACCCACTGAGCCACAGTGCCTGTCCTCATCATATCATTAACTGCATTGCTCATGTAAGCCTGAAGTTCTACCTTGCAGCTCCTGGGAGGATATGGAAATACAGTTGCTTGCTAGGTAGCAAATTGTTCCAGTGAGGAGTTACAAACACACATGGAAGCCAGTTAATGGCACTTGCATTGTTTGGGTATTTATTTCAATAAGCTTACAAAACAGACATATGTGAGTTCAAGAAGCTTAAAATTATAATTAAAATCCTTTAAATAAATACACACACACAGAAACACACACAGACACACACACACACACACACCCCAGCAGCAGCATCAGCAAAATAAACCCTAGGTACTCTACATACTATGATTGTGCTTCTCAAAAGTTCATGGGCATCATAATGTCCATCAGATTTCTGGTGCACATTTGCAGTTTCTGAGTCAGTTGGATTGGAGAGGTCTCAAAATTGTCATTTCTGATCAGATCCTCTTTGCTGCTGTGACATTGATTGCACAGCAACACTTGGAAAACGACTGCATTAGAACATGACAAGTGCCATTTTAATCTTGTAGGAGAGAATCATGCAACCTAGCCTGAGTTATGTATGAGTCTTGTGGATCTTCCATCTTATTTTATATAAGACGATTTATTGATGTAAAAGGCACAACAGAGAGAATGAGAGCGATCTTTCATCCACTGGCTCACTCCCCAAATGGCCCCAACAGCCAGGGCTGGGCCATGCTGAAGCCAGGAGCCAGGAACTCCACTGTGGTCTCCCACATGTGTGGCAGAGGTTCAAGGACGCAGGCCGTCTTCTGTTGCTTTCCCGGGCACATTAGTAAGAATGCTGGATCAGAAGCAGAGGTATTGGACCTCAAACTGGCACTCCAGGATAGGCTACGTGCTTCCCAAGGGGTGGCTGAAGCAGCTGTACCACTCCACCAGCCTGGCATTCGCACCACAAGACCAGCCCCTGATCTTTGTCCTGAGCTCCTTGTGTCTTCAGGAGCCCTCTTATTCTCCTGGAAGGAACACCTCTTCCTGTTGGCTGGTTAGCTGGGACTTCTCTGCCTTGCTCACAAGTGCCTCAAAAATGTCATTGTGCATGTAAAAAAAGATGTACCCACTGTGAAGCCTTGCCTCCTGCACCATGGCCTCTGGGATTTCTGCCACCCTCAGATCACTATACGTGAACCAGGCCTGCTTCTGAAAGTCATACACGTCGCTGATGTAATGGCCTGCACACGGGGAGTTCCCTCTGTGGCTGATGACGCTGATCAGTCGGTAAGAATGAAGAGCATCTCCCATTTGCATGCTTCCTTTTGGTTCCTTGACATTAGCTATGGTTTTCTCCATGCCCACGATGTCTTTGGTAACAGATTCGTGCAGCTGCTCAACCACGCCTCTCAATCCTTCTGAAATCTTGTGTTTTTCGTAGTCACAAAGATCTTTTGAAGACTCACTAACATGATCAAAATCTAACTCTACCAATGTACTGGTTTTCTCATCGTCCTTGGGTTCTGGATTTTCAGGCTCCTCTTGACAACAAACTTCTTCAAGTCCTCTGTCTGGGTTGTTTATAGGATTACTTTCATCTTCACAGATCATAAGAAGAGAGATGTCTCCCTGATCCATCACTGAGGCAGCTGCCAGCATCTCCATTTCTCTGACTTCCCTATCTCTTGCGTTGCCCAGTTTGGACTCCAGATTTGAGCCACTTGCTAGGTCACTCTGCTGCTGCTCCTTTGGCCTGGCTTGCCAAATTCTCTGAGGTGTGTTTTGTTCAGCATCTTCGTCTGGTGCCACATGCAGAACTGAAGAGTCACTGGATTGCGAGGTCAACTTCACAGATGATGTGCATGGGCTGACTCTCTCAGAATTAACCTCTTGGGTGAGGTTCAGTACTTCGGGGTCCAACACAGGTGCATTACTATCCAAGGGAAGTGGTGGTCTGGTGTCTTCATTGCAATTAGAGGATAAACTCAAATATTTGGGAATAAGAACTTGTTGGTCATCCTTCATTAGCGTGTAAGTGTCACTCAAACTGTAGCGTTTCAGATGAACAATGAAGACTCTGGGTAGCCTGCCAAATTTCTGCATCACCACAGCCTTCTTGTGGTTACACATTTCACAGAGGCGCTCACATTCTTCTGTTGTAAAGAAAAGATCAAAACACTTTTGAAGGGACAAAGGAGATGCTTTTGGTTTTGGGTGTAGGTTGATGGAGATACAATTACCAGGCTCTATCACGACAACAACTTGACCACAGGCTTTGCAAATCACGTAGTCCTGCAATTCAAATTCAAAATTGGAAGCAACTGGACAAACAAACACTTTGGTGGCAGCATCACCAGCAAACAACTCTGGAGGTGAATTTTCATCTCCCGCCTCCCTCCTCGTTTTCCAAATGGTGTTTACTTTTTCAAAATCACCTTTCAGCTGGTCTAAACACTGACATAAGAATTCATGAGCATCGTTCTGCATGTTGCCCGAGAATATTTCTGCAACAGCTGAGATAGCATTTTAATATCTCTGAGTAGGTCTTGGCTAGTCTCTAGATTACAAATATCTTTCAAAGCAAGCAACATACTTAAAGGCATGATAAGCACGTCAGAAGGAATGTTCTCCCATGGAATACCTTGTCCTAGTAAGCCATCAGCAAATGATGGAATTGCATAGAGTGACTGTAAAATTGAGTTCATGTAACAGGTGTTTCCCAAATTGGGGAAGCCCTGCTGCAGTTGCTCTGGGTGAGAGTCAAGGCACAATTGGTCTTGATCGTGTTGTGGGTCGTCCTGGGCACGTTCTGGTACCGATGGCAATAGCAGACTTTTGTCAGACACACTCTGAGGAGAAAGAACAGTCTCATCCAGGGGAGAATTTCCAGGAGAGGCGGTCCTGAGGGAAGGTCCATGTTTCGAACTTCCTTTTCTAGATCTTTCAAGGAATCTTTCTTGAATTTCTTGCTTGGCACACTCTCATTTTCTTCCAGGAAGCCTTCATCCGTATCTAGACTGGACGACAGTGTTGTTTTTCTCTTCCTATCTTTCTTTTCTGGTAACCCTTGTTTGGCAAGCATTGGCGATTTGCCCAGCAACTGCTGGGGGAACGTTGTTCCACTTCCTTCTTCTGTAGTGAAGGTCTCAGCACTTGGCACACGACATACATTGGAAGATGGAGTTTTGTCAGGCTCTGTGTACCCATTCATGCTCTCCATGACACCCCAATAACTTTCCGATTTAATGGGCCACTGATGTTTGTTCTGACGAATGATGTCCAGCAAGATCTGCAACCGTTCAGTATGTGTGCGAGAGAGTTTGCCAAGACACAGGTTTTGTTCCAGAAGGTCAGATACAGGCCATTTTGTCTTTCTCCATAATGTCTAAAACATTCTAGAATATTAATGTCTAGGGAAAAACCTCTTATCTATAGGTTTTCCACCTTGAAACATGAAAATCAGTTGAATATCCTTTTCCCTTTCCACTGTTTGTGTGATGGGTTCTTTCAACTTACTAGGTCCAGTCCTCTTCTTCGACGTCTGCACAAAACCATGCACTTTGTGAGGGGATGTTCTTTGTTTACAAATACAACACATGTACCCTAAAGAAAAAGACACACGGACATTTTAATAGAAATGTAGCTACAGTGGGGACTTGAGTAAATGCTGAGCATGCAAGCAGCCATTTCATGCAAGGAGTATGAAAACAGAATTAAGATGGTGAGCTTTTCAGGAAAATTGAGGAGGGTAGGCGAAGAGAAACATGAAGAGAGAGACACAGCATAATGCAGACCCTCCGAGGCAGCATGTGAGGTTCAATTATTTGGGACTCTACCACCTGTGTGGAAACGTGCACTAGTTCTGGGCTCCTGGCTTTAGCCTGGCCCAGCCCTGATGGTTGCAGGCATTTGAGGACTGAACCAGTAGATGGAAGATCTCTCTCTCTGCCTTTCAAATGCAATGAAAATTTAAAATGACTTTCTTAAATCTTCTCCCTCCCCTCACCCATTTGCCTATGTCTTTCTAAGCAGCCTAGAATGTCTGTGTCTTTCCAACATTCTGATGTCAGAAAAAGCAAATGAAAAAAAAAAAAAATTCAAAGGAAACTACAGAAAAAAAGATATTACCTGTTGTCCATTCTCAGTTCCGGCCAAAGACACTTGAGTCAGAATTCAAGGGAATTGACTCTTTGGAGAGTTGTCTGTGGCCACACTGCAAGTAGAATCCTGAGTGCCAAGGCTGCTGAAAGAAAAATAGGAAATCTCAAAAAGTGAGTTTTATGTCATCACCAGTGGATTCCCAACCACATCTTCTGTTGTTTGATTTCACTATCTGGTAGAAAGCAAATGCAGAGGCTAGTGTTTTGGCATAGTGGGTTAAACCACCACATGCAACACCAGCATCCTCTATGGGTGCCACTTTGAGACCCAGCTGCTCCACTTCCAATCTAGCTCCCTGCTGGTGGGCCTGAGAAGGGAGAAAAAGATGGCCCAAGTGTTTGGGCTCCTGCACCCACGCCACGTGTGGGATCTGGAAGAGGCTCTGGGCTCCTGGCTTCAGCCTGCCCCAGCCCTGGCCCCCATGGCCCTCTGGGAAGAGAACCAGTGGATGGAGGAGCTCTGTTTCTCCCTCTCTCTGTAACTGTGCCTGTCAAATAAATAAAAGTTTGTAAAGACAAGAAAGCAAATGGCAATCCAACACCCTCCAGTGACTTTTTTTTTTGTACATTTTTTTCAGACACACCTGATGAATTTTCACAACTTCCTTTTTTTCTTAATTTTTCTTCATTTTTTATTTTTGACATGCTGAGAAAGACAGCGAGAGAGAGAGAGAGAGAGAGAGAGAGAGAAAGGTCTTCCTTTTCCGTTGGTTCAGCCCCCAAATTGCCAATACAGCCAGCACACTGAGCTGATCCGAAGCCAGCAGCCAGGTGCTTCCTCCTGGACTCTCATGCAGGTGTAGGGCCCAAGCTCTTGTGCCATCCTCCACGGCCTTCCACGCCACAGCAGAGAGCTGGACTGGAAGAGGAGAAACCAAGAGAGAATCCGGCGCTCCAACCGGGACTAGAACCCAGGGTTCCAGTGCTGCAGGGAGAGGATTAGCCTAGTGACCCCAGGCACCTGGCGCTCAAATGTCTTAAAAGTTGATTAAACCAAGGAGGAAATCTAGTGTGATAATGAGATTACCTCCAAATACCTTTCTAAATCCAGCCCTTCCCAATCACATAGATTGGATTAATACAGCCACAGTCTTGGTGGTGAGGAGATTTTTGGAGCTCTGCCACAATTAGAATTTTAAAATTTATTTGAAAGACCTAGAACTTTAAGCATGTTTGCTTCTTGTTGTTGTTTTTTTCTGTTGGGAAACAGGCAACAAGAAGGATACACTATGATCACACAATATACATTCCAGCTGCTAGAAGTCAGAGACTGGTTTCTTATTTACTGCTCTTGGAACATGAAGCTTGAAACTCAAGCTTCCTGGGTCTTAGTGTCACATAAGTGAAATGGGATTGCAACAACAGCACTGTTGTGATCATAAAACTGCACCACAACAAAACACACAACCCAGTTAAGAGATGGGCCAAGGGCTTAAACTGACATTTTCAAAAGAGGATATCCAAATGGCCAACAGACACATGAAGAAATGTTCAGGATCACTAGCCATCAGGGAAATGCAAATCAAACCACAATGAGGAGACATCTCTCCCTCCCCTGGTAAGAATGGCTCTCACACAGCCATACAGCTCAGCTCCGGCTGTCACAGCCATTTGGGGTGTAAACCAGCTGATGGAAGACCTTCTCTCTCCCTCTCTCTCTCTCTCTGTAACTCTTTCAAAATAAATAAAAAACAAGTAAGTATTTAACAAATAGTTAATGCATCTTCAATTTTCTGAGAGATACTAACACCTGCATTGTGTACGCACAGCGACCACAGTATGAACCCAGAGGCCCTGTATTTCATCCTCCTATCACTGTGCTTGTGAGAAATGACTTTGTTTTTTCATAGGGGATGTTTCTTCTCACTGAATCTTAAATTTAAGGGAAGGGGGAATCATAAGGATTAGAGATCTCCAGTTGCATCCCGAAAGGATACCAAAAGATGAGTAGCCTTCATCATGTGTTGTTTACAGTTTGCTTGTTGTATTGGCATTAAGAATGGCCAGGACTTGAACCAGCACCCATATGGGATGCCAGTGTTACAGGAAGAGGTTTATTGCCCTGCACTACAAGGCTGGCGCCTCATCATTTGCATTTTAAGTGCACGTTCCCTTCTGGAGATGCCAGAATCCAAGGTCACAGAAAATTAAAAACTATTCCAAAAGCAAAACCCAGAATCAAGACCTGCTAATTTATAATTCATCCCCATCAATGGTGGAAGATAAACCCCCTCAGACAATAAGTGATTATCCTTCGAGGGAAATAAATGTAGTCTCACATTCTCTGAGTGCCTATGAGTGCTCTTCAAAAAGCTCATAGAAAATGGAATGAAAAGACAAATTTTATTATTTTTTGACAGGCAGAGTTAGACAGTGAGAGAGAGAGAGAGAAAGACATAGAGAAAGGTTTTCCTTCCATTGGTTCACCCCCAAAACGGTCGCTACGGCCAGTGCAATGCGCCGATCTGAAGCCAGGAGCTGGGTGCTTCCACCTGGTCTCCCATGTGGGTGTAGGACCCAAGCACTTGGACCATCCTCCATTGCCTTCCCGGGCCACAGCAGAGAGCTGGCCTGGAAGAGGGGCAACCGGGACAGAATTCAGAACCCCAATTGGGACTAGAACCAGGGGTACATGTGCTGCAGGCAGAGGATTAGCCTAGCGAGCCACAGTGCCAGCCATCAAAGATGAGGTTTTAAAACAAAAAGAAAGAAACAAAAATGAAAACAAAAAAAAGGGATAAGGTTTTGTATAAACTTTTAAAAAATCCATGCATGTTTTCATTATATGCATTTCCATGTCCTTAAAAGATTTATTAATTCACTGGAAAGGCAGAATGGCAGAGAGAGGGAGACCCAAGAGATACCTTTCATCTCCCGTTCACTCCTCAAATGGCCACAACAGCCAAGGCTGGGCCAGGCCAAAACGAAGAGCTTGGAACTCCAGCCAGGTCTCCCACATGGGGACAGGGACCCAAATACTTGGGCCACCATCTGCTGCTTTCCAAACCAATATCAGGAGGCAGGAGAGGAAGTGGAGTAGCCAGGGCTCCATCTGCACACCAGTATCCCAAAGGCCAGCTAAAGATGCCACAATGCCTCCTGCCCCGGGACCTTCTCGAAGCGCCCCCACACACCAAACAGCCCACTGACAGGCCGAAGCAAACTCACGGTGTGGACGTGGAGAGCTGCTGTCCTCGCTGTGGGAGTGGATGAGAACTCTGATGTGCAGTCAGCCAGCGCCTTTCATTTATACACCCCTGGCAGCCCCACCCAGGAAACACCCTTTTAGGTGTGGCTATCCCCTAGGGCAATGAATTTAAAATGCCTGCAGGGGTGGGTGCTGTGGTGCAGGGGGTGAGGCCAGGGCTCTGCTTCCCATCCTGCTCGCTGCCCTGGCCTTGGGAAGCAGCTGAGGAGGGCCTGTCTCTGGATCAGCCCAGCTCCAGAATCCGGGCTGTCTGGGAGTGAACCAGCGGATGGAAGCCCTCTCTCTCTCTCTCTATCTCTCCCTGTCTCTCTCTCTCCCACCCTCCCCCCGTGCCTCTGCCTTTCTGTAACTCTGAAGTTCAAATAAAATAAATATATCTTTAAAAAGCATAAAATGCCTAAAAAAGGCTAGCTAGCTCTGGCGCCATGGCTCACTAGGCTAGTCCTCTGCCTGAGACGACGGCACCCCGGGTTCTGTTCCTGGTTGGGGTGCCAGTTCTGACCTGAATGCTCCTCTTCAAGTCCAGCTCTCTGCTGTGGCCCGGAGGCAGTGGAGGATGGCCCAAGTGCTTGGGCTCTGCACTTGCATGAGAGACCAGGAGGAAGCACCTGGCTCCTGGCTTTGGATCAGCACAGCGTACTAGCCCTACTGGCCATTTGCATTGTGAACCAATGGAAGGAAGACCTTTCTCTCCATCTCTCTCGCTAACTCTGCCTGCCCAAAAAAAAAAAAAAAAAAAAAATATGCTAGCAGTAGCCAACTGTATTTTACTGTATTTGTTTATGACACCATTTTTTTTTATTTGACAGATATAGTTAGGCAGTGAGAAAGAGTGAGAGAGAAAGGTCTTCCTTGCGTTGCTTCACCCCCCAAATGGCCACAATGGCCAGAGTTGCACCGAACTGAAGCCAGGAGCCAGGAGCTTCATCTGGGTCTCCCACTTGGGTGCTGGGGCCCAAGCACTCAGGCCATCCTCCACTGCCTTCCCGGGCCACAGCAGAGACCTGGATTGGAAGAGTGGCAGCCGAGACTGGAACCCGGTGCCCACATGGGATGGGGGCGCTGCAAGCAGAAGATTAACATAGGGAGCCATGGCACCCGCCTCTATGACACAAATTTTAACTTTGGACATCATTGCAAATATACATAAGAATCACAAGTTGAGCAGCAAGGACCCAGGCCCCAGCCAGGGCCAACCCAGGCCTCAACCAGGGCTCCGCCGGCATCTTGCAGGGCCACACCGGGCATCCGCCAGGGCTCCGCCAGGCTCAAGCAGGGCCGCAGCGGGGCCACAGCCAGGGCCGCAGCGGGGCCACAGCCAGGGCCACAGCGGGGCCACAGCCAGGGCCCTGGGGCTCCATCCGGGTCTCCCATGGGAGGCCGGACCAGGCACCGAGCTCAGCAGGTAGATGGATGCACAGCGGGGTGGCCGGGCCTAGAACCGGCACCCATGTGGGATGGTCTGGCCACCCCTACGCCCACTTGCGCCTTCCTCATGCGTGTAGTACATGGGAACAGCTGACTACAGCCCTCGTGGTCACCCCGCTTGAGTCTGGGGTGGTCATTTTATCTTTTCCTTGCAGCGTGCTTTCCATTCTCGGTCTTTGCAACTATATAAAACTTTTCCTCACTCAGAGAGGAAGGGAACAGAAATCCCCAGAGCACAAGTGGACCTCCACTTCCCAGCCTTCTAGAGCCCACACCCCGCGCCTGCCGGGGCTGCCAGCCCGAGCCTCTGGAAGTGGCTGCTGTGTGGTGCTGGCCCCGCGGGCACTGGCTGGGGCGGCAGAGAGGCGCGCGGGGGTGGCTGCCCGCGCTGGGGAAGGTGCACAGGGGGCTGGCTCAGACACTGATGAAGGAGGGGCCACTGAAGAGCGAGCGAGAAAGAGAAATTAAAAGGGGTCGGGACTTCGACTCTCAGGCTTTGAGCATCGTCATTTCCACCCCCCTGCCCCCTACAGGAAAATGGAATCCCCGGCAAAGGCCACCACAAGTCTTCTGCAAGCAGCGGCTTTCCCAGCAGGTCTTGTGGGAGGACGCGCCATGGGACCTTAAGGGAAATGTAGTCTGCGATGGTAGTGTCGCCGGAGGGTCGCTCTGCGCAGGCATAGCACCAATTCCTGGAGTTGATGTGGCCTGAAGTTTGGCATGGCAATCTCAACACACGGTTCTGCCTGTTTGCTACTGCTGAACTCGTGGAATTCACTCGATTACTATGGACAGGTCGACCCCAGCTCCTCATGATCACCCATCCTTTCTGAACTCGGGTGTGGGCCCATGTCAGCTAAATGCTTGGACTCGGGGTGTGGATTATTGTAGAGGGCACAGAGCAGATCTGGATTCTCCTATTCCTTTGTGTTTCTCCTTGTGTACTTCTCAGCTAGCTCAATTTGTTTTAAGATTTATTGTATTGATTTGAAAGACAGAGCTATAGAGAGGTAGAGACAGAGAGAGGTCTTCCATCCGCTGGTTCACTCGCCAGAGGGCTGCAATGGCTGGAGCTGAGACGATCTGAAGCCAGGAGCCTGGAGCTTCCTCCAGGTCTCCCACGTGGGTGCAGGGGCCCAAGGACTTGGGCCATCTACTGCACTCTCTCCAAGGCCACAGCAGAGAGCTGGATCAGAAGATGAGCAGTCAGGACTAGAACCAGCGTCCATATGGGATGTCAATGCCTCAGGCCAGGGCTTTAACCTGCTGTGTTACAGCACCAGCCACCAACCCTTTTTGTTAAGATTTATATTTTATTTGAAAGGCAGAGTTACAGAGAGGCAGAAGAAGAGGGGGAGGGGAGGAGAGGAGAGAGCTCGGTCTTCCATCTGCTGGTTCAATCCCTAGATGGCCACATCAGCTACAACTGAGCTTGTCTAAAGCCAGGAGCTTCTTCTGGGTCTCCCACATGGGTGCAGGGACTCAAGGACTTGGGCCATCTTTCACTGCCTTCCCAGGCCATAGCAGAGAGTTGGATGGGAAGTGGACAGGCAGGACTTGAACTGGTGTCCATATGGGATGCCGGCACTGCAGGCAGCCACTTTATGTGCTATGCCACAGGGTTTGCTTTACTTTTAAAATTGCTCCTAAATGATTTTCCAAGCACTTCATCCATTCAGCAAGCCTTTCTTTTGTGCCACATGTTTTCTAGGTCAGTGGTTCTGAGCTGGTGGCAGTGTTGCCCTTGAGCGGCCATCTGGTAATGTGTGGAGATGGTTTTGGCTGCCACACTGAAAGGGTGTTCGTGCCAGGGATGCTGCTTCATCGAAAACACAGAGGAAGATGCTGTTGCCATCCCCACCCTGTGCAATGAAGAGTTATCCAGCCCCAATACTAACAAAGCCCCAGGTGAGAGACCATGCTAAAAGTAGGTGGAGGATGTAGCAGGGAACACAGCAGAGAAAATCCCTGACCTCATGGAGTTCCCATTCAGTTAGAAGACATCTGGTTCCAAATATTTACATGCGCTCATCCATCTATCCCTCCAGCTTGCTTTGTATGAACTCGAAATAGTAGAGGCCTGGAATTTCATGTGCTTACTGTTAACAGACAGGAACTCTTGGGAAGTAGGATGATTATTTCTGTCTACGCACTTTGGTGAAATATGTAATTAATAGGAATCATGTACTTTTTAATCAAATAAAAGTGGTTTTCTAAAAAAAATGAGATGTGTATATGTCATGATGTTCACATGTTAAGGATGTTTTATAATAACTGATGGGAGAGATATGAATGAAATATTTTCCTCTTTTCCTTATCTTTTTCTCTAATAGTATTTTTAAACAACTAGCTATCAAGTATATACAACAAAGTGGTGTGGGAGCTGAGATACAAGTGTGTTGAATGTACATCACAGATAAAGAATGGAGTGTCTCTTCTGTCCAGGTGTTTAACCGAATTACATTCTCCATGGAATTGCTTTTGGTATTCTGAAAAATTATTTTTTAAAGATTTATTTTCAACTTCCCACCCCAGGAGTCAAAGCCAGGCCGCCTGGGTGAAAACCAGGAATCCTAACGGCTAGGCCATGTGGGATCTCTGTCATTAATGTGTTGTCCAATGTGAATTAATGCTATGACTAGTACTGAACCAGTAGTTTACACTTTATGTTCTGTGTGGGTACAAACTGATGAAATCTTTACTTAATAGATACTAAATCGATCTTGTGTCTATAAAGATAATTGAAAATGAATCTTTTTTTTTTTTTTTTTGACAGGCAGAGTGGACAGTGAGAGAGAGAGACAGAGAGAAAGGTCTTCCTTTGCCGTTGGTTCACCCTCCAATGGCCGCCGCGGTCGGCGCGCTGCGGCCGGCGCACCGCGCTGATCCGATGGCAGGAGCCAGGAGCCAGGTGCTTTTCCTGGTCTCCCATGGGGTGCAGGGCCCAAGCACCTGGGCCATCCTCCACTGCACTCCCTGGCCACAGCAGAGGGCTGGCCTGGAAGAGGGGCAACCGGGACAGAATCCGGCGCCCCGACCGGGACTAGAACCCGGTGTGCCGGCGCCGCTAGGCGGAGGATTAGCCTAGTGAGCCGCGGCGCCGGCCCGAAAATGAATCTTGATGTGAATGGAAGAGGGAGCAGGAGATGGGAGGGGTGCGAGTGGGAGGGAAGTTATTGGGGGCAGGGAAGCCATTGTAATCTATAAACTGCACTTTGGAAATTTATGTTTACTAACTTAAAGTTAAAAAAAAAAAACAGCGAGGGAGAGAGGGAAGCGGGGAGGGAAGCTAGGAAGGAAGGAAGGAGGCAGGGAAGGAGGGAGGGACCTCGCCTTACCTGCCACACAGATTCCGTTTTCTGTTTAATAAAGCAAGTTGCACCCCCCAAAAAATAAACAAAATAAATCTTTATTTTGGGGGGCAACTTGCTTTATTTATTTTGTTTATTTTTTGACAGGCAGGCAAGCGGGGGATTAAGCAAGTGAGCCATGGCGCTGGCCCAAGATTTATCTCTTTAGTATAAAGGCAGAGTTACAGATAGAGAGAGCTGGAGATCTTTCTTGTGCTGCTTCACTCCTAAAATGGCCACAATTGCTAGGGGTGAGCCAGGCCAAAGTCAGGAACCTAGGACTCCATCCAGGGTTCCTACATGGGCGGCAGGGACCTGAGTAGTTGAGCCATCTTCTACTGCTTTCCTGTGCACATCAGCAGGGAGCTAGATCAGAAGTGGAGTAGGGGCTGGCGTTGTGGCATAGTGGGTAAAGCCAGGAACTCCAACCTGGTCTCCCACATGGATGGCAGCAGCCCAGGTACCTGGACCATCAGCTGCTGCCTCGTCAGGCACACAATAGGCTGCAGGCAGCTGGAGTTGCTAGTGGAGCCAGGACTCCACCCCAGGCACTCTGATCCGGGATGTGGGTGTCTCAAGCGGCATCTTTACCACTATGCCCAATGCCCTCTCTTGATTATTTCAGTCTTTGCTGCTGGTTTCCTTGTGTTTACTCTGTTTATGTAGACGGACTGGCCACCTGATTTAGGAGTCCTGTGAGAAATGAATATGCCTGGTCCCTTATACAAGATCATTAAAAATTCCAAATGCCAGGTGCCCCAAGGATCTGTAAGGAATATGATTTTTACTTCAAGACAGAATTTCAAGATGGCAAGAGCAGAGAATCAAGCCACATTCAGGGTGGTCTTAATTCTGAGCCCTGTGGGACGGCAGAGACTCTGTTGCATGCCATGGAACTGGGCCTGTGTCCAGGAACTTTCCGTCCTCTTGCCTGGAGCTCTGGCTTTGCCATGGCCTGTGCCTTCTCTCGTCCTCAGTGTCCATGTCCTGCGTATACAGCAGCTCAAACGTAGCTCTGTATGGCCTCATACTGGCTTTCAGCTGCTTGAGATTTGTGCCTCACATACCCCAGGAGTCAAGTGATCTGGAGCTAAGTGCAGCAGGGATCTTCTGTGGTCACGCACTCACACTCTGCTTCTTTATGTGTTCTGAGGGGCACCATGTGTGACGACATTGGAAAGATATGACTGAATCATGTAAACACTTAGTAGACCTTTCTGATGCCAGAAAGAAGTGTGAAAGTGAGGTTTACAGGGGCTGGCACCTGTCGTGGTGTAGCGAGTGAAGCCACTGCCTGCAGTGCCACATCCCATATGGGCACGGGTTGGAGTCCCAGCTGCTGATTTCCAACCCATCTCTGCTATTGCCTGGGAAAGCGGTAGAGGATGGCCCAAGTCCTTGGGACCCTGCACCCACCTGGAAGACCCGGAAGAAGCTCCTGGCTCTTGGCTTTGGATCAGCCCAGCTCCAGCCTTTGTAGCCATTTGGGGAGTGAACCAGCAGATATAAGACCTCTCTCTCTCTTTCCCCTCTGCCCCTCTCTAACTCTGCTTTTCCAATAAATAATTTTACAAAATGGTGAGGTATATATAGAACATGAGCTTTAGAAATTGACAGAAAAAGAAGTTCCAGGTACAGAGGCAAGAGCTGAATAAAAATCGATCCTTGAGGGACAAGTTCGGTGTTGCAAAAGCATAAAATTTGTTGTGGATGGAATTACAAGTTGACAGATGACCATGGACCACATTTTGACATCAATTTGAAAGACTGAAGAAGCATTGATCCTGAAACTCAGTAATTCAAGTAGTGGCTATAGACCCGAGAATGTTGGTTGTCTGGTCTCAGCACCCTGCTTATGCTCAAGGGTCTTTTAGCTTCAACAGTCTCATGGGTAGCTCATCAGTCTGTAGAAGCTGCTCCAGTTAACAGTTCCTCCTGCTGTCCTCAATGCGCTGTGAAGCCACATTCCTGAGAATATGATCTGGACACCCCTTTTCCCTCACCTGCCACAAACACCTGGTGACCTGTTATGCCACCCTGTCACCTTCAAACCTACTCCTGGAGAGCTCCTTCCCCTCAGTGGAGCTTCCAAAGCGAGCTCAGAATGGCCTAAATGGGAGGGGAAGGCAGGGTGCAAGCCTGAGCGGCCTTGGTTCCTATCACCACCTAGTGGCAGCAGCGAGCAATGACTCCAGTGTCTGTACAGGTGCTCCTGTGCTTTCAGATTCTTCCAGAAGACTCTGAACATAAACATAAAGGTTCTGAAGATTTTTGTCTTGATGGGTCAGCTCACTTAAAGAAAGCAGGATTGTGGCTCTTACACACACACGCACAAAAAGACGCTAGGAAGCATATGGAGGAACCTGGGTTTCCAGGGCTATAAAATAGAGGCAATATGACTAGGTGTTTTTGTGTTTTTAAAGATTTACTTATTTGAGGCCGGTGCCGCAGCTGAATAGGCTAATCCTCGGCCTGTGGCCCCGGCACACCAGGTTCTAGTCCCGGTCGGGGCACCGGATTCTGTCCCAGTTGCCCCTCTTCCAGGCCAGCTCTCTGCTGTGGCCCGGGAGTGCAGTGGAGGATGGTTCAGGTCCTTGGGCCCTGCACCTGTATGGGAGACCAGGAGAGGCACCTGGCTCCTGGCTTCGGATCAGCACAATGGAATGGTCTCGTCGCGCTGGCTGTGGCGGCCATTGGAGGATGAACCAACGGCAAAAGGAAGACCTTTCTTTCTGTCTCTCTCTCTTACTGTCCACTCTGCCTGTCAAAAAATAAAAAGAAAAAAAGAAAAAGATTTACTTATTTGAAAGGCAGTTACAGGAAGGAGAGAGAGAAAGGGAGAGAGAGAAAGCGAGAGAGAGAGAGAAAATATGAATCTTTGACTCCCCAAAGGGCTGCAATGGCAGGAACTGGGCCAGTCCCAAGAACGAAGCCCGGAGCCTGGAGCTTCTTCTTCTGGGTCTCCCACGTGGGTGCAGCGACCCAAGGATTTGGGCCATGTTCCACTGCTTTCCCAGGCCATAGAAAAGAGCTGGATTGGAAGTAAAGCAGCTGGGACTCAAACCAGAGCCCATATGGGATACCAGTACTGCAGTCAGTGGTTCAGTGGTTTTACCCATTTTGCCACAGTGCCAGGCCCTGCTTGAACTTTTTTTTTAAAGATATATTTATTTACTTGAAAGTCAGAGTAACACAGAGAGAGAAGGAGATTCAGAGAGAGAGGTGTCTTCCATCTGCTGGCTCACTCCCCAATTGGCCAAAACAGCCAGAGCTGTGCCAACCCAAAGCCTGGAGCTTCTTCCAGCTCTCCCACAAGGTACAGGAACCCAAGAACTTGGACCATCTTCCACTGTTGTCCCAGTGCATAGCAGAGAGCTGGATCAGAAGAGGAGCAGCCTGGACTCGAACTGGCACCCACATGCGACGGCGGCACTAGGCACAGTGCCGGCCCCTCCGTGAACTTTTTAAACACCTTTGTATGTGCCAGACTTCCATGTGTCAATAGGAACATGTGTGGGAGAGCACTGTTGGTCTCCATGGCTTCTTTAACTGTTCATATCATGCTTCCTTTCCCTGTGCCAGTGTTTCTAGAAGGCAAGTGTAGTTTACCTTGAGGAAAGACCCGATCTTTATTACTGGAGACATTGTGCTGTCACAGCTGTGCCTGTCCAGAGCTGCTCTGTGCAGAATATCCTCCATACCAGGCATATAACCTTGCTCGTGTCAAAGCGACCGAGCAGTGTATTAGTCCTGCATTGTCTCTGGCAGAAAGAGGTGGTGGTAGTTTTCTAGGCTTGTAGTGAGAGTACAGGTATGAACTCTGTGGTTCTTCTTACACAGGGATTGGAAAAAGCTCCCAGATGAGTCACAGAACTTAGAAATACATTTTACAAAGTATGTGCATGAGTGCAAGAAGTATAGGTAATAATCATCTCCTTTGTACTTTACTACCATGGAATATCCAAATCTATTGTAAAACTTTGCCAAGACACATGCACACAAAAACTCAGACTGTTGATGGCACCATTCGCAGTCAAGAGAAATGCAAACAAAAGTGCAGTATTCAATTATAGCTGCATAAAATTAACTTGCACATACTGTGCTTCTGTAATCTCTTAGCCACATCTTGTTGCTATTACTGTGGGCTCCAGTGTGGTGAGGATCCACCTGAAATGCCCTGTAACATTAATCTTCCACATGTGAGCAGTTAGTCTCCCTAATAAACTCATCAAGTAAAAATGATGTCTCAATCCTTACGTATTTTTCACCATATATAATATGTATAACATACATAGTTTGCTGATACTTTATGTTATTGGTAAAGCTTCCTGCCAATAGTAGGCATTTAGGAGTTAGCTTTTAAGGGGAGTCGAGTGTTTTACTCAGGTTTTTTCCTGCAAGAGGGTCAGTATTCCTCACTCCTTCATGGTTCAAGGGTCAACTGTGCCACAGACTGGCCTAAGCACTAGAAATTAGCTTCTTTTTTTAAAAAAAATTCATTTACCTATTTGAAAGTTTAGGTACACAGAGAGAGAAGGAGAGAGAGAGAGAGAGAGAGAGAGAGAGAGAGTTCTTGCAGCCACTGGTTCACTCCCCAAATGCCCGCAATGGCTGGAGTTTCACCAATCTGAAGGCAGGAGCTAAGAGCCTCCTCTGGGTCTCCCAGGTGGGGGTAGGGGCCAAAGCACTTGGTCCATCCTTCACTGTTTTCCCAGGTCATAGCAGAGTGCTGGATCAGAAGTGGAGCATTTGTGAGCAGAACCGGTGCCCATATGGGATGCCAGCACCAGAGGAGGCAGCTTCCACCTGCTATACCACAGTGCCAGCCACAACAGAAATTTAATTCGACAGCACTTGACTCTAGAGGTCCAAGATCAAGGTGTCATCATGGTTGGTTCCCTCTGAGGGCAGGATGTTTTAAGCCTTTCTGGCTGGCAGATGTCTTGACATCTTCCTGTATCTTCAAGGTATCTTCCTTTAGTATCTGTGTCCAAATGTCTTCTTCCTATAAGGATACCATCACATAGGATTAAGGAATGCAACCAACTCATTTTAATTTAATCATATCTATAAAAATCCGATCACCGAATACACTTGCATTCTGAAGTACTGACAGGTTAGGATTCCAACATGAGTTTTTTACTTTTTAAACACAGAAAAGCTGAATCAAGGCAGACTGGCTGACACAGAGTCTGTTCCATAGAATGCAACACTTACATGCGTGTATGTAGGCTTTCGTCTCTGGAATATTAGTGCTTGTACCAATCAGCCCTCATTCACAGGAGTAGCGGGTAAATATTTTTGCCAATGAATCAGAGTGGGAAATGTCACAGTGGCTTCCACCCCTTGGTTCTAGGACACCAGGGTAGGGCAGAAATGACGCTTCAGATAGGTTCGTGAACATCAGAGTTCAAACCTCCACAAGCACTGCCTCATAAATGGTGCTTGTCACTGAGTCTTCACAAGGCCATTCTCGGTTCTTTCATTCCAGGTGATTAAACATTTGTAAAGCTGTGGATCCTGAAAACATGCCCACTGACTTGAATACTTCTTGTAAAAAGTACTGCTCAATCACTCCAAATGATATGTGGGGTACTGTGATGGGGGAAGAAACCATCAATCAGGGTGATTGCAGCCCTGGTAGATGTTCAACAGGGTTTGATGGCATGACTAGATTATACTGATATCTAGTGGATTGAGGTCAGAAATCTTACTAAGTAGGACAGCCCACTACACCAAAGTACAAACTAACCAATCAACCATGCCAACATTGAGAAGTACTGTTCCAAACATGAGTGAGTTCGCAAAGAACCCAACTGAAGTGTGACCAAGAGAAAATGATTGCTCATCACTATTTCCTTCTTCTTTCCTCCCTCTTTCCCTCCATCCCTTCCTTTTTTTTAAAGATTATTTGAAAGACAGGGGTCCAGAGAGAGAGAGAAAGAGACAGAGAGAGGTCTTCCACTTCCTGATTAATTCCCCAATGGCCACAATGGCTGGAGCTGGGCCAGTTTGAAGCCTGGAGCTTCATCTGAGTCTTCCAGGTGGGTGCAGGGGCAGAGAGACAGAGGAAGACAGAAAGATCTTCTTTCTGCTGATTCACTCCCCAAATGGCCACAAGAGTTGGGGTTAGGCCTAGCTGAAGTCAGGAGCCTGGAATTCCACCCAGGTTTCCCAATGTGCAGCAGGGACCTAAGCACTTGGGGCATCTTCTGCTTTTCCAGGCACATCTGCAGGGAGCTGGATTGGGAATGGCGCAGATAGAACTCTAGCTAGGTATATGGGATGCTAGCATTGCAGGCAGTGGCTTAACCTACTGTACCACAACACCGGCCCCATTTTACATAGTGTTTAATTATAAAACCACTTTTGCAGTTTTAATTCATTTATTCCAAAGGTAAAGTGATGTGTGCGAGGGACTAGAGGAAGGAAGAGAGGAGGGAGGGAAGGAGGGAGAGAGATGGATTGATCCTCTTTCTATTGATTCACTCCCCAGATGCCTACTGCTGCTGAGGCTGGGCCAGGCTGAAGCCAGGAGGCAGGACATCCATCCAGTTCTCTTACGTGGGTGGCAGGAACCCAAGTCCTGCAGCCAGTATCTACTGTCTCCCAGAATGTGTATTAGCAGGAAGCTGACTCAGAAGCAGAGGTGGCATTCAATCCCGGGAACTCCAAGAGGGGATGCAAACACCCCAAGCAGTGTCTTAACCCACTGAGCCACAGTGCCTGTCCTCATCATATCATTAACTGCATTGCTCATGTAAGTCTGAAGTTCTACCTTGCAGCTCCTGGGAGGATATGGAAATACAGTTGCTTGCTAGGTAGCAAATTGTTCCAGTGAGGAGTTACAAACACACGTGGAAGCCAGTTAATGGTACTTGCATTGTTTGGGTATTTATTTCAATAAGCTTACAAAACAGGCATATGTGAGTTCAAGAAGCTTAAAATTATAATTAAAATCCTTTAAATAAATACACACACACAGAAACACACACAGACACACACACAGACACACACACACACACACCCCAGCAGCAGCATCAGCAAAATAAACCCTAGGTACTCTACATACTATGATTGTGCTTCTCAAAAGTTCATGGGCATCATAATGTCCATCAGATTTCTGGTCCACATTTGCAGTTTCTGAGTCAGTTGGATTGGAGAGGTCTCAAAATTGTCATTTCTGATCAGATCCTCTTTGCTGCTGTGACATTGATTGCACAGCAACACTTGGAAAATGACTGCATTAGAACATGACAAGTGCCATTTTAATCTTGTAGGAGAGAATCATGCAACCTAGCCTGAGTTATGTATGAGTCTTGTGGATCTTCCATCTTATTTTATATAAGACGATTTATTGCTGTAAAAGGCACAACAGAGAGAATGAGAGCGATCTTTCATCCACTGGCTCACTCCCCAAATGGCCCCAACAGCCAGGGCTGGGCCATGCTGAAGCCAGGAGCCAGGAACTCCACTGTGGTCTCCCACGTGTGTGGCAGAGGCTCAAGGACGCAGGCCGTCTTCTGTTGCTTTCCCGGGCACATTAGTAAGAATGCTGGATCAGAAGCAGAGGTATTGGACCTCAAACTGGCACTCCAGGACAGGCTACGTGCTTCCCAAGGGGTGGCTGAAGCAGCTGTGCCACTCCACCAGCCTGGCATTCGCACCACAAGACCAGCCCCTGATCTTTGTCCTGAGCTCCTTGTGTCTTCAGGAGCCCTCTTATTCTCCTGGAAGGAACACCTCTTCCTGTTGGCTGGTTAGCTGGGACTTCTCTGCCTTGCTCACAAGTGCCTCAAAATGCCTCATGTCATTGTGCATGTAAAAAAAGATGTACCCACTGTGAAGCCTTGCCTCCTGCACCATGGCCTCTGGGATTTCTGCCACCCTCAGATCACTATACGTGAACCAGGCCTGCTTCTGAAAGTCATACACGTCGCTGATGTAATGGCCTGCACACGGGGAGTTCCCTATGTGGCTGATGACGCTGATCAGTCGGTAAGAATGAAGAGCATCTCCCATTTGCATGCTTCCTTTTGGTTCCTTGACTTTAGCTATGGTTTTCTCCATGCCCACGATGTCTTTGGTAACAGATTCGTGCAGCTGCTCAACCATGCCTCTCAATCCTTCTGAAATCTTGTGTTTTTCGTAGTCACAAAGATCTTTTTTTTTTTTTTTTTTTTTGACAGGCAGAGTGGACAGTGAGAGAGAGAGACAGAGAGAAAGGTCTTCCTTTGCCGTTGGTTCACCCTCCAATGGCCGCCGCGGCCAGCGCGCTGCGGCCGGCGCACCGCGCTGATCCGATGGCAGGAGCCAGGAGCCAGGTGCTTTTCCTGGTCTCCCATGGGGTGCAGGGCCCAAGCACCTGGGCCATCCTCCACTGCACTCCCTGGCCACAGCAGAGGGCTGGCCTGGAAGAGGGGCAACCGGGACAGAATCCGGCGCCCCGACCGGGACTAGAACCCAGTGTGCCGGCGCCGCTAGGCGGAGGATTAGCCTAGTGAGCCGCGGCGCCGGCCACAAGATCTTTTGAAGACTCACTAACATGATCAAAATCTAACTCTACCAATGTACTGGTTTTCTCATCGTCCTTGGGTTCTGGATTTTCAGGCTCCTCTTGACAACAAACTTCTTCAAGTCCTCTGTCTGGGTTGTTTATAGGATTACTTTCATCTTCACAGATCATAAGAAGAGAGATGTCTCCCTGATCCATCACTGAGGCAGCTGCCAGCATCTCCATTTCTCTGACTTCCCTATCTCTTGCGTTGCCCAGTTTGGACTCCAGATTTGAGCCACTTGCTAGGTCACTCTGCTGCTGCTCCTTTGGCCTGGCTTGCCAAATTCTCTGAGGTGTGTTTTGTTCAGCATCTTCGTCTGGTGCCACATGCAGAACTGAAGAGTCACTGGATTGCCAGGTCAGCTTCACAGATGATGTGCATGGGTTGACTCTCTCAGAATTAACCTCTTGGGTGAGGTTCAGTACTTCGGGGTCCAACACAGGTGCATTACTATCCAAGGGAAGTGGTGGTCTGGTGTCTTCATTGCAATTAGAGGATAAACTCAAATATTTGGGAATAAGAACTTGTTGGTCATCCTTCATTAGCGTGTAAGTGTCACTCAAACTGTAGCTTTTCAGATGAACAATGAAGACTCTGGGTAGCCTGCCAAATTTCTGCATCACCACAGCCTTCTTGTGGTTACACATTTCACAGAGGCGCTCACATTCTTCTGTTGTAAAGAAAAGATCAAAACACTTTTGAAGGGACAAAGGAGATGCTTTTGGTTTTGGGTGTAGGTTGATGGAGATACAATTACCAGGCTCTATCACGACAACAACTTGACCACAGGCTTTGCAAATCACGTAGTCCTGCAATTCAAATTCAAAATTGGAAGCAACTGGACAAACAAACACTTTGGTGGCAGCATCACCAGCAAACAACTCTGGAGGTGAATTTTCATCTCCCGCCTCCCTCCTCGTTTTCCAAATGGTGTTTACTTTTTCAAAATCGCCTTTCAGCTGGTCTAAACACTGACATAAGAATTCATGAGCATCGTTCTGCATGTTGCCCGAGAATATTTCTGCAACAGCTGAGATAGCATTTTTAATATCTCTGAGTAGGTCTTGGCTAGTCTCTAGATTACAAATATCTTTCAAAGCAAGCAACATACTTAAAGGCATGATAAGCACGTCAGAAGGAATGTTCTCCCATGGAATACCTTGTCCTAGTAAGCCATCAGCAAATGATGGAATTGCATAGAGTGACTGTAAAATTGAGTTCATGTAACAGGTGTTTCCCAAATTGGGGAAGCCCTGCTGCAGTTGCTCTGGGTGAGAGTCAAGGCACAATTGGTCTTGATCGTGTTGTGGGTCGTCCTGGGCACGTTCTGGTACTGATGGCAATAGCAGACTTTTGTCAGACACACTCTGAGGAGAAAGAACAGTCTCATCCAGGGGAGAATTTCCAGGAGAGGCGGTCCTGAGGGAAGGTCCATGTTTCGAACTTCCAACCTTTTCTAGATCTTTCAAGGAATCTTTCTTGAATTTCTTGCTTGGCACACTCTCATTTTCTTCCAGGAAGCCTTCATCCGTATCTAGACTGGACGACAGTGTTGTTTTTCTCTTCCTATCTTTCTTTTCTGGTAACCCTTGTTTAGCAAGCATTGGCAATTTGCCCAGCAACTGCTGGGGGAACGTTGTTCCACTTCCTTCTTCTGTAGTAAAGTTCTCAGCACTTGGCACACGACATACATTGGAAGATGGAGTTTTGTCAGGCTCTGTGTACCCATTCATGCTCTCCATGACACCCCAATAACTTTCCGATTTAATGGGCCACTGATGTTTGTTCTGATGAATGATGTCCAGCAAGATCTGCAACCGTTCAGTATGTGTGTGAGAGAGTTTGCCAAGACGAAGTTTTTTTTTTCCAGAAGGTCAGACACAGGCCATTTTGTCTTTCTCCATAATGTCTAAAACATTGTAGAATATTAATGTCTAGGGAAAAACCTCTTATCTATAGGTTTTCCACCTTGAAACATGAAAATCAGTTGAATATCCTTTTCCCTTTCCACTGTTTGTGTGATGGGTTCAACTTACTAGGTCCAGTCCTCTTGTTCCACGTCTGCACAAAACCATGCACTTTGTGAGGGGATGTTCTTTGTTTACAAATACAACGCATGTACCCTAAAGAAAAAGACACACGGACATTTTAATAAAAATGTAGCTACAGTGGGGACTTGAGTAAATGCTGAGCATGCAAGCAGCCATTTCATGCAAGGAGTATGAAAACAGAATTAAGATGGTGAGCTTTTCAGGAAAATTGAGGAGGGTAGGCGAAGAGAAACATGAAGAGAGAGACACAGCATAATGCAGACCCTCCGAGGTAGCACGTGAGGTTCAATTATTTGGGACTCTACCACCTGTGTGGAAACGTGCACTAGTTCTGGGCTCCTGGCTTTAGCCTGGCCCAGCCCTGATGGTTGCAGGCATTTGAGGACTGAACCAGTAGATGGAAGATCTCTCTCTCTGCCTTTCAAATGCAATGAAAATTTAAAATGACTTTCTTAATTCTTCTCCCTCCCCTCACCCATTTGCCTATGTCTTTCTAAGCAGCCTAGAATGTCTGTGTCTTTCCAACATTCTGATGTCAGAAAAAGCAAATGAAAAAAAAAAAAATTCAAAGGAAACTACAGAAAAAAAGATATTACCTGTTGTCCATTCTCAGTTCCGGCCAAAGACACTTGAGTCAGAATTCAAGGGAATTGACTCTTTGGAGAGTTGTCTGTGGCCACACTGCAAGTAGAATCCTGAGTGCCAAGGCTGCTGAAAGAAAAATAGGATATCTCAAAAAGTGAGTTTTATGTCATCACCAGTGGATTCCCAACCACATCTTCTGTTGTTTGATTTCACTATCTGGTAGAAAGCAAATGCAGAGGCTAGTGTTTTGGCATAGTGGGTTAAACCACCACATGCAACACCAGCATCCTCTATGGGTGCCACTTTGAGACCCAGCTGCTCCACTTCCAATCTAGCTCCCTGCTGGTGGGCCTGAGAAGGGAGAAAAAGATGGCCCAAGTGTTTGGGCTCCTGCACCCACGCCACGTGTGGGATCTGGAAGAGGCTCTGGGCTCCTGGCTTCAGCCTGCCCCAGCCCTGGCCCCCATGGCCCTCTGGGAAGAGAACCAGTGGATGGAGGAGCTCTGTTTCTCCCTCTCTCTGTAACTGTGCCTGTCAAATAAATAAAAGTTTGTAAAGACAAGAAAGCAAATGGCAATCCAACACCCTCCAGTGACTTTTTTTTTTGTACATTTTTTTCAGATACACCTGATGAATTTTCACAACTTTCTTTTTTTCTTAATTTTTCTTCATTTTTTATTTTTGACATGCCGAGTTAGACAGCGAGAGAGAGAGAGAGAGAGAGAGAAAGGTCTTCCTTTTCCGTTGGTTCAGCCCCCAAATTGCCAATACAGCCAGCACGCTGAGCTGATCCGAAGCCAGCAGCCAGGTGCTTCCTCCTGGACTCTCATGCAGGTGTAGGGCCCAAGCTCTTGTGCCATCCTCCACGGCCTTCCACGCCACAGCAGAGAGCTGGACTGGAAGAGGAGAAACCAAGAGAGAATCCGGCGCTCCAACCGGGACTAGAACCCAGGGTTCCAGTGCTGCAGGGACAGGATTAGCCTAGTGACCCCAGGCACCTGGCGCTCAAATGTCTTAAAAGTTGATTAAACCAAGGAGGAAATCTAGTGTGATAATGAGATTACCTCCAAATACCTTTCTAAATCCAGCCCTTCCCAATCACATAGATTGGATTAATACAGCCACAGTCTTGGTGGTGAGGAGATTTTTGGAGCTCTGCCACAATTAGAATTTTAAAATTTATTTGAAAGACCTAGAACTTTAAGCATGTTTGCTTCTTGTTGTTGTTTTTTTCTGTTGGGAAACAGGCAACAAGAAGGATACACTATGATCACACAATATACATTCCAGCTGCTAGAAGTCAGAGACTGGTTTCTTATTTACTGCTCTTGGAACATGAAGCTTGAAACTCAAGCTTCCTGGGTCTTAGTGTCACATAAGTGAAACGGGATTGCAACAACAGCACTGTTGTGATCATAAAACTGCACCACAACAAAACACACAGCCCAGTTAAGAGATGGGCCAAGGGCTTAAACTGACATTTTCAAAAGAGGATATCCAAATGGCCAACAGACACATGAAGAAATGTTCAGGATCACTAGCCATCAGGGAAATGCAAATCAAACCACAATGAGGTGACATCTCTCCCTCCCCTGGTAAGAATGGCTCTCACACAGCCATACAGCTCAGCTCCGGCTGTCACAGCCATTTGGGGTGTAAACCAGCTGATGGAAGACCTTCTCTCTCTCTCTCTCTCTCTCTCTCTGTAACTCTTTCAAAATAAATAAAAAACCAGTAAGTCTTTAACAAATAGTTAATGCATCTTCAATTTTCTGAGAGATACTAACACCTGCATTGTGTACGCACAGCGACCACAGTATGAACCCAGAGGCCCTGTATTTCATCCTCCTATCACTGTGCTTGTGAGAAATGACTTTGTTTTTTCATAGGGGATGTTTCTTCTCACTGAATCTTAAATTTAAGGGAAGGGGGAATCATAAGGATTAGAGATCTCCAGTTGCATCCCGAAATGATACCAAAAGATGAGTAGCCTTCATCATGTGTTGTTTACAGTTTGCTTGTTGGATTGGTGTTAAGAATGGCCAGGACTTGAACCAGCACCCATATGGGATGCCAGTGTTACAGGAAGAGGTTTATTGCCCTGCACTACAAGGCTGGCGCCTCATCATTTGCATTTTAAGTGCATGTTCCCTTCTGGAGATGCCAGAATCCAAGGTCACAGAAAATTAAAAACTATTCCAAAAGCAAAACCCAGAATCAAGACCTGCTAATTAATAATTCATCCCCATCAAAACTGGATTTCCACGTGCAGAAGCATGAAGCAAGACCCCTACCTTACACCTTACACAAAAATCCACTCAACGTGGATTAAAGACCTAAATCTACGTCCTGACACCATGAAGTTATTAGAGAACATTGGAGAAACCCTTCAAGATATTGGCACAGGCAAAGAATTTCTGGAAAAGACCCGGGAGGCACAGACAGTCAAAGCCAAAATCAACTATTGGGATTGCATCAAATTGAGAAGTTTCTGTACTGCAAAAGAAACAGTCAGGAGAGTGAAGAGACAACCAACAGAATGGGAAAAAATATTTACAAACTATGCAACAGATAAAGGGTTCATAACCAGAATCTACAAAGAGATCAAGAAACTCCACAAAAACAAAACCAACAACCCACTTAAGAGATGGGCCAAGGACTTCAATAGACATTTTTCAAAAGAGGAAATCCAAATGGCCAACAGGCACAGGAAAAATTGTTCAAGGTCACTAGCAATCAGGGAAATGCAAATCAAAACCACAATGAGGTTTCACCTCACCCCGGCTAGAATGGCTCACATACAGAAATCTACCAACAACAGATGCTGGCGAGGATGTGGGGAAAAAGGGACACTAACCCACTGTTGGTGGGAATGCAAACTGGTCAAGCCACTATGGAAATCAGTCTGGAGATTCCTCAGAAACCTGAATATAACCCTACCGTTCGACCCAGCCATAACACTCCTTGGAATTTACCCAAAGGAGTTTAAATTGATAAACAAAAAAGCGGTCTGCACCCTAATGTTTATTGCAGCACAATTCACAATAGCCAAGACCTGGAACCAACCTAAATGCCCATCAACGGTAGACTGGATAAAGAAATTATGGGATATGTATTCTTTAGAGTACTATACCGCAGTAAGAAACAACGAAATCCAGTCATTTGCAACAAAATGGAGGAATCTGGAACACATCATGCTGAGTGAAGTAAGCCAGTCCCAAAGGGACAAATACCATATGTTCTCCCTGATCGGTGACAACTGACTGAACACCAAAAAGGAAACCTCCTGAAGTGAAATGGACACTATGAGAAATGGTGACTTGATCAGCATAGCCCTGACTGCTAATGGACAACTTAATACATTATCCCTCATAGTATTTTTTTTTGTCTGTTCTACTTAATATGACTGGTTTAATTCTGTAATTATCACACAGTTATTCTTAAGTGTTGAAAATTAACTGAAATGTGATCCCTGTTAAACATAAGAGTGGGAATAAGAGAGGGAAGAGATGTATAATTTGGGGCATGCTCAGGCTGACTTGCCCCAATTGGTAGAGTTGGAAACATACCAGGGGATTCCAATTCAATCCCATCAAGGGGGCATGTGCCAATGCCATCTCACTACTCCAAGTGATCAATTTCAGTTCACAATTGATCATAATGAAAGGACTAAGAGTCAAAGGGAGCACATAAACAAGTCTAGTATCTGCTAACACCAACCGATAGAATAAATAAAGGGGAGAGTGATCCAACATGGGAAGTGAGATACTCAGCAGACTCATAGAATGGCGGATGTCCTAAATAGCACTCTGGCCTCAGAATCAGCCCTAAAGGCATTCGGATCTGGCTGAAAAGCCCATGAGAGTATTTCAGGCATGGAAAGCCAAGACACTCTGGCAAAAAGATCTCTGTGAGTGAGATCCCAGTGGAAAGAACAGGTCTTCAAAGAGGGAGGTGCCTTTCTCTGAAGGGAGGAGAGAACCTCCACTTTGACTATGACCGTGTCTAAACAAGATAAGAGTCGGAGAACTCAAGGGGCTTCCATAGCCTTGGAAACTCATAACTGGTGCATAGGGAGATTACTGATGCCATAAACAGGAGTGTCAATTGGTAAAGTCAACAACAGGAGTCACTGTGCACTTACTCCTCATGTAGGATCTCTGTCCTTAACGTGCTGTACACTGAGGCTTAATGCTATAACGAGTACTCAAACAGTATATTTCACTTTGTGTTTCTATGGGGGTGCAAACGACTGAAATCTTTGCTTAATGTACACTAAACTGATCTTCTGTAAAAAAAAAAAAAAAAAGAAAGAAATTATCAATTCCCAACTTGACTCTCACTGGGATTAAACATGACAATAGGTCTGATCTGATTTCATCATCATTTAAAAAAAAAATCA
Organism: Oryctolagus cuniculus; assembly: GCF_964237555.1. Lineage (NCBI taxonomy): Eukaryota > Metazoa > Chordata > Mammalia > Lagomorpha > Leporidae > Oryctolagus > Oryctolagus cuniculus. The sequence continues at coordinate 1,948,142 of NC_091449.1, read as the reverse complement.
TCTATTATTTTTCACTTTATGTTTCTGTGTGGGAGCAAACTGTTGAAATACTTACTTAAGGTATACTAAGCTGATCTTCTGTATATTAAGATAATCGAAAATGAATCTTGATGTGAATGGAAGGGGAGAGGGAGTGGGAAAGGGGAGGGTTGTGGGTGGGAGGGACGGTATGGGGGGGCATTGTAACACATGAGTCGTACTTTGGAAATTTATATTCATTAAATAAAGATTAAAAAAAAATAATTCATCCCCATCAATGGTGGAAGATAAACCCCCTCAGACAATAACTGATTATCCTTCGAGGGAAATAAATGTAGTCTCACATTCTCTGAGTGCCTATGAGTTCTCTTCAAAAAGCTCATAGAAAATGGAATGAAAAGACAAATTTTATTATTTTTTGACAGGCAGAGTTAGACAGTGAGAGAGAGAGAGAGACAGAGAGAAAGGTTTTCCTTCCATTGGTTCACCCCCAAAACGGTCGCTACGGCTAGTGCAATGCGCCGATCTGAAGCCAGGAGCTGGGTGCTTCCACCTGGTCTCCCATGCGGGTGCAGGACCCAAGCACTTGGGCCATCCTCCACTGCCTTCCCGGGCCACAGCAGAGAGCTGGCCTGGAAGAGGGGCAACCGGGACAGAATCCAGAACCCCAAACGGGACTAGAACCGGGGGTACATGTGCTGCAGGCAGAGGATTAGCCTAGCGAGCCACAGTGCCAGCCATCAAAGATGAGGTTTTAAAACAAAAAGAAAGAAACAAAAATGAAAACAAAAAAAAGGGATAAGGTTTTGTATAAACTTTTAAAAAATCCATGCATGTTTTCATTATATGCATTTCCATGTCCTTAAAAGATTTATTAATTCACTGGAAAGGCAGAATGACAGAGAGGGAGACCCAAGAGATACCTTTCATCTCCCATTCACTCCTCAAATGGCCACAACAGCCAAGGCTGGGCCAGGCCAAAACGAAGAGCTTGGAACTCCAGCCAGGTCTCCCACATGGGGACAGGGACCCAAATACTTGGGCCACCATCTGCTGCTTTCCAAACCAATATCAGGAGGCAGGAGAGGAAGTGGAGTAGCCAGGGCTCCATCTGCACACCAGTATCCCAAAGGCCAGCTAAAGATGCCACAATGCCTCCTGCCCCGGGACCTTCTCGAAGCGCCCCCACACACCAAACAGCCCACTGACAGGCCGAAGCAAACTCACGGTGTGGACATGGAGAGCTGCTGTCCTCGCTGTGGGAGTGGATGAGAACTCTGATGTGCAGTCAGCCAGCGCCTTTCATTTATACACCCCTGGCAGCCCCACCCAGGAAACACCCTTTTAGGTGTGGCTATCCCCTAGGGCAATGAATTTAAAATGCCTGCAGGGGTGGGTGCTGTGGTGCAGGGGGTGAGGCCAGGGCTCTGCTTCCCATCCTGCTCGCTGCCCTGGCCTTGGGAAGCAGCTGAGGGGGGCCTGTCTCTGGATCAGCCCAGCTGCAGAATCTGGGCCATCTGGGGAGTGAACCAGCGGATGGAAGCCCTCTCTCTCTCTCTATCTCTCCCTGTCTCTCTCTCTCCCACCCTCCCCCCGTGCCTCTGCCTTTCTGTAACTCTGAAGTTCAAATAAAATAAATATATCTTTAAAAAGCATAAAATGCCTAAAAAAGGCTAGCTAGCTCTGGCGCCATGGCTTACTTGGCTAGTCCTCTGCCTGAGACGACGGCACCCCGGGTTCTATTCCCGGTTGGGGTGCCGGTTCTGACCTGAATGCTCCTCTTCAAGTCCAACTCTCTGCTGTGGCCCGGAGGCAGTGGAGGATGGCCCAAGTGTTTGGGCTCTGCACTTGCATGAGAGACCAGGAGGAAGCACCTGGCTCCTGGCTTTGGATCAGCACAGCGTGCTAGCGCTACTGGCCATTTGCATTGTGAACTAACCGAAGGATGACCTTTCTCTCCATCTCTCTCGCTAACTCTGCCTGTCCAAAAAAAAAAAAAAAAATGCTAGCAGTAGCCAACTGTATTTTACTGTATTTGTTTATGACACCATTTTTTTTTATTTGACAGATATAGTTAGGCAGTGAGAAAGAGAGAGAAAGGTCTTCCTTGTGTTGCTTCACCCCCCAAATGGCCACAATGGCCAGAGTTGCACCGATCTGAAGCCAGGAGCCAGGAGCTTCATCTGGGTCTCCCACTTGGGTGCTGGAGCCCAAGCACTCAGGCCATCCTCCACTGCCTTCCCGGGCCACAGCAGAGACCTGGACTGGTTGAGTGGCAGCCGAGACTGGAACCCGGTGCCCACACGGGATGGGGATGCTGCAAGCAGAAGATTAACCTAGGGAGCCACGGCACCCGCCTCTATGACACAAATTTTAACTTTGGACATCATTGCAAATATACATAAGAATCACAAGTTGAGCAGCAAGGACCCAGGCCCCAGCCAGGGCCAACCCAGGCCTCAACCAGGGCTCCGCCGGCATCTTGCAGGGCCACACCGAGCATCTGCCAGGGCTCCGCCAGGCTCAGACAGGGCCACACTGGGGCCATAGCCAGGGCCACAGCGGGGCCACAGCCAGGGCCCTGGGGCTCCATCCGGGTCTCCCACGGGAGGCCGGACCAGGCACCGAGCTCAGCAGGTAGATGGATGCGCACCGGGGCGGCCGGTCCTAGAACCGGCACCCATGTGGGATCGCCTGGCCACTCGAACTCACACTTGCGCCTTCCTCACTCGTGTAGTACATGGGAACAGCTGACTACAGCCCTCCTGGTCACCCCACTTGAGTCTGGGGTGGTCATTTTATCTTTTCCTTGCAGCGTGCTTTCCATTCTCGGTCTTTACAACTATATAAAGCTTTTCCTCACTCAGAGAGGAAGGGAACAGAAATCCCCAGAATACAAGCGGACCTCCACTTCCCAGCCTTCTAGAGCCCAGACCGCGTGCCTGCCGGGGCTGCCAGCCCGAGCCTCTGGAAGTGGCTGCTGTGTGGTGCTGGGCCCGTGGGCGCTGGCTGGGCCGACAGAGTGGCGTGCAGGGGTGGCTGCCCGCGCTGGGGAAGGTGCACAGGGGGCTGGCTCAGACACTGATGAAGGAGGGGCCACTGAAGAGCGAGCGAGAAAGAGAAATTAAAAGGGGTCGGGACTTCGACACTCAGGCTTCGAGCATCTTTATTTCCACCCCCCTGCCCCCTACAGGAAAATGGAATCCCCGGCAAAGGCCACCACAAGTCTTCTGCAAGCAGCGGCTTTCCCAGCAGGTCTTGCGGGAGGACGCGCCATGGGACCTTAAGGGAAATGTAGTCTGCGATGGTAGTGTCGCCGGAGGGTCGCTCTGCGCAGGCATAGCACCAATTCCTGGAGTTGATGTGGCCTGAAGTTTGGCATGGCAATCTCAACACACGGTTCTGCCTGTTTGCTACTGCTGAACTCGTGGAATTCACTCGATTACTATGGACAGGTCGACCCCAGCTCCTCATGATCACCCATCCTTTCTGAACTCGGGTGTGGGCCCATGTCAGCTAAATGCTTGGACTCGGGGTGTGGATTATTGTAGAGGGCACAGAGCAGATCTGGATTCTCCTATTCCTTTGTGTTTCTCCTTGTGTACTTCTCAGCTAGCTCAACTTGTTTTAAGATTTATTGTATTGATTTGAAAGACAGAGCTATAGAGAGGTAGAGACAGAGAGAGGTCTTCCATCCGCTGGTTCACTCGCCAGAGGGCTGCAATGGCTGGAGCTGAGACGATCTGAAGCCAGGAGCCTGGAGCTTCCTCCAGGTCTCCCACGTGGGTGCAGGGGCCCAAGGACTTGGGCCATCTTCTACTGCTCTCTCTCCAAGGCCACAGCAGAGAGCTGGATCAGAAGATGAGCAGCCAGGACTAGAACCAGCATCCATATGGGATGTCAATGCCTCAGGCCAGGGCTTTAACCTGCTGTGTTACAGCACCGGCTACCAACCCTTTTTGTTAAGATTTATTTTTTTTTGAAAGACAGAGTTACAGAGAGGCAGAAGAAGAGGGGGAGGGGAGGAGAGGAGAGAGCTCGGTCTTCCATCTGCTGGTTCAATCCCCAGATGGCCACATCAGCTACAATTGAGCTTGTCTAAAGCCAGGAGCTTCTTCTGGGTCTCCCACATGGGTGCAGGGGCCCAAGGACTTGGGCCATCTTTCACTGCCTTCCCAGGCCATAGCAGAGAGTTGGATGGGAAGTGGACAGGCAGGACTTGAACTGGTGTCCATATGGGATGCCGACACTGCAGGCAGCCACTTTATGTGCTATGCCACAGGGTTTGCTTTACTTTTAAAATTGCTCCTAAATGATTTTCCAAGCACTTCATCCATTCAGCAAGCCTTTCTTTTGTGCCACATGTTTTCTAGGTCAGTGGTTCTGAGCTGGTGGCAGTGTTGCCCTTGAGAGGCCATCTGGTAATGTGTGGAGATGGTTTTGGCTGCCACACTGAAAGGGTGTTCTTGCCAGGGACGCTGCTTCATCAAAAACACAGAGGAAGATGCTGTTGCTATCCCCACCCTGTGCATTGAAGAGTTATCCAGCTCCAATACTAACAAAGTCCCAGGTGAGAGACCTTGCTAAAAGTAGGTGGAGGAGGCCGGCGCCGCGGCTCAGTAGGCTAATCCTCCGCCTAGCGGCGCCGGCACACCGGGTTCTAGTCCCGGTCGGGGCGCCGGATTCTGTCCCGGTTGCCCCTCTTCCAGGCCAGCCCTCTGCTGTGGCCAGGGAGTGCAGTGGAGGATGGCCCAGGTGCTTGGGCCCTGCACCCCATGGGAGACCAGGAAAAGCACCTGGCTCCTGGCTCCTGCCATCGGATCAGCGCGGTATGCCGGCCGCAGTGCGCCGGCCGCGGCGGCCATTGGAGGGTGAACCAATGGCAAAGGAAGACCTTTCTCTCTGTCTCTCTCTCTCACTGTCCACTCTGCCTGTCAAAAAAAAAAAAAAAAAAAAAAAAAGAGTAGGTGGAGGATGTAGCAGGGAACACAGCAGAGAAAATCCCTGACCTCATGGAGTTCCCATTCAGTTAATGACATCTTGTTCCAAATATTTACATGCGCTCATCCATCTATCCCTCCAGCTTGCTTTGTATGAACTCGAAATAGTAGAGGCCTGGAATTTCATGTGCTTACTGTTAACAGACAGGAACTCTTGGGAAGTAGGATGATTATTTCTGTCTACGCACTTTGGTGAAATATGTAATTAATAGGAATCATGTACTTTTTAATCAAATAAAAGTGTTTTTTTTAAAAAAAATGAGATGTGTATATGTCATGATGTTAACATGTTAAGGATGTTTTATAATAACTGATGGGAGAGATATGAATGAAATATTTTCCTCTTTGCCTTATCTTTTTCTCTAATAATATTTTTAAACAACAAGCTATCAAGTATATACAACAAAGTGGTGTGGGAGCTGAGATACAAGTGTGTTGAATGTACATCACAGATAAAGAATGGAGTGTCTCTTCTGTCCAGGTGTTTAACCGAATTACATTCTCCATGGAATTGTTTTTGGTATTCTGAAAAATTATTTTTTAAAGATTTATTTTCAACTTCCCACCCTAGGAGTCAAAGCCAGGCCGCCTGGGTGAAAACCAGGAATCCTAACGGCTAGGCCATGTGGGATCTCTGTCATTAATGTGTTGTCCAATGTGAATTAATGCTATGACTAGTACTGAACCAGTAGTTTACACTTTATGTTCTGTGTGGGTACAAACTGATGAAATCTTTACTTAATAGATACTAAATCGATCTTGTGTCTATAAAGATAATTGAAAATGAATCTTGATGTGAATGGAAGAGGGAGCAGGAGATGGGAGGGGTGCGAGTGGGAGGGAAGTTATTGGGGGCAGGGAAGCCATTGTAATCTATAAACTGCACTTTGGAAATTTATGTTTACTAACTTAAAGTTAAAAAAAAACAGCGAGGGAGAGAGGGAAGTGGGGAGGGAAGCTAGGAAGGAAGGAAAGAGGCAGGGAAGGAGGGAGGGACCTCGCCTTTCCTGCCACACAGATTCCGTTTTCTGTTTACTAAAGCAAGTTGCACCCACACCACCAAAAATAAACAAAATAAATCTTTATTTTTGGGGGCAACTTGCTTTATTTATTTTGTTTATTTTTTGACAGGCAAGTGGGGGATTAAGCAAGTGAGCCATGGTGCTGGCCCAAGATTTATCTCTTTAGTATAAAGGCAGAGTTACAGATAGAGAGAGCTGGAGATCTTTCTTGTGCTGCTTCACTCCTAAAATGGCCACAATTGCTAGGGGTGAGCCAGGCCAAAGTCAGGAACCTAGGACTCCATCCAGGGTTCCTACATGGGCGGCAGGGACCTGAGTAGTTGAGCCATCTTCTACTGCTTTCCTGTGCACATCAACAGGGAGCTAGATCAGAAGTGGAGTAGGGGCTGGCGTTGTGGCATAGTGGGTAAAGCCAGGAACTCCAACCTGGTCTCCCACATGGATGGCAGCAGCCCAGGTACCTGGACCATCAGCTGCTGCCTCGTCAGGCACACAATAGGCTGCAGGCAGCTGGAGTTGCTAGTGGAGCCAGGACTCCACCCCAGGCACTCTGATCCGGGATGTGGGTGTCTCAAGCGGCATCTTTACCACTATGCCCAATGCCCTCTCTTGATTATTTCAGTCTTTGCTGCTGGTTTCCTTGTGTTTACTCTGTTTATGTAGACGGACTGGCCACCTGATTTAGGAGTCCTGTGAGAAATGAATATGCCTGGTCCCTTATACAAGATCATTAAAAATTCCAAATGCCAGGTGCCCCAAGGATCTGTAAGGAATATGATTTTTACTTCAAGACAGAATTTCAAGATGGCAAGAGCAGAGAATCAAGCCACATTCAGGGTGGTCTTAATTCTGAGCCCTGTGGGACGGCAGAGACTCTGTTGCATGCCATGGAACTGGGCCTGTGTCCAGGAACTTTCCGTCCTCTTGCCTGGAGCTCTGGCTTTGCCATGGCCTGTGCCTTCTCTCGTCCTCAGTGTCCGTGTCCTGCATATACAGCAGCTCAAACGTAGCTCTGTATGGCCTCATACTGGCTTTCAGCTGCTTGAGATTTGTGCCTCACATACCCCAGGAGTCAAGTGATCTGGAGCTAAGTGCAGCAGGGATCTTCTGTGGTCACACACTCACACTCTGCTTCTTTATGTGTTCTGAGGGGCACCATGTGTGACGACATTGGAAAGATATGACTGAATCATGTAAACACTTAGTAGACCTTTCTGATGCCAGAAAGAAGTGTGAAAGTGAGGTTTACAGGGGCTGGCACCTGTCGTGGTGTAGCGAGTGAAGCCACTGCCTGCAGTGCCGCATCCCATATGGGCACGGGTTGGAGTCCCAGCTGCTGATTTCCAACCCATCTCTGCTATTGCCTGGGAAAGCGGTAGAGGATGGCCCAAGTCCTTGGGACCCTGCACCCACCTGGAAGACCCGGAAGAAGCTCCTGGCTCTTGGCTTTGGATCGGCCCAGCTCCGGCCTTTGTAGCCATTTGGGGAGTGAACCAGCAGATATAAGACCTCTCTCTCTCTTTCCCCTCTGCCCCTCTCTAACTCTGCTTTTCCAATAAATAATTTTACAAAATGGTGAGGTATATATAGAACATGAGCTTTAGAAATTGACAGAAAAAGAAGTTCCAGGTACAGAGGCAAGAGCTGAATAAAAATCGATCCTTGAGGGACAAGTTCGGTGTTGCAAAAGCATAAAATTTGTTGTGGATGGAATTACAAGTTGACAGATGACCATGGACCACATTTTGACATCAATTTGAAAGACTGAAGAAGCATTGATCCTGAAACTCAGTAATTCAAGTAGTGGCTATAGACCCGAGAATGTTGGTTGTCTGGTCTCAGCACCCTGCTTATGCTCAAGGGTCTTTTAGCTTCAACAGTCTCATGGGTAGCTCATCAGTCTGTAGAAGCTGCTCCAGTTAACAGCTCCTCCTGCTGTCCTCAATGCGCTGTGAAGCCACATTCCTGAGAATATGATCTGGACACCCCTTTTCCCTCACCTGCCACAAACACCTGGTGACCTGTTATGCCACCCTGTCACCTTCAAACCTACTCCTGGAGAGCTCCTTCCCCTCAGTGGAGCTTCCAAAGCGAGCTCAGAATGGCCTAAATGGGAGGGGAAGGCAGGGTGCAAACCTGAGCGGCCTTGGTTCCTATCACCACCTAGTGGCAGCAGCGAGCAACAACTCCTGTGTCTGTACAGGTGCTCCTGTGCTTTCAGATTCTTCCACAAGACTCTGAACATAAACATAAAGGATCTGAAGACTTTTGTCTTGATGGGTCAGCTCACTTAAAGAAAGCAGGATTGTGGCTCTTACACACACACGCACAAAAAGACGCTAGGAAGCATATGGAGGAACCTGGGTTTCCAGGGCTATAAAATAGAGGCAATATGACTAGGTGTTTTTGTGTTTTTAAAGATTTACTTATTTGAGGCCGGTGCTGCAGCTCAATAGGCTAATGCTCGGCCTGTGGCCCCTGCACACCAGGTTCTAGTCCCGGTCGGGGCACCGGATTCTGTCCCAGTTGCCCCTCTTCCAGGCCAGCTCTCTGCTGTGGCCCGGGAGTGCAGTGGAGGATGGCTCAGGTCCTTGGGCCCTGCACCTGCATGGGAGACCAGGAGAGGCACCTGGCTCCTGGCTTCGGATCAGCACAATGGAATGGTCTCGTCGCGCTGGCTGTGGCGGCCATTGGAGGGTGAACCAATGGCAAAAGGAAGACCTTTCTCTCTGTCTCTCTCTCTTACTGTCCACTCTGCCTGTCAAAAAATAAAAAGAAAAAAAGAAAAAGATTTACTTATTTGAAAGGCAGTTACAGGAAGGAGAGAGAGAAAGGGAGAGAGAGAAAGAGAGAGAGAGAGAGAGAATATGAATCTTTGACTCCCCAAAGGGCTGCAATGGCAGGAACTGGGCCAGTCCCAAGAACGAAGCCCAGAGCCTGGAGCTTCTTCTTCTGGGTCTCCCACGTGGGTGCAGCGACCCAAGGATTTGGGCCATGTTCCACTGCTTTCCCAGGCCATAGAAAAGAGCTGGATTGGAAGTAAAGCAGCTGGGACTCAAACCAGAGCCCATATGGGATACCAGTACTGCAGTCAGTGGTTCAGTGGTTTTACCCATTTTGCCACAGTGCCAGGCTCTGCTTGAACTTTTTTTTTAAAGATATATTTATTTACTTGAAAGTCAGAGTTACACAGAGAGAGAAGGAGATTCAGAGAGAGAGGTGTCTTCCATCTGCTGGCTCACTCCCCAATTGGCCAAAACAGCCAGAGCTGTGCCAACCCAAAGCCTGGAGCTTCTTCTGGGTCTCCCACGAGGTACAGGAACCCAAGAACTTGGACCATCTTCCACTGTTGTCCCAGTGCATAGCAGAGAGCTGGATCAGAAGAGGAGCAGCCTGGACTCGAACTGGCACCCACATGCGACGGCGGCACTAGGCACAGTGCCGGCCCCTCCGTGAACTTTTTAAACACCTTTGTATGTGCCAGACTTCCATGTGTCAATAGGAACATGTGTGGGAGAGCACTGTTGGTCTCCATGGCTTCTTTAACTGTTCATATCATGCTTCCTTTCCCTGTGCCAGTGTTTCTAGAAGGCAAGTGTAGTTTACCTTGAGGAAAGACCCGATCTTTATTACTGGAGACATTGTGCTGTCACAGCTGTGCCTGTCCAGAGCTGCTCTGTGCAGAATATCCTCCATACCAGGCATATAACCTTGCTCGTGTCAAAGCGACCGAGCAGTGTATTAGTCCTGCATTGTCTCTGGCAGAAAGAGGTGGTGGTAGTTTTCTAGGCTTGTAGTGAGAGTACAGGTATGAACTCTGTGGTTCTTCTTACACAGGGATTGGAAAAAGCTCCCAGATGAGTCACAGAACTTAGAAATACATTTTACAAAGTATGTGCATGAGTGCAAGAAGTATAGGTAATAATCATCTCCTTTGTACTTTACTACCATGGAATATCCAAATCTATTGTAAAACTTTGCTAAGACACATGCAAAAACTCAGACTGTTGATGGCACCTTTCGCAGTCAAGAGAAATGCAAACAAAAGTGCAGTATTCAATTATAGCTGCATAAAATTAACTTGCACACACTGTGCTTCTGTAATCTCTTAGCCACATCTTGTTGCTATTACTGTGGGCTCCAGTGTGGTGAGGATCCACCTCAAATGCCCTGTAACATTAATCTTCCACATGTGAGCAGTTAGTCTCCCTAATAAACTCATCAAGTAAAAATGATGTCTCAATCCTTACGTATTTTTCACCATATATAATATGTATAACATACATAGTTTGCTGATACTTTATGTTATTGGTAAAGCTTCCTGCCAATAGTAGGCATTTAGGAGTTAGCTTTTAAGGGGAGTCGAGAGTTTTACTCAGGTTTTTTCCCGCAAGGGGGTCAGTATTCCTCACTCCTTCATGGTTCAAGGGTCAACTGTGCCACAGACTGGCCTAAGCACTAGAAATTAGCTTCTTTTTTTTAAAAAATTCATTTACCTATTTGAAAGTTTAGGTACACAGAGAGAGAAGGAGAGAGAGAGAGAGAGAGAGAGAGAGAGAGAGAGAGTTCTTGCAGCCACTGGTTCACTCCCCAAATGCCCGCAATGGCTGGAGTTTCACCAATCCGAAGGCAGGAGCTAAGAGCCTCCTCTGGGTCTCCCACATGGGGGTAGGGGCCAAAGCACTTGGTCCATCCTTCACTGTTTTCCCAGGTCATAGCAGAGTGCTGGATCAGAAGTGGAGCACTTGCGACCAGAACCGGTGCCCATATGGGATGCCAGCACCAGAGGAGGCAGCTTCCACCTGCTATACCACAGTGCCAGCCACAACAGAAATTTAATTCGACAGCACTTGACTCTAGAGGTCCAAGATCAAGGTGTCATCATGGTTGGTTCCCTCTGAGGGCAGGATGTTTTAAGCCTTTCTGGTTGGCAGATGTCTCGACATCTTCCTGTATCTTCAAGGTATCTTCCTTTAGTATCTGTGTCCAAATGTCTTCTTCCTATAAGGATACCATCACATAGGATTAAGGAATGCAACCAACTCATTTTAATTTAATCATATCTATAAAAATCCGATCACCGAATACACTTGCATTCTGAAGTACTGACAGGTTAGGATTCCAACATGAGTCTTTTACTTTTTAAACACAGAAAAGCTGAATCAAGGCAGACTGGCTGACACAGAGTCTGTTCCATAGAATGCAACACTTACATCCGTGTATGTAGGCTTTCGTCCCTGGAATATAAGTGCTTGTACCAATCAGCCCTCATTCACAGGAGTAGTGGGTAAATATTTTTTGCCAATGAATCAGAGTGGGAAATGTCACAGTGGCTTCCACCCCTTGGTTCTGGGACACCAAGGTAGGGCAGAAATGACGCTTCAGATAGGTTCGTGAACATCAGAGTTCAAACCTCCACAAGAACTGCCTCATAAATGGTACTTGTCACTGAGTCTTCACAAGGCCATTCTCGGTTCTTTCATTCCAGGTGATTAAACATTTGTAAAGCTGTGGATCCTGAAAACATGCCCACTGACTTGAATACTTCTTTTATTTTATTTTATTTTATTTTATTTATTTTTTAATCATTCTTAGCAAAGTTTCTTTATTTTTTTATCTTTTATTTAATGAATATAAATTTTCAAAGTACGACTCATGGGTTACAATGGCTTTCCCCCCCATACCGTCCCTCCCACCCACAACCCTCCCCTTTCCCACTCCCTCTCACCTTCCATTCACATCAAGATTCATTTTCAATTATCTTAATATACAGATGATCAGCTTAGTATACCTTAAGTAAGGATTTCAACAGTTTGCTCCCACATAGAAACATAAAGTGAAAAATAATAGATGATTTTTTTTAAATGATGATGAAATCAGATCAGACCTATTGTCATGTTTAATCCCAGTGAGAGTCAAGTTGGGAATTGATAATTTTTTTTTTTACAGAAGATCAGTTTAGTGTACATTAAGTAAAGATTTCAACCGTTTGCACCCCCATAGAAACACAAAGTGAAATATACTGTTTGAGTACTCGTTATAGCATTAAGCCTCAATGTACAGCACATTAAGGACAGAGATCCTACATGAGGAGTAAGTGCACAGTGACTCCTGTTGTTGACTTTACAAATTGACACTCCTGTTTATGGCATCAGTAATCTCCCTATGCACCAGTCATGAGTTTCCAAGGCTATGGAAGCCCCTTGAGTTCTCCGACTCTTATCTTGTTTAGACACGGTCATAGTCAAAGTGGAGGTTCTCTCCTCCCTTCAGAGAAAGGCACCTCCCTCTTTGAAGACCTGTTCTTTCCACTGGGATCTCACTCACAGAGATCTTTTTGCCAGAGTGTCTTGGCTTTCCATGCCTGAAATACTCTCATGGGCTTTTCAGCCAGATCCGAGTGCCTTTAGGGCTGATTCTGAGGCCAGAGTGCTATTTAGGACATCCGCCATTCTATGAGTCTGCTGAGTATCTCACTTCCCATGTTGGATCACTCTCCCCTTTATTTATTCTATCGGTTAGTGTTAGCAGGTACTAGACTTGTTTATGTGCTCCCTTTGACTCTTAGTCCTTTCATTCTGATCAATTGTGAACTGAAATTGATCACTTGGACTAGTGAGATGGCATTGGCACATGCCACCTTGATGGGATTGAACTGGAATCCCCTGGTATGTTTCCAACTCTACCAATTGGGGCAAGTCAGCCTGAGCATGCCCCAAATTATACATCTCTTCCCTCTCTTATTCCCACTCTTATGTTTAACAGGGATCACATTTCAGTTAATTTTCAACACTTAAGAATAACTGTGTGATAATTACAGAATTAAACCAGTCATATTAAGTAGAACAGACAAAAAAACTACTAAGAGGGATAATGTATTAAGTTGTCCATTAACAGTCAGGGCTATGCTGATCAAGTCACCATTTCTCATAGTGTCCATTTCACTTCAGGAGGTTTCCTTTTTGGTGTTCAGTCAGTTGTCACCGATCAGGGAGAACATATGGTATTTGTCCCTTTGGGACTGGCTTATTTCACTCAGCATGATGTGTTCCAGATTCCTCCATTTTGTTGCAAATGACTGGATTTCGTTGTTTCTTACTGTGGTATAGTATTCTAAAGAGTACATATCCCATAATTTCTTTATCCAGTCTACCGTTGATGGGCATTTAGGTTGGTTCCAGGTCTTGGCTATTGTGAATTGTGCTGCAATAAACATTAGGGTGCAGACCACTTTTTTGTTTGTCAATTTAAACTCCTTTGGGTAAATTCCAAGGAGTGTTATGGCTGGGTCGAACGGTAGGGTTCTATTCAGGTTTCTGAGGAATCTCCAGACTGATTTCCATAGTGGCTTGACCAGTTTGCATTCCCACCAACAGTGGGTTAGTGTCCCTTTTTCCCCACATCCTCGCCAGCATCTGTTGTTGGTAGATTTCTGTATGTGAGCCATTCTAGCCGGGGTGAGGTGAAACCTCATTGTGCTTTTCATTTGCATTTCCCTGATTGCTAGTGACCTTGAACATTTTTTCATGTGCCTGTTGGCCATTTGGATTTCCTCTTTTGAAAAATGTCTATTGAGGTCCTTGGCCCATCTCTTAAGTGGGTTGTTGGTTTTGTTTTTGTGGAGTTTCTTGCTCTCTTTGTAGATTCTGGTTATTAACCCTTTATCTGTTGCATAGTTTGCAAATATTTTTTCCCATTCTGTCGGTTGTCTCTTCACTCTCCTGACTGTTTCTTTTGCAGTACAGAAACTTCTCAATTTGATGCAATCCCAATAGTTGATTTTGGCTTTGACTGCCTGTGCCTCCTGGGTGTTTTCCAGAAACTCTTTGCCTGTGCCAATATCTTGAAGGGTTTCTCCAATGTTCTCTAATAACTTAATGGTATCAGGACATAGATTTAGGTCTTTAATCCACGTTGAGTGGATTTTTGTGTAAGGTGAAAGGTAGGGGTCTTGCTTCATGATTCTGCACGTGGAAATCCAGTTTTCCCAGCACCATTTATTGAATAGACTGTCCTTGCTCCAGGAATTAGTTTTAGATCCTTGATCAAATATAAGTTGGCTGTAGACGTTTGGATTGATTTCTGGTGTTTCAATTCTGTTCCATTGGTCTATCCATCTGTTTCTGTACCAGTACCATGCTGTTTTGATTACAACTGCCCTGTAGTATGTCCTGAAATCTGGTATTGTGATGCCTCCGGCTTTGTTTTTGTTGTACAAGATTGCTTTAGCTATTCGAGGTCTCTTGTGCCTCCATATGAATTTCAGCACCATTTTTTCCAGATCTGAGAAGAAGGTCTTTGGTATCTTGATTGGGATTGCATTGAATCTATAAATTGCTTTTGGGAGAATGGACATTTTGATGATGTTGATATTTTGTGAAAGTAGACAAAAACTTTCCAAAGACAATGTTTTGGTTTCTTTGGATAACTGGCTGCTCCACTCCCAATCCAGCTCCCTGCAGATGTGCCTGGAAAAGCAGAAGATGCCCCAAGTGCTTAGGTCCCTGCTGCACATTGGGAAACCTGGGTGGAATTCCAGGCTCCTGACTTCAGCTCGGCCTAACCCCAACTCTTGTGGCCATTTGGGGAGTGAATCAGCAGAAAGAAGATCTTTCTGTCTTCCTCTGTCTCTCTGCCCCTGCACCCACCTGGAAGACTCAGATGAAGCTCCAGGCTTCAAACTGGCCCAGCTCCAGCCATTGTGGCCATTGGGGAATTAATCAGGAAGTGGAAGACCTCTCTCTGTCTCTTTCTCTCTCTCTCTGGACCCTTGTCTTTCAAATAACCTTTACAAAAAAAAGGAAGGGACGGAGGGAAAGAGGGAGGAAAGAAGGAGGAAATAGTGATGAGCAATCATTTTCTCTTGGTCACACTTCAGCTGGGTTCTTTGCGAACTCACTCATGTTTGGAACAGTGCTTCTCAATGTTGGCATGGCTGATTGGTTAGTTAGTACTTTGGTGTAGTGGGCTGTCCTACTTAGTAAGATTTCTGACCTCAACCCACTAGATATCAGTATAATCTAGTCATGCCATCAAACCCTGTTGAACATCTACCAGGGCTGCAATCACCCTGATTGATGGTTACTTCCCCCATCACAGTACCCCACATATCATTGGGAGTGATTGAGCAGTACTTTTTAAAAGAAGCATTCAAGGCAGTGGGCATGTTTTCAGGATCCACAGCTTTACAAATGTTTAATCACCTGGAATGAAAGAATCGAGAATGGCCTTGTGAAGACTCAGTGATGGCACCATTTATGAGGCAGTGCTTGTGGAGGTTTGAACTCTGATGTTCATGAACCTATCTGAAGCGTCATTTCTGCCCTACACTGGTGTCCCAGAACCACTGTGATATTTCCCACTCTGAATCATTGGGAAAAATATTTACCCACTACTCCTGTGAATGAGGGCTGATTGGTACAAGCACTAACATTCCAGAGACGAAAGCCTACATACAAGCATGTAAGTGTTGCATTCTATGGAACAGACTCTGTGTCAGCCAGTCTGCCTTGATTCAGCTTTTCTGTGTTTAAAAAGTAAAAAACTCATGTTGGAATCCTAACCTGTCAGTACTTCAGAATGCAAGTGTATTCGGTGATCGGATTTTTATAGATATGATTAAATTAAAATGAGTTGGTTGCATTCCTTAATCCTATGTGATGGTATCCTTATAGGAAGAAGACATTTGGACACAGATACTAAAGGAAGATACCTTGAAGATACAGGAAGATGTCGAGACATCTGCCAGCCAGAAAGGCTTAAAACATCCTGCCCTCAGAGGGAACCAACCATGATGACACCTTGATCTTGGACCTCTAGAGTCAAGTGCTGTCGAATTAAATTTCTGTTGTGGCTGGCACTGTGGTATAGCAGGTGGAAGCTGCCTCCTCTGGTGCTGGCATCCCATATGGGCACCGGTTCTGCTCACAGGTGCTCCACTTCTGATCCAGCACTCTGCTATAACCTGGGAAAACAGTGAAGGATGGATCAAGTGCTTTGGCCCCTACCCCCACGTGGGAGACCCAGAGGAGGCTCTTAGCTCCTGCCTTCGGATTGGTGAAACTCCAGCCATTGCGGGCATTTGGGGAGTGAACCAGTGGCTGCAAGAACTCTCTCTCTCTCTCTCTCTCTCTCTCTCTTTCCTTCTCCCTCTGTGTAACTAAACTTTCAAGTAGGTAAATGAATTTTTTTTTTAAAAAAGAAGCTAATTTCTAGTGCTTAGGCCAGTCTTTGACACAGTTGACCCTTGAACCATGAAGGAGTGAGGAATACTGACCCCCTTGCAGGAAAAACCTGAGTAAAACTCTCGACTCCCCTTAAAAGCTAACTCCTAAATGCCTACTATTGGCAGGAAGCTTTACCAAAAACATAAAGTATCAGCAAACTGTGTATGTTATACATATTATATATGGTGAAAAATATGTAAGGATTGAGACATCATTTTTACTTGATGAGTTTATTAGGGAGACTAACTGCTCACATGTGGAAGATTAATGTTACAGGGCATTTGAGGTGGATCCTCACCACACTGGAGCCCACAGTAATAGCAACAAGATGTGGCTAAGAGATTACAGAAGCACAGTATGTGCAAGTTAATACTGCACCTTTGTTTGCATTTCTCTTGACTGCGAATGGTGCCATCAACAGTCTGAGTTTTTGTGTGCATGTGTCTTGGCAAAGTTTTACAATAGATTTGGATATTCCATGGTAGTAAATTACAAAGGAGATGATTATTACCTATACTTCATGCTCTCATGCACATACATTGTAAAATGTATTTCTAAGTTCTGTGACTCATCTGGGAGCTTTTTCCAATCCCTGTGTAAGAAGAACCACAGAGTTCATACCTGTACTCTCACTACAAACCTAGAAAACTACCACCACCTCCTTCTGCCAGAGCCAATGCAGGACTAATACACTGCTCGGTCGCTTTGACACGAGCAAGGTTATATGCCTGGTATGGAGGATATTCTGCACAGAGCAGCTCTGGACAGGCACAGCTGTGACAGCACAATGTCTCCAGTAATAAAGATCGGGTCTTTCCTCAAGGTAAACTACACTTGCCTTCTAGAAACACTGGCACAGGGAAAGGAAGCATGATATGAACAGTTAAAGAAGCCATGGAGACCAACAGTGCTCTCCCACACATGTTCCTATTGACACATGGAAGTCTGGCACATACAAAGGTGTTTAAAAAGTTCATGGAGGGGCCGGCACTGTGCCTAGTGCCGGCGTCGCATGTGGGTGCCAGTTCGAGTCCAGGCTGCTCCTCTTCTGATCCAGCTCTCTGCTATGCACTGGGACAACAGTGGAAGATGGTCCAAGTTCTTGGGTTCCTGTACCTCGTGGGAGAGCTGGAAGAAGCTCTAGGCTTCGGGTTGGCACAGCTCTGGCTGTTTTGGCCAATTGGGGAGTGTGCCAGCAGATGGAAGACACCTCTCTCTCTGAATCTCCTTCTCTCTCTGTGTAACTCTGACTTTCAAGTAAAGAATATATCTTTAAAAAAAAAAGTTCAAGCAGAGCCTGGCACTGTGGCAAAATGGGTAAAACCACTGAACCACTGACTGCTGTACTGGTATCCCATATGGGCTCTGGTTTGAGTCCCAGCTGCTTTACTTCCAATCCAGCTCTCTGCTATGGCCTGGGAAAGCAGTGGAACATGGCCGGCATCCTTGGGTCGCTGCACCCACGTGGGAGACCCAGAAGAAGAAGCTCCAGGCTCTGGGCTTCGTTCTTGGGACTGGCCCAGTTCCTGCCATTGCAGCCCTTTGGGGAGTCAAAGATTCACATTTTCTCTCTCTCTCTCACTTTCTCTCTCTCCCTTTCTCTCTCTCCTTCCTGTAACTGCCTTTCAAATAAGTAAATCTTTTTCTTTTTTTTATTTTTATTTTTTGACAGGCAGAGTGGACAGTAAGAGAGAGAGACAGAGAGAAAGGTCTTCCTTTTGCCATTGGTTCACCCTCCAATGGCCGCCAAAGCCAGTGCGATGAGACCATTGCATTGTGCTGATCTGAAGCCAGGAGCCAGGTGCCTCTCCTGGTCTCCCATGCAGGTGCAGGGCCCAAGGACCTGAGCCATCCTCCACTGCACTCCCGGGCCACAGCAGAGAGCTGGCCTGGAAGAGGGGCAACTGGGACAGAATCCGGTGCCCCGACCGGGACTAGAACCTGGTGTGCAGGGGCCACAGGCCGAGCATTAGCCTATTGAGCTGTGGCACCGGCCTTAAATAAGTAAATCTTTAAAAACACAAAAACACCTAATCATATTGCCTCTATTTTATAGCCCTGGAAACCCAGGTTCCTCCATATGCTTCCTAGCGTCTTTTTGTGCGTGTGTGTGAAAGAGCCACAATCCTGCTTTCTTTAAGTGAGCTGACCCATCAAGACAAAAGTCTTCAGATCCTTTATGTTTATGTTCAGAGTCTTGTGGAAGAATCTGAAAGCACAGGAGCACCTGTACAGACACTGGAGTCATTGCTCGCTGCTGCCACTAGGTGGTGATAGGAACCAAGGCCGCTCAGGCTTGCACCCTGCCTTCCCCTCCCATTTAGGCCATTCTGAGCTCACTTTGGAAGCTCCACTGAGGGGAAGGAGCTCTCCAGGAGTACGTTTGAAGGTGAAAGGGTGGCATAACAGGTCACCAGGTGTTTGTGGCAGGTGAGGGAAAAGGGGTGTCCAGATCATATTCTCAGGAATGTGGCTTCACAGTGCATTGAGGACAGCAGGAGGAACTGTTAACTGGAGCAGCTTCTATAGACTGATGAGCTACCCATGAGACTGTTGAAGCTAAAAGACCCTTGAGCATAAGCAGGGTGCTGAGACCAGACAACCAACATTCTCGGGTCTATAGCCACTACTTGAATTACTGAGTTTCAGGATCAATGCTTCTTCAGTCTTTCAAATTGATGTCAAAATGTGGTCCATGGTCATCTGTCAACTTGTAATTCCATCCACAACAAATTTTATGCTTTTGCAACACCGAACGTGTCCCTCAAGGATCGATTTTTATTCAGCTCTTGCCTCTGTACCTGGAACTTCTTTTTCTGTCAATTTCTAAAGCTCATGTTCTATATATACCTCACCATTTTTTAAAATTATTTATTTGAAAAGCAGAGTTAGAGAGGGGCAGAGGGGAAAGAGAGAGAGAGGTCTTGTATCTGCTGGTTCACTCCCCAAATGGCTACAAAGGCCGGAGCTGGGCCGATCCAAAGCCAAGAGCCAGGAGCTTCTTCCGGGTCTTCCAGGTGGGTGCAGGGTCCCAAGGACTTGGGCCATCCTCTACCGCTTTCCCAGGCAATAGCAGAGATGGGTTGGAAATCAGCAGCTGGGACTCCAACCCGTGCCCATATGGGATGCGGCACTGCAGGCAGTGGCTTCACTCGCTACACCACGACAGGTGCCAGCCCCTGTAAACCTCACTTTCACACTTCTTTCTGGCATCAGAAAGGTCTACTAAGTGTTTACATGATTCAGTCATATCTTTCCAATGTCGTCACACATGGTGCCCCTCAGAACACATAAAGAAGCAGAGTGTGAGTGCGTGACCACAGAAGATCCCTGCTGCACTTAGCTCCAGATCACTTGACTCCTGGGGTATGTGAGGCACAAATCTCAAGCAGCTGAAAGCCAGTATGAGGCCATACAGAGCTACGTTTGAGCTGCTGTATACGCAGGACACGGACACTGAGGACGAGAGAAGGCACAGGCAATGGCAAAGCCAGAGCTCCAGGCAAGAGGACGGGAAGTTCCTGGACACAGGCCCAGTTCCATGGCATGCAACAGAGTCTCTGCCATCCCACAGGGCTCAGAATTAAGACCACCCTGAATGTGGCTTGATTCTCTGCTCTTGCCATCTTGAAATTCTGTCTTGAAGTAAAAATCATATTCCTTACAGATCCTTGGGGCACCTGGCATTTGGAATTTTTAATGATCTTGTATAAGGGACCATGCATATTCATTTCTCACAGGACTCCTAAATCAGGTGGCCAGTCCATCTACATAAACAGAGTAAACACAAGGAAACCAGCAGCAAAGACTGAAATAATCAAGAGAGGGCATTGGGCATAGTGGTAAAGATGCCGCTTGAGACACCCACATCCCGGATCAGAGTGCCTGGGGTGGAGTCCTGGCTCCACTAGCAACTCCAGCTGCCTGCAGCCTATTGTGTGCCTGACGAGGCAGCAGATGATGGTCCAGGCACCTGGGCTGCTGCCATCCATGTGGGAGACCAGGTTGGAGTTCCTGGCTTTACCCACTATGCCACAACGCCAGCCCCTACTCCACTTCTGATCT
This sequence comes from Oryctolagus cuniculus, assembly GCF_964237555.1. Taxonomy (NCBI): domain Eukaryota; kingdom Metazoa; phylum Chordata; class Mammalia; order Lagomorpha; family Leporidae; genus Oryctolagus; species Oryctolagus cuniculus. Next base: position 1,927,850 of record NC_091449.1, on the reverse strand, counting down.
AGCTCCCTGCTGATGTGCACAGGAAAGCAGTAGAAGATGGCTCAACTACTCAGGCCCCTGCCACCCATGTAGGAACCCTGGATGGAGTCCTAGGTTCCTGACTTTGGCCTGGCTCACCCCTAGCAATTGTGGCCATTTTAGGAGTGAAGCAGCACAAGAAAGATCTCCAGCTCTCTCTATCTGTAACTCTGCCTTTATACTAAAGAGATAAATCTTGGGCCAGCGCCATGGCTCACTTGCTTAATCCCCCGCTTGCCTGCCTGTCAAAAAATAAACAAAATAAATAAAGCAAGTTGCCCCCAAAAATAAAGATTTATTTTGTTTATTTTTGGGGGGTGCAACTTGCTTTATTAAACAGAAAACGGAATCTGTGTGGCAGGTAAGGCGAGGTCCCTCCCTCCTTCCCTGCCTCCTTCCTTCCTTCCTAGCTTCCCTCCTCGCTTCCCTCTCTCCCTCGCTGTTTTTTTTTAACTTTAAATTAGTAAACATAAAGTTCCAAAGTGCAGTTTATAGATTACAATGGCTTCCCTGCCCCCAATAACTTCCCTCCCACTCGCACCCCTCCCATCTCCTGCTCCCTCTTCCATTCACATCAAGATTCATTTTCAATTATCTTTATAGACACAAGATCGATTTAGTATCTATTAAGTAAAGATTTCATCAGTTTGTACCCACACAGAACATAAAGTGTAAACTACTGGTTCAGTATTAATTCACATTGGACAACACATTAATGACAGAGATCCCACATGGCCTAGCAGTTAGGATTCCTGGTTTTCACCCAGGCGGCCTGGGTTTGACTCCTGGGGTGGGAAGTTGAAAATAAATCTTTAAAAAATAATTTTTCAGAATACCAAAAACAATTCCATGGAGAATGTAATTCGGTTAAACACCTAGACAGAAGAGACACTGTCGCTCCCCCTCTTCATGGAGGAACAACACTAAGCCCTGCCTAGGCTTCCTATCCGAGTCACGGCATCATTCCCAAAATAAAGACTTATTTTGTTTATTTTGGGTGGGGGCAACTTGCTTTATTAAACAGAAATGGAATCTGTGTGGCAGGGAAGGCGAGGTCCCTCCCTCCTTCCCTGCCTCCTTCCTTCCTTCCTAGCTTCCCTCCCCGCTTCCCTCTCTCCCTCGCTATTTTTTTTTAACTTTAAGTTAGTAAACATAAATTTCCAAAGTGCAGTTTATAGATTACAATGGCTTCCCTGCCCCCAATAACTTCCCTCCCACTCGCACCCCTCCCATCTCCTGCTCCCTCTTCCATTCACATCAAGATTCATTTTCAATTATCTTTATAGACAGAAGATCGATTTAGTATCTATTAAGTAAAGATTTCATCAGTTTGTACCCACACAGAACATAAAATGTAAACTACTGGTTCAGTACAAGTTATAGCGTTAATTCACATTGGGCAACACATTAATGACAGAGATCCCACATGGCCTAGCCGTTAGGATTCCTGGTTTTCACCCAGGTGGCCCGGCTTTGACACCCGGTGTGGGAAGTTGAACAGAAATCTTTAAAAAAATAATTTTTCAGAATACCAAGAACAATTCCATGAAAAATGTAATTGAGTTAAATACCCGGACAGAAGAGACACTCCATTCATTGTCTATGATACACATTAAACACACTTGTATTTCAGCTCCCACACCACTTTGTTGTATATACTTGATAGCTAGTTGTTTAAAAATATTATTAGAGAAAAAGATAAGGCAAAGAGGAAAATATTTCATTCATATCTCTCCCATCAGTTATTATAAAACATCCTTTACATGTTAACATCATGACATATACACATCTCATATTTTTAGAAAACACTTTTATTTGATTAAAAAGTACATGATTCCTATTAATTACATATTTCACCAAAGTGCGTAGACAGAAATAATCATCCTACTTCCCAAGAGTTCCTGTCTGTTAACAGTAAGCCAATGAAATTCCCGGCATCTGCTATTTCGAGTTCATACAAAGCAAGTTGGAGGGATAGATGGATGAGCGCATGTAAATATTTGGAACCAGATGTCTTCTAACTGAATGGGAACTCCATGAGGTCAGGGATTTTCTCTGCTGTGTTCCCTGCTACATCCTCCACCTACTTTTAGCAAGGTCTCTCACCTGGGGCTTTGTTAGTATTGGGGCTGGATAACTCTTCATTGCACAGGGTGGGGATGGGAACAGCATCTTCCTCTGTGTTTTAGATGAAGCAGCATCCCTGGCAAGAATACCCTTTCAGTGTGGCAGCCAAAACCATCTCCACACATTACCAGATGGCCACTCAAGGGCAACACTGCCACCAGCTCAGAACCACTGACCTAGAAAACATGTGGCACAAAAGAAAGGCTTGCTGAATGGATGAAGTGCTTGGAAAATCATTTAGGAGTAATTTTAAAAGTAAAGCAAACCCTGTGGCATAGCACATAAAGTGGCTGCCTGCAGTGTCGGCATCCCATATGGACACCAGTTCAAGTCCTGGCTGGCCACTTCCCATGCAGCTCTCTGCTGTGGCCTTGGAAGGCAGTGAAAGATGGCCCAAGTCCTTGGGCCCCTGCATCCATGTGGGAGACCCAGAAGAAGCTCCTGGCTTTGGATAAGAGCAGTTGTAGCTGCTATGGCCATTCGGGGAATGAACCAGCAGATGGAAGACCGAGCTCTCTCCTCCCCTCCCCTGCCCCTCTTCTTCTGCCTCTCTGTAACTCTGCCTTTCAAATAAAATAATAAATCTTAACAAAAAGGGGTGGTGGCCATCACTGTGGCACAGCAGGTTAAAGCCCTGCCCTGAAGCATCGGCATCCCATAGGACGCTGGTTCTAGTCCTGGCTGCTCATCTTCTGATCCAGCTCTCTGCTGTGGCCTTGGAGAGAGAGCAGTAGAAGATGGCCCAAGTCCTTGGGACCCTGCACCCACGTGGGAGACCTGGAGGAAGCTCCAGGCTCCTGCTTTGGATCAGCTCAGCTCCAGCCACTGAAGCCATCTGGCGAGTGAACCAGCAGTTGGAAGACTTCTCTCTGTCTCTACCTCTCTATAGCTCTGTCTTTCAAATCAATACAATAAATCTTAAAACAAATTGAGCTAGCTGAGAAGTACACAAGGAGAAACACAAAGGAATAGGAGAATCCAGATCTGCTCTGTGCCCTCTACAATAATCCACACCCCGAGTCCAAGCATTTAGCTGACATGGGCCCACACCCGAGTTCAGAAAGGGTGGGTGATCATGAGGAGCTGGGGTCGACCTGTCCATAGTAATCGAGTGAATTCCACGAGTTCAGCAGTAGCAAACAGGCAGAACCGTGTGCTGAGATTGCCATGCCAGCCTTCAGGCCACATCAACTCCAGGAATTGGTGCTATGCCTGCGCAGAGCGACCCTCCGGGTGACACTACCACCGCGGACTACATTCCCCATAAGGACCCATGGCAAGTCCTCCCCCAAGTCCTGCTGGGAAAGCCGCTGCTTCCAGAAGAGTTGTGCTGGCCTTTGCCGGGGATTCCATTTTCCTGTAAGGGCCAGGGGTGTGGAAATAAAGATGCTCGAAGCCTGAGAGTCGAAGTCCCGACCCCTTTTAATTTCTCTTTCTCGCTCTTCAGTGGGCCCCTCCTTCGTCAGTGTCTGAGCCCCCTGTGCACCTTCCCCAGCGCGGGCAGCCACCCCTGCACGCCACTCTGTCGGCCCAGCCAGCGCCCACGGGCCCAGCACCACACAGCAGCCACTTCCAGAGGCTCGGGCTGGGAGCCCCGGCAGGCACGCGGTCTGGGCTCTAGAAGGCTGGGAAGCGGAGGTCCGCTTGTGCTCTGGGGATTTCTGTTCCCTTCCTCTCTGAGTGAGGAAAAGCTTTATATAGTTGTAAAGACCGAGAATGGAAAGCACGCTGCAAGGAAAAGATAAAATGACCACACCAGACTCAAGCGGGGTGACCACGAGGGCTGTAGTCAGCTGTTCCCATGTACTACACGAGTGAGGAAGGCGCAAGTGTGCGTAGGGGTGGCCCGGCCATCCCACATGGGTGCCGGTTCTAGGCCCGGCCGCCCCGCTGCGCATCCGTCTACCTGCTGAGCTCAGTGCCTGGTCCGGCCTCTCATGGGAGACCTGGATGGAGCCCCAGGGACCTGGGTGAAGCCCCGGTGCGTCCCTGGCTGAGCCCGGCGGAGCCCTGGCTGATGCCCCATGCGGCCCTGCAAGATGCCGGCGGAGCCCTGGTTGAGACCTGGGTTGGCCCTGGCTGGGGTCCCCTGGAGCCCTGCTGAGGCGGGCATCTGGGGAGCGAACCTGCGGATGGAAGATGTCGCTCTCGCTTTCACTCTCGCTTTGCCTTTCAAGTGAATAAAAGGAAAAGAACCAAGAAAATGCGTATGCACACACGCGTGGGGTGCGTTTTCCTGGCAGAACTCGGTGATGAAGGCCCCGAGCAAGGCCGGGTTTCCCCGTGGTAACAAGATGGTTATCTGACAGGAAAAGCTCAGGCACGAGTTGGCCAGAGCTGACCGTGACGGGCGGCGTTGCCAAGCAGGGTTTCGGCAGGGCACCGCAGATAGTGAGCGGGGGCTGGAGCAGAAGCCCCGGCAGAGCAGGTGCTGAGCCCCACGTCCGCACAGTGGCTTATGGCCCTCATCTGAGGAAAGCCTTTTCCTGCAGTTAACTCTCTGCTGAAAAACCTCTCTATATGTGACATTAGGGAAATGACCTCTTCCTACGCAGAATACTCTGAAAGCTTTTTTTCACTCAAAATTATTCTTAGTAATGCATTCTTAAAACACAAAAGCAAACTTTAAGATATCTGGTCAAACCATATTTGATGTAAGTTAAAAATTACCTAGGAGTTTTCATTTTCAATACAATGTCAAGAGCCAAATACTAATTATTTAAATATATAAATTTTATATATACATTTATATAATTATAGAAGTGAGTCACAGATGTAAGAAAGTTCTTGTTGCTCATCTTGTGATTCTTATGTATATTTGCAATGATGTCCAAAGTTAAAATTTGTGTCATAGAGGTGGCCGACGTGGCTCCCTAGGTTAATACTCCACCTGCAGCGCCCCCATCGCGTGTGGGCACCGGGTTCCAGGCTCGGCTGCCACTCTTCCAGTCCAGGTCTCAGCTGTGGCCCAGGAAGGCAGTGGAGGATGGCCTGAGTGCTTGGGCCCCAGCACCCAAGTGGGAGACCCAGATGAAGCTCCTGGCTCCTGGCTTCAGATCGGTGCAGCTTCGGCCATTGAGGCCTTTTGGGGGGTGAAGCAACGCAAGGAAGACATTTCTCTTTCTTTCTCACTGCCTAACTATATCTGTGAAATAAAAAAAAATGGTGTCATAAACAAATACAGTAAAATACAGTTGTCTACTGCTAGCATTTTTTTTTTTTTTTTGGACAGGCAGAGTTAGCGAGAGAAACGGAGAGAAAGGTCTTCCTTCCATTGGTTCACAATGCATATGGCCAGTAGGGCTAGCACGCTGTGCTGATCCAAAGCTAGGAGCCAGGTGCTTCCTCCTGGTCTCTCATGCAAGTGCAGAGCCCAAGCACTTGGGCCATCCTCCACTGCCTCCTGGCCGCAGCAGACAGCTGGACTGGAAGAGGAGCATTCAGGTCAGAACTAGCACCCCAACCGGGAATAGAACCTGGGGTGCCATCATCCCAGGCAGACGACTAGCCTAGTGAGCCACGGCGCTGGAGCTAGCTAGCCTTTTTTAGGCATTTTATGCTTTTTAAAGATATATTTATTTTATTTGAATTTCAGAGTAAGAGAGGCAGAGGCATGGCGGGGGTTTGGGAGAGGGAGAGACAGGGAGAGATAGAGAGAGAGAGAGGGCTTCCATCCGCTGGTTCACTCCCCAGATGGCCCAGACGCTGGAGCTGGGCTGAACCAGAGACAGGCCCTCCTCAGCTACTTCCCAAGGCCAGGGCAGCGAGCAGGATGGGAAGCAGAGCCCTGGCCTCACCCCCTGCACCACAGGACCCACCCCTGCAAGCATTTTAAATTCATTGCCCTAGGAGATAGCCACACCTAAAAGGGTGTTTCCTGGGCGGGGCTGCCAGGGGTGTATAAATGAAAGGCGCTGGCTGACTGCACATCAGAGTTCTCATCCACTCCCACAGCAAGGACAGCAGCTCTCCACATCCAAACCGTGAGTTTGCTTCAGCCTGTCAGCAGGCTGTTTGGTGTGTGGGGGTGCTTCATGAAGGTCCCGGGGCGGGAGGCATTGTGGCATCTTTAGCTGGCCTTTGGGATACTGGTGTGCAGATAGAGCCCTGGCTACTCCACTTCCTCTCCTGCTTCCTGATATTGGTTTCGAAAGCAGCAGATGGTGGCCCAAGTATTTGGGTCCCTGTCCCCATGTGAGAGACCTGGCTGGAGTTCCAAGCTCTTCGTTTTGGTCTGGCCCAGCCTTGGCTGTTGTGGCCATTTGAGGAGTGAACGGGAGATGAAAGGTATCTCTTGGGTCTCCCTCTCTGCCATTCTGCCTTTCCAGTGAATTAATAAGTCTTTTAAGTACATGGAAACACATATAATGAAAACATGCATGGATTTTTTAAAAGTTTATACAACACCTTATCTCTTTTTTTGTTTTCATTTTTGTTTCTTTCTTTTGGTTTTAAAACCTCATCTTTTAGGGCTGGCACTGTGGCTCACTAGGCTAATCCTTTGTCTGTGTCACAGGTACCCCGGGTTCTAGTCCCCATTGGGGCTCTGGATTCTGTCCCGGTTGCCCTTCTTCCAGGCCAGCTCTCTGCTGTGGCCCGGGAAGGCAGTGGAGGATGGCCCAAGTGCTTGGGTCCTGCACCCACATTGGAGACCAGGAGGAAGAACCCGGCTCCTGGCTTCAGATCACCACATTGCGCTGACCGTAGGGAACATTTGGGGGGTGAACCAAGGGACGGAAAACCTTTCTCTCTGTCTCTCTTTCTCTCCCACTGTCCAACTCTGCCTGTCAAAAAATAATAAAATTTGTCTTTTCATTCCATTTTCTATGAGCTTTTTGAAGAGCACTCTTATGCATTCAGAGAATGGGAGACTACATTTATTTCCCTCGAAGGATAATCAGTTATTGTCTGAGGGGTTTTTATCTTCCACCATTGACAGGGATGAATTATAAATTAGCAGGTCTTGATTCTGGGTTTTGCTTTTGGAATAGTTTTTAATTTTCTGTAACCTTGGATTCTGGCATCTCCAGAAGGGAACATGCACTTAAAATGCAAATGATGAGGGGCCAGCCTTGTAGTGCAGGGCAATAAACCTCTTCCTGTAACACTGGCATCCCATATGGGTGCTGGTTCAAGTCCTGGCCATTCTTAATGCCAATACAACAAGTAAACTGTAAACATCCCATGATGAAGGCTAATCATCATTTGGTAACATTTTGGGATGCAACTGGAGATCTCTACTCCTTATGACTACCCCTTCCCTTAAATTTAAGATTCAGTGAGAAGAAACATCCCCTAATGAAAAAACAAAGTCATTTCTCACAAGCACAGTGATAGGAGGATGAAATACAGGGCCTCTGGGTTCATACTGTGGTCGCTATGGGTACACAATGCAGGTGTTAGTATCTCTCAGAAAATTGAAGGTGCATTAACTATTTGCTAAAGACTTACTTGTTTTTTTATTTATTTTGAAAGAGTTACACAGAGAGAGAGAGGTCTTCCATCAGCTGGTTCACTGCCCAAATGGCTGTGACAGCCGGAGCTGAGCTGTATGGCTGTGTGAGAGCCATTCTTACCAGGGGAGGGAGAGATGTCTCCTCATTGTGGTTTGATTTGCATTTCCCTGATGGCTAGTGATCCTGAACATTTCTTCATGTGTCTGTTGGCCATTATATATCCTCTTGAAAATGTCAGTTTAAGCCCGTGGCCCATCTCTTAACTGGGCTGTGTGTTTTGTTGTGGTGCAGTTTTATGATCACAACAGTGCTGTTGTTGCAATCCCGTTTCACTTATGTGACACTAAGACCCAGGAAGCTTGAGTTTCAAGCTTCATGTTCCAAGAGCAGTAAATAAGAAACCAGTCTCTGACTTCTAGCAGCTGGAATGTATATTGTGTGATCATAGTGTATCCTCCTTGTTGCCTGTTTGTCAACAGAAAAAAAAAAGCAAAGATGTTTAAAGTTCTAGGCCTTTCAAATACATAAATAAATTTTAAAAATTCTAATTGTGGCAGAGCTCCAAAAATCTCCTCACCACCAAGACTGTGGCTGTATTAATCCAATCTATGTGATTGGGAAGGGCTGGATTTAGAAAGGTATTTGGAGGTAATCTCATTATCACACTAGATTTCCTCCTTGGTTTAATCAACTTTTAAGACATTTGAGCGCCAGGTGCCTGGGGTCACTAGGCTAATCCTCTCCCTGCAGCACTGGAACCCTGGGTTCTAGTCCCGGTTGGAGCGCCGGATTCTCTGTTGGTTGCTCCTCTTCCAGTCCAGCTCTCTGCTGTGGCATGGAAGGCCGTGGAGGATGGCACAAGAGCTTGGGCCCTACACCTGCATGGGAGACCAGGAGGAAGCACCTGGCTGCTGGCTTCGGATCAGCTCAGTGTGCTGGCTGTATCGGCAATTTGGGGGCTGAACCAACGGAAAAGGAAGACCTTTCTCTCTCTCTCTCTCTCTCTCTCTCTCTCTGTCTAACTCGGCATGTCAAAAATAAAAAATGTAGAAAAATTAAGAAAAAAAGGAAGTTTTGAAAATTCATCAGGTGTATCTAAAAAAAAGTACAAAAAAAAGTCATTGGAGGGTGTTGGATTGCCATTTGCTTTCTTGTCTTTACAAACTTTTATATATTTGACAGGCACAGTTACAGAGAGAGGGAGAAACAGAGATCCTCCATCCACTGGTTCTCTTCCCAGAGGGCCATGGGGGCCAGGGCTGGGGCAGGCTGAAGCCAGGAGCCCAGAGCCTCTTCCAGATCCCACACGTGGTGTGGGTGCAGGAGCCCAAACACTTGGGCCATCTTTTTCTCCCTTCTCAGGCCCACCAGCAGGGAGCTAGATTGGAAGTGGAGCAGCTGGGTCTCAAAGTGGCACCCATAAAGGATGCTGGTGTTGCATGTGGTGGTTTAACCCACTATGCCAAAACACTAGCCTCTGCATTTGCTTTCTACCAGATAGTGAAATCAAACAACAGAAGATGTGGTTGGGAATCCACCGGTGATGACATAAAACTCACTTTTTGAGATTTCCTATTTTTCTTTCAGCAGCCTTGGCACTCAGGATTCTACTTGCAGTGTGGCCACAGACAACTCTCCAAAGAGTCAATTCCCTTGAATTCTGACTCAAGTGTCTTTGGCCAGAACTGAGAATGGACAACAGGTAATATCTTTTTTTCTGTAGTTTCCTTTGAATTTTTTTTTTCATTTGCTTTTTCTGACATCAGAATGTTGGAAAGACACAGACATTCTAGGCTGCTTAGAAAGACATAGGCAAATGGGTGAGGGGAGGGAGAAGAATTAAGAAAGTCATTTTAAATTTTCATTGCATTTGGAAGGCAGAGAGAGAGATCTTCCATCTACTGGTTCAGTCCTCAAATGCCTGCAACCATCAGGGCTGGGCCAGGCTAAAGCCAGGAGCCCAGAACTAGTGCACGTTTCCACACAGGTGGTAGAGTCCCAAATAATTGAACCTCACGTGCTGCCTCGGAGGGTCTGCATTATGCTGTGTCTCTCTCTTCATGTTTCTCTTCGCCTACCCTCCTCAATTTTCCTGAAAAGCTCACCATCTTAATTCTGTTTTCATACTCCTTGCATGAAATGGCTGCTTGCATGCTCAGCATTTACTCAAGTCCCCACTGTAGCTACATTTCTATTAAAATGTCTGTGTGTCTTTTTCTTTAGGGTACATGCGTTGTATTTGTAAACAAAGAACATCCCCTCACAAAGTGCATGGTTTTGTGCAGACGTGGAACAAGAGGACTGGATCTAGTAAGTTGAAAGAACCCATCACAGAAACAGTGGAAAGGGAAAAGGATATTCAACTGATTTTCATGTTTCAAGGTGGAAAACCTATAGATAAGAGGTTTTTCCCTAGACATTAATATTCTACAATGTTTTAGACATTATGGAGAAAGACAAAATGGCCTGTATCTGACCTTCTGGAAAAAAAACCTGTGTCTTGGCAAACTCTCTCGCACACATACTGAACGGTTGCAGATCTTGCTGGACATCATTCATCAGAACAAACATCAGTGGCCCATTAAATCAGAAAGTTATTGGGGTGTCATGGAGAGCATGAATGGGTACACAGAGCCTGACAAAACTCCATCTTCCAATGTATGTCGTGTGCCAAGTGCTGAGACCTTTACTACAGAAGAAGGAAGAGGAACAACGTTCCCCCAGCAGTTGCTGGGCAAATCGCCAATGTTTGCCAAACAAGGATTACCAGAAAAGAAAGATAGGAAGAGAAAAACAACACTGTCGTCCAGTCTAGATACAGATGAAGGCTTCCTGGAAGAAAATGAGAGTGTGCCTAACAAGAAATTCAAGAAAGATTCCTTGAAAGATCTTGAAAAGGATGGAAGTTCGAAACATGGACCTTCCCTCAGGACCGCCTCTCCTGGAAATTCTCCCCTGGATGAGACTGTTCTTTCTCCTCAGAGTGTGTCTGACAAAAGTCTGCTATTGCCATTGGAACCAGAACGAGCCCAGGACGACCCACAACACGATCAAGACCAATTGTGCCTTGACTCTCACCCAGAGCAACTGCAGCAGGGCTTCCCCAATTTGGGAAACACCTGTTACATGAACTCAATTTTACAGTCACTCTATGCAATTCCATCATTTGCTGATGGCTTACTAGGACAAGGTATTCCATGGGAGAACATTCCTTCTGACGTGCTTATCATGCCTTTAAGTATGTTGCTTGCTTTGAAAGATATTTGTAATCTAGAGACTAGCCAAGACCTACTCAGAGATATTAAAAATGCTATCTCAGCTGTTGCAGAAATATTCTCGGGCAACATGCAGAACGATGCTCATGAATTCTTATGTCAGTGTTTAGACCAGCTGAAAGGTGATTTTGAAAAAGTAAACACCATTTGGAAAACGAGGAGGGAGGCGGGAGATGAAAATTCACCTCCAGAGTTGTTTGCTGGTGATGCTGCCACCAAAGTGTTTGTTTGTCCAGTTGCTTCCAATTTTGAATTTGAATTGCAGGACTACGTGATTTGCAAAGCCTGTGGTCAAGTTGTTGTCGTGATAGAGCCTGGTAATTGTATCTCCATCAACCTACACCCAAAACCAAAAGCATCTCCTTTGTCCCTTCAAAATTGTTTTGATCTTTTCTTTACAACAGAAGAATGTGAGCGCCTCTGTGAAACGTGTAACCACAAGAAGGCTGTGGTGATGCATAAATTTGGCAGGCTACCCAGAGTCTTCATTGTTCATCTGAAATGCTACAGTTTGAGTGACACTTACGCGCTAATGAAGGATGACCAACAAATTCTTATTCCCAAATATTTGAGTTTATCCTCTAATTGCAATGAAGACACCAGACCACCACTTCCCTTGGATAGTAATGCACCTGTGTTGGACCCCGAAGTACTGAACCTCACCCAAGAGGTTAATTCTGAGAGAGTCAGCCCATGCACATCATCTGTGAAGCTGACCTGGCAATCCAGTGACTCTTCAGTTCTGCATGTGGCACCAGATGAAAATGCTGAACAAAACACACCTCAGAGAATTTGGGAAGCCAGGCCAAAGGAGCAGCAGCAGAGAGACCTAGTAAGTGCCTTGAATCTGGAGTCCAAACTGGGCAACGCAAGAGATAGGGAAGTCAGAGAAATAGAGATGCTGGCAGCTGCCTCAGTGATGGATCAGGGAGACATCTCTCTTCTTATGATCTGTGAAGATGAAAGTAATCCTATAAACAACCCAGACAGAGGACTTGAAGAAGTTTGTTGTCAAGAGGAGCCTGAAAATCCAGAACCCAAGGACGATGAGAAAACCAGTACATTGGTAGAGTTAGATTTTGATCATGTTAGTGAGTCTTCAAAAGATCTTTGTGACTACGAAAAACACAAGATTTCAGAAGGATTGAGAGGCATGGTTGAGCAGCTGCACGAATCTGTTACCAAAGACATCGTGGGCATGGAGAAAACCATAGCTAAAGTCAAGGAACCAAAAGGAAGCATGCAAATGGGAGATGCTCTTCATTCTTACCGACTGATCAGCGTCATCAGCCACAGAGGGAACTCCCCGTGTGCAGGCCATTACATCAGCGACGTGTATGACTTTCAGAAGCAGGCCTGGTTCACGTATAGTGATCTGAGGGTGGCAGAAATCCCAGAGGCCATGGTGCAGGAGGCAAGGCTGCACAGTGGGTACATCTTTTTTTACATGCACAATGACATTTTTGAGGCACTTGTGAGCAAGGCAGAGAAGTCCCAACTAACCAGCCAACAGGAAGAGGTGTTCCTTCCAGGAGAATAAGAGGGCTCCTTGAAGACACAAGGAGTTCAGGACAAAGATCGGGGGCTGGTCTTGTGGTGGGAATGCCAGGCTGGTGGAGTGGCACAGCTGCTTCAGCCACCCCTTGGGAAGCATGTAGCCTGTCCTGGAGTGCCAGTTTGAGGTCCAATACCTCTGCTTCTGATCCAGCATTCTTACTAATGTGCCCGGGAAAGCAACAGAAGACGGCCTGCGTCCTTGAGCCTCTGCCACACACGTGGGAGACCACAGTGGAGTTCCTGGCTCCTGGCTTCAGCATGGCCCAGCCCTGGCTGTTGGGGCCATTTGGGGAGTGAGCCAGTGGATGAAAGATCGCTCTCATTCTCTCTGTTGTGCCTTTTACATCAATAAATCGTCTTATATAAAATAAGATGGAAGATCCACAAGACTCATACATAACTCAGGCTAGGTTGCATGATTCTCTCCTACAAGATTAAAATGGCACTTGTCATGTTCTAATGCAGTCGTTTTCCAAGTGTTGCTGTGCAATCAATGTCACAGCAGCAAAGAGGATCTGATCAGTAATGACAATTTTGAGACCCCTCCAGTCCAACTGACTCAGAAACTGCGAATGTGGACCAGAAATCTGATGGACATTATGGTGCCCATGACTTTTGAGAAGCACAATTATAGTCTGTAGAGTACCTAGGGGTTATTTTGCTGATGCTGCTGCTGGTGTGTGTGTGTGTGTGTGTCTGTGTGTGTCTGTGTGTGTGTGTATTTATTTAAAGGATTTTAATTATAATTTTAAGTTTCTTGAACTCACATATGACAGTTTTGTAAGCTTATTGAAATAAATACCCAAACAATGCAAGTACCATTAACTGGCTTCCACGTGTGTTTGTAACTCTTCACTTGAACAAGTTGCTACCCAACAAGCAACTGTATTTCCATATTCTCCCAGGAGCTGCAAGGTAGAACTTCAGGCTTGCATGAGCAATGCAGTTAATGATATGATGAGGACAGGCACTGTGGCTCAGTGGGTTAAGACACTGCTTGGGGTGTTTGCATCCCCTCTTGGAGTTCCTGGGATTGAATGCCACCTCTGCTTCTGAGTCAGCTTCCTGCTAATACACATTCTGGGAGACAGTAGATACTGGCTGCAGGACTTGGGTTCCTGCCACCCACGTAAGAGAACTGGATGGATGTCCTGCCTCCTGGCTTCAGTCTGCCCAGCCTCAGCAGTATAGACATTTGGGGAGTGAATCAATGGAAAGAGGATCAATCCATCTCTCTCCCTCCTTCCCTCCCTCCTCTCTTCCTTCCTCTATTCCCTCGTACACATCACTTTACCTTTTGAATAAATAAATTAAAACTGGTGGGAGCCGCAGAGTCTGAGCGCCAGTGCGAGAAGCGGAGTCTATGTGACAGAGACACCAGTGGGGAGAGGAGGGATGCCCAGGGCTCTGAGTCCACACATCGGCGCTTTAAGCGTAGGTGAGCTCAGTAACCGGAGACATGGAAACGGCGGACAGAATTTTAGAGGGAAGCGGGCTTTGAAGCAGGAAAGTTCAAAAGACTGACTACAGGAGAGAAGGAAAAAAAAAAGTGGGGGCGTACTGGTACAGACAAGTTCCTCCTGGCCAACCTTGCAAAGGCGAGCAAGAGCCAAAGATCTGGGATATACATAATAGAAGGGGAGAGTTAAGGTTGCAATTCAGTAACCTAGGCAACCCAGTGGGAGTCCGCAGGAGAAATGGAGCCTGCACAGACTCTTTGGGTAGAAGCCAGAGATTGGAAGCTAAATACCATCCATTCTGCTCAGCCTTGCAGTATTATTTACCTCCTGAATAAAAAATAAAATAAAATAAAATAAAAGAATAAATAAATAAATAAAGAGAGATTTACCACGCATAACCTGAGGGTGTCACCTTTGCACACCTGTATCCCTGAAGAACCAAGCAGAGCTCTCAGGCCACACCCATCTCAAGCCTCCAAGGCTCCTCCAACAGCAGGCAGTTCACTTAATACGGACATAGTATAAAAAAAAAAAAACCTCACAGTGAGGGAAATAGAATTAACCATGCCAAGCATAAACACAGAAATTGAGGGAACAAGATCAATGATGACACTATGATGCCTCCAAATAAAGAAAACAGCCCAAGCCAAGATTATGAAGATGATGAAATAGAAGAAATGTAAGATATGGATTTCAAAAAATTTATGATAAGAACATTTAGAAGTTTTCAAAAGCAAATCCTTGAACTACAGAAATGCTTATTGGACAGGATTGAAAATCTCTCTCGTGAAAATGAGATTTTAAGGAAGAATCAAAATGAAATGCAGAAACTAGTAGAACAGGAAAGTGTGATAGTGAAGAGAACTCAAAATGAAATGAAGAGCTCAATAGATCAAATGACAAACACATTAGAGCCTTAAAAACAGAATGGGTGAAGCAGAAGAGAGAATATCGGACTTAGAAGACAGAGAACGGGAAAGGATACAGTCAAACCAAAGAAAAGAAGAGGAAATTAGAAATCTAAAAAATATTGTTGGGAATCTACAGGATACTATTAAAAAAAAACAACATTCGCATTCTAGGAGTTCCTGAAGGCATGGAGAGAGAGAAACGATTAGAAGGCCTTTTTAGTGAGATACTAGCAGAGAACTTCCCGGGTTTGGAGAAGGACAGAGACATCCTAGTACAGGAAGCTCATAGAACCCCCAGTAAACATGACCAAAAGAGATCCTCACCACGACACGTTGTAATTAAACTCACCACAGTGAAACATAAAGAAAAGATCCTAAAATGTGCAAGAGAGAAACGTCAGATTACTCTCAGAGGATGTCCAATCAGACTCACAGCAGACTTCTCATCAGAAACACTACAGGCTAGGAGGGAATGGCGAGACATAGCACAGGTGCTAAGAGAGAAAAATTGCCAGCCCAGAATATTATATCCTGCTAAGCTCTCATTTGTGAATGAAGGTGAAATAAAGACCTTTCATAGCAAACAGAAATTGAAAGACTTTGCCGCCGCTCCTCCGGCCCTGCAAAAGATACTTAAAGATGTGCTACACTCAGAAACACAGAAACACGGCCATCAATATGAAAGAAGGGAAAGGAAGAACACCTACCAGTAAAAGAGCATGGGAAGCTCAAAGCATATACTAGAAAATATCTCCGGGAAAATGGCAGGGCAAAGTCACTATGTATCAATAGTCACATTAAACGTTAATGGACTTAACTCTTCAGTTAAAAGACACCGATTGGCTGACTGGCTTAAGGAGCAACACCCAACTATTTGTTGCCTACAAGAAACACATCTCTCTAACAAAGATGCATGCAGACTGAAAGAAAGGTTGGAAAAAGATATTCCATGCCAACAAAAACCAAAAAAAGCAGGTGTAGCCATATTAACATCAGACAAAATAAACTTTAATACAAAAACTGTTAAGAGAGACAAAGAGTGGCACTATATAATGATTAAGGGTTCAATTCAACAGGAAGATGTAACTATTATAAATGTATATGCACCTAATTACAGGGCACCGGTCTATTTAAAAGATATGTTAAGGGACTTAAAGGGAGACTTAGATTCCAATACAATAGTACTGGGGGACTTCAATACTCCACTCTCAGAATTAGATAGATCATCCAGACAGAAGATCAACAAGGAAATAGCAGATTTAATTGAAACTATTGCCCAAATGGATCTAACAGATATCTACAGAACTTTCAATCCTACATCTACAGACTTCACATTCTTCTCAGCAGTGCATGGAACCTTCTCTAGGATTGATCACATACTAGGTCATAAAGCAAGTCTCAGCAAATTTAAAAGAATTAGAATCATACCATGCAGCTTCTCAGACCACAGCAGAATGAATCTGGAAATTGGCATCTCAGGAAACCCCAGAAAGTATGCAAACACATGGAGACTGAACAACATGCTCCTGAATGAACACTGGGTCATTCAAGAAATCAAAAGAGAAATCAGAAACTTTCTGGAAGTAAATGAAGATAACAACACAACATATCAAAACTTATGGGATACAGCGAAAGCAGTATTGAGAGGCAAGTTTAGAGCAATAGGGGCCTATACCAAGAAATTGGAAAGACACCAAATAAATGAGCTTTCAGCGCATCTCAAGGACCTAGGAAAAACTGCAGCAAACCAAACCCAAATCTAGTAGGAGAAGAGAAATAATTAAAATCAGAGAAGAAATTAACAGGATTGAATAAAAAAAAAACAATTACAAAAAATCAGCCAAGCGAAGAGCTGGTTTTTTGAAAAAATAAACAAAATTGACACCCCATTGGCCCAACTAACTAAAAAAAGAAGAGAAAAGACCCAAGTCAATAAAATCAGAGATGAAAAAGGAAATGTAACAACAGACACCACAGAAATACAAAGAATCATCAGAAATTACTACAAGGACTTGTATGCCAGCAAACAAGAAAATCTATCAGAAATGGATAGATTCCTGGACACATACAATCTACCTAAATTGAACCATGAAGACACAAAAAACCTAAATAGACCCATAACTGAAACAGAAATTGAAACAGTAATAAAGGCCCTCCCAACAAAGAAAAGCCCAGGACCAGATGGATTCACTGCTGAATTCTACCAGACATTTAAAGAAGAACTAATCCCATTTCTTCTCAAACTATTCAGAACAATCGAAAAAGATGGAATCCTCCCAAATTCTTCTATGAAGCCAGCATCACCTTAATCCCTAAGCCAGAGCAAGATGCAGCACTGAAAGAAAATTATAGACCAATATCCCTGATGAACATAGACCCAAAATCCTCAATGAAATTCTCACCAATAGAATACAACAACACATCAGAAAGATCATCCACCCAGACCAAGTGGGATTTATCCCTGGTATGCAGGGATGGTTCAACATTCGCAAATCAATCAATGTGATTCACCACATTAACAGACTGCAGAAGAAAAACCATATGATTATCTCAATTGATGCAGAGAAAGCATTTGATAAAATGCAACACCCTTTCATGATGAAAACTTCAAGCAAATTGGGTATAGAAGGAACATTCCTCAATATAATCAAAGCAATTTATGAAAAACCCACGGCCAACATCCTATTGAATGGGGAAAAGTTGGAAGCATTTCCGCTGAGATCTGGTACCAGACAGGGATGTCCACTCTCACCACTGCTATTTAACATAGTTCTGGAAGTTTTAGCCAGAGCCATCAGACAAGAAAAAGAAACTAAAGGAATACAAATTGAGAAGGAAGAAGTCAAACTATCCCTCTTTGCAGATGATATGATTCTTTACTTAGAGGATCCAAAGAACTCTACTAAGAGACTATTGGAACTCATAGAGGAGTTTGGCAAAGTGGCAGGATATACATCAATGCACAAAAATCAACAGCCTTCGTATACACAAGCAATGCCATGACTGAGAAAGAACTGCTAAGATCAATCCCATTCACAATAGCTACAAAAACAATCAAATACCTTGGAATAAACTTAACCAAGGATGTTAAAGATCTCTATGATGAGAATTTCAAAACCTTAAAGAAAGAAATAGAAGAGGATACCAAAAAATGGAAAAATCTTCCATGCTCATGGATTGGAAGAATCAACATCATCAAAATGTCCATTCTCCCAAAAGCAATTTATAGATTCAATGCAATCCCAATCAAGATACCAAAGACATTCTTCTCAGATCTAGAAAAAATGATGCTGAAATTCATATGGAGGCACAAGAGACCTCGAATAGATAAAGCAATCTTGTACAACAAAAACAAAGCCGGAGGCATCAGAATACCAGATTTCAGGACATACTACAGGGCAGTTGTAATCAAAACAGCATGGTACTGGAACAGAAACAGATGGATAGACCAATGGAACAGAATTGAAACACCAGAAAGCAACCCAAACATCCACAACCAACTTATATTTGATCAAGGATCTAAAACTAATTCCTGGAGCAAGGACAGTCTATTCAATAAATGGTGCTGGGAAAGCTGGATTTCCACGTGCAGAAGCATGAAGCAAGACCCCTACCTTACTCCTTACACAAAAATCCACTCAACATGGATTAAAGAGATAAATTTATGACCTGACACCATCAAGTTATTAGAGAACATTGGAGAAACCCTTCAAGATATTGGCACGGGCAAAGAGTTTCTGGAAAACACCCAGGAGACACAGGCAGTCAAAGCCAAAATCAACTATTGGGATTGCATCAAATTGAGAAGTTTCTGTACTGCAAAAGAAACAGTCAGGAGAGTGAAGAGACAACCGACAGAGTGGGAAAAAATATTTGCAAACTATGCAACAGATAAAGGGTTAATAACCAGAATCTACAAAGAGAGCAAGAAACTCCACAAAAACAAAACCAACAACCCACTTAAGAGATGGGCCAAGGACCTCAATAGACATTTTTCAAAAGAGGAAATCCAAATGGCCAACAGGCACATGAAAAAATGTTCAAGGTCACTAGCAATCAGGGAAATGCAAATGAAAAGCACAATGAGGTTTCACCTCACCCCGGCTAGAATGGCTCACATACAGAAATCTACCAACAACAGATGCTGGCGAGGATGTGGGGAAAAAGGGACACTAACCCACTGTTGCGGGGATGCAAACTGGTGAAGCCACTATGGAAATCAGTCTGGAGATTCCTCAGAAACCTGAAGATAACCCTACCGTTCGACCCAGCCATCCCACTCCTTGGAATTTACCCAAAGGAATTTAAATTGGCAAACAAAAATGCGGTCTACACCCTAATGATTATCTCAGCACAATTCACAATAGCCAAGACCTGGAACCAACCTAAATGCCCATCAACGGTAGACTGGATAAAGAAATTATGGGATATGTACTCTTTAGAATACTATACCACAGTAAGAAACAATGAAATCCAGTCATTTGCAACAAAATGGAGGAATCTGGAACACATCATGCTGAGTGAAATAAGCCAGTTCCAAAGGGACAAATACCATATGTTCTCCCTGATCGGTGACAACTGACTGAACACCAAAAAGGAAACCTCCTGAAGTGAAATGGACACTATGAGAAACGGTGACTTGATCAGCATAGCCCTGACTGTTAATGAACAACTTAATACATTATCCCTCTTAGTAGTTATTTTTGTCTGTTCTACTTAATATGACAGGTTTAATTCTGTAATTAATACACAGTTATTCTTAAGTGTTGAAATTTAGCTGAAATGTGATCCCTGTTAAACATAAGAGTGGGAATAAGAGAGGGAAGAGATGTACAATTTGGGACATGCTCAGGCTGACTTGCCCCAAATGGTAGAGTTAGAAACATACCAGGGGACTCCAATTCAATCCCATCAAGGTGGCCATCTCACCAGTCCAAGTGATCAATTTCAGTTCACAATTGATCATAATGAAAGGACTAAGAGTCAAAGGGTCACATAAACAAGTCTAGTACCCACTAATACTAACCGATAGAATAACTAAAGAGGAGAGTGATCCAACATGGGAAGTGAGATACTCAGCAGACTCATAGAATGGCAGATATCCTAAATAGCACTCTGGCGTCAGAATCAGCCCTAAAGGCACTCCGATCTGGCTGAAAAGCCCATGAGAGTATTTCAGGCATGGAAAGCCAAGACACTCTGGCAAAACAAACAAACAAACAAACAAACAAACAAACAAAAAACTAAATGAAAGATCTCTGTGAGTGAGATCCCAGTGGAAAGAACAGGTCTTCAAAGAAGGAGGTACCTTTCTCTGAAGGGAGGAGAGAACCTCCACTTTGACTATGACCTTGTCTAAACAACATAAGAGTTGGAGAACTCAAGGGGCCTCCATAGCCTTGGAAACTCATGACTGGAGAATAGGGAGATTACTGATGCCATAAACAGGAGTGTCAATTTGTAAAGTCAACAACAGGAGTCACTGTGCACTTACTCCTCAAGTAGGATCTCTGTCCTTAATGTGCTATACATTGAGATTTAATGCTATAACGAGTACTCAAACAGTATATATCACTTTGTGTTTCTATGGGGGTGCAAACTGTTGAAACCTTTACTTAATGTATACTAAACTGATCATCTGTAAAAAAAAAAGAAGAAATTATCAACTCCCAACTTGACTCTCACTGGGATTAAACATGACAATAGGTGTGATTTGATTTCATCATCATTTAAAAATCATCTATTATTTTTCACTTTATGTTTCTGTGTGAGAGCAAACTATGGAAATCTTTACTTAATGTATGCTAAACTGATCTTCTGTATATAAAGAGAATCGAAAATGAAAAAGAAAAGATATCTGTGAGCCCACAGGAAGGCTGGGAAATCCGGTGAGGGCAGAAAGTAGGGTACAACTGGCACATTCCTGTGGACACAGTCTGCTTGGGTGGACAGCTGCTGGGGATGCTGGCCTCATGCCTCAGTTCTCCAGACCTTGATCTGCACTTGCAAGGAGCTGTGAACAGCAAGCCTGCCCTGCCTGTCGGTCTCTGGATAGAAAGCCCAGATGGTAGTAACCAGTCAGGTACACTTGAGTTTTCTACCCACACAGTAACCACCAAAGGCCTCAGAAAGAGAAGAGACCCTGTTCCCTGCAGGTCCCCCAGGGAGAAGGTAACTGCTTAACCCTGATCCTGATTTCAAGCAGAATACACATGTGTGCTGAACACTTCTACTCAGACATCCTGGTCACTTCATGATGACCTCGTTTAAAACCAATTTTTCAACTCCGATCTCCCCTCCATCACCCCCACAAACATAAAAAGCACAACTCAGGCCTCCTACTACTTTTGATTCTGTTTCTCACAAAGGAAATACATTAATTCAGCCTCAGATCTTACTCATTTTAACTTAATTCTATACTTTGTTCTTCATATTGAATTATCGGCTGCAAATTTTCGACCCATATTTTGTGAAAGTAGACAAAAACTTTCCAAAGACAATGTTTTGGTTTCTTTGGATAACTGGCTGCTCCACTCCCAATCCAGCTCCCTGCAGATGTGCCTGGAAAAGCAGAAGATGCCCCAAGTGCTTAGGTCCCTGCTGCACATTGGGAAACCTGGGTGGAATTCCAGGCTCCTGACTTCAGCTCGGCCTAACCCCAACTCTTGTGGCCATTTGGGGAGTGAATCAGCAGAAAGAAGATCTTTCTGTCTTCCTCTGTCTCTCTGCCCCTGCACCCACCTGGAAGACTCAGATGAAGCTCCAGGCTTCAAACTGGCCCAGCTCCAGCCATTGTGGCCATTGGGGAATTAATCAGGAAGTGGAAGACCTCTCTCTGTCTCTTTCTCTCTCTCTCTGGACCCCTGTCTTTCAAATAACCTTTAAAAAAAAGGAAGGGATGGAGGGAAAGAGGGAGGAAAGAAGGAGGAAATAGTGATGAGCAATCATTTTCTCTTGGTCACACTTCAGTTGGGTTCTTTGCGAACTCACTCATGTTTGGAACAGTACTTCTCAATGTTGGCATGGTTGATTGGTTAGTTTGTACTTTGGTGTAGTGGGCTGTCCTACTTAGTAAGATTTCTGACCTCAATCCACTAGATATCAGTATAATCTAGTCATGCCATCAAACCCTGTTGAACATCTACCAGGGCTGCAATCACCCTGATTGATGGTTTCTTCCCCCATCACAGTACCCCACATATCATTGGGAGTGATTGAGCAGTACTTTTTAAAAGAAGTATTCAAGTCAGTGGGCATGTTTTCAGGATCCACAGCTTTACAAATGTTTAATCACCTGGAATGAAAGAACCGAGAATGGCCTTGTGAAGACTCAGTGACAAGCACCATTTATGAGGCAGTGCTTGTGGAGGTTTGAACTCTGATGTTCACGAACCTATCTGAAGTGTCATTTCTGCCCTACCCTGGTGTCCCAGAACCAAGCGGTGGAAGCCACTGTGACATTTCCCACTCTGATTCATTGGCAAAAATATTTACCCGCTACTCCTGTGAATGAGGGCTGATTGGTGCAAGCACTAATATTCCAGAGACGAAAGCCTACATACACTGATGTAAGTGTTGCATTCTATGGAACAGACTCTGTGTCAGCCAGTCTGCCTTGATTCAGCTTTTCTGTGTTTAAAAATTAAAAAAACTCAGACGTAATATGACTGGTTTAATTTTGTAATTAATACACAGATATTCTTAAGTGTTAAAAATTAACTGAAATGGGATCCCTGTTAAACATAAGAGTGGGAATAAGAGAGGGAAGAGATGTATAATTTGGGACATGCTCAAGCTGACTTGCCCCAAATGGTAGAGTTAAAAACATACCAGGGGATTCCAATTCAATCCCATCAAGGTGGCATGTACCAATGCCATCTCACTATTCCAAGTGATCAATTTCAGTTCACAATTGATCATAATGAAAGGACTAAGAGTCAAAGGGAGCACATAAACAAGTCTAGTACCTGCTAACACTAACCGATAGAATAAATAAGGGGGAGAGTGATCCAACATGGGAAGTGAGATACTCAGCAGACTCATAGAATGGCAGATGTCCTAAAGAGCACTCTGGCCTCAGCAGCCCTAAAGGCATTCGGATCTGGCTGAAAAGCCCATGAGAGTATTTCAGGCATGGAAAGCCAAGACACTCTGGCAAAAGATCTCTGTGAGTGAGATCCCAGTGGAGAGAACAGGTCTTCAAAGAAGGAGGTACCTTTCTCTGAAGGGAGGAGAGCACCTCCACTTTGACTATGACCTTGTCTAAACAAGATAAGAATCGGAGAACTCAGAGGGCTTCCATAGCCTTGGAAACTCATGACTGGAGCATAGGGAGATTACTGATGCCATAGACAGGAGTGTCAATTGGTAAAGTCAACAACAGGAGTCACTGTGCACTTACTCCTCATGTAGGATCTCTGTCCTTAATGTGCTGTACATTGAGGCTTAATTCTATAACGAGTACGCAAACAATATATTTCACTTTGTGTTTCTATGGGGGTGCAAACTGTTGAAATCTTTACTTAATGTATACTAAACTGATCCTCTGTAAAAAAAAAAAAAAGAAAGAAATTATCAACTCCCAACTTGACTCTCACTGGGATTAAACATGACAATAGGTCTGATCTGATTTCATCATCATTTAAAAAAATCATCTATTATTTTTCACTTTATGTTTCTGTGTGGGAGCGAACTGTTGAAATCCTTACTTTATGTATACTAAGCTGATCTTCTGTATAATAAGATAATTTCAAATGAATCTTGATGTGAATGGAAGGGGAGAGGGAGTGGGAAAGTGGAGGGTTGTGGGTGGGAGGGACGGTATGGGGGGGAAGCCATTGTAATCCATAAATCGTACTTTGGAAATTTATATTCATTAAATAAAAGTTAAAAAAAGAAAGACAACAGAATCCTTATAGTAGATAAAGTTGTCTACATAATGTCCAGCATACAAGCCATGGAAAACATTGCGTGTACTGCAAATATTAAAATAAAGGTCTCATGTCCCCCCCAAAAAAATAAATAAAAAATAAAGAAATAAAAAAAATAAAAAAAACTCACACTGGAATCATAACTTGTTAGTACTTCAGAATGCAACTGTATTCGGTGATAGGATTTTTATAGATATGAATCAATTAAAATAAGTACATGGCATTCCCTAATCCTATGTGATGGTATCCTTATAGGAAGAAGACATTTGGACACAGATACTAAAGGAAGATACCTTGAAGATACAGGAAGATGTCAAGACATCTGCCAACCAGAAAGGCTTAAAACATCCTGCCCTCAGAGGGAACCAACCATGATGACACCTTGATCTTGGACCTCTAGAGTCAAGTGCTGTCGAATTAAATTTCTGTTGTGGCTGGCACTGTGGTATAGCAGGTGGAAGCTGCCTCCTCTGGTGCTGGCATCCCATATGGGCACCGGTTCTACTCACAAGTGCTCCACTTCTGATCCAGCACTCTGCTATGACCTGGGAAAACAGTGAAGGATGGACCAAGTGCTTTGGCCCCTACCCCCATGTGGGAGACCCAGAGGAGGCTCTTAGCTCTTGCCTTCGGATTGGTGAAACTCCAGCCATTGCGGGCATTTGGGGAATGAACCAGTGGCTGCAAGAACTCTGTCTCTTTCACTCTCTCTCTCTCTCTCTCTCTCTCTCTCCTTCTCTCTCTGTGTAACTGAACTTTCAAATAGGTAAATGAATTTTTTTTAAAAAAAAGAAGCTAATTTCTAGTGCTTAGGCCAGTCTGTGGCACAGTTGACCCTTGAACCATGAAGGAGTGAGGAGTACTGACCCCCTTGCAGGAAAAAACCTGAGTAAAACTCTCGACTCCCCTTAAAAGCTAACTCCTAAATGCCTACTATTGGCGGGAAGCTTTACCAATAACATAAAGTATCAGCAAACTATGTATGTTATACATATTATATATGGTGAAAAATACGTAAGGATTGAGACATCATTTTTACTTGATGAGTTTATTAGGGAGACTAACTGCTCACATGTGGAAGATTAATGTTACAGGGCATTTCAGGTGGATCCTCACCACACTGGAGCCCACAGTAATAGCAACAAGATGTGGCTAAGAGATTACAGAAGCACAGTATGTGCAAGTTAATTTTATGCAGCTATAATTGAATACTGCACCTTTGTTTGCATTTCTCTTGACTGCGAATGGTGCCATCAACAGTCTGAGTTTTTGTGTGCATGTGTCTTGGCAAAGTTTTACAATAGATTTGGATATTCCATGGTAGTAAAGTACAAAGGAGATGATTATTTACCTATACTTCTTGCACTCATGCACACATTTTGTAAAATGTATTTCTAAGTTCTGTGACTCATCTGGAGCTTTTTCCAATCCCTGTGTAAGAACCACAGAGTTCATACCTGTACTCTCACTACAAGCCTAGAAAACTACCACCACCTCCTTCTGCCAGAGCCAATGCAGGACTAATACACTGCTCGGTCGCTTTGACACGAGCAAGGTTATATGCCTGGTATGGAGGATATTCTGCACAGAGCAGCTCTGGACAGGCACAGCTGTGACAGCACAATGTCTCCAGTAATAAAGATCGGGTCTTTCCTCAAGGTAAACTACACTTGCCTTCTAGAAACACGGGCACAGGGAAAGGAAGCATGATATGAACAGTTAAAGAAGCCATGGAGACCAACAGTGCTCTCCCACACATGTTCCTATTGACACATGGAAGTCTGGCACATACAAAGGTGTTTAAAAAGTTCACAGAGGGGCCGGCACTGTGCCTAGTGCCGCCGTCGCATGTGGGTGCCAGTTCGAGTCCAGGCTGCTCCTCTTCTGATCCAGCTCTCTGCTATGCACTGGGACAACAGTGGAAGATGGTCCAAGTTCTTGGGTTCCTGTACCTCGTGGGAGACCCAGAAGAAGCTCCAGGCTTTGGGTTGGCACAGCTCTGGCTGTTTTGGCCAATTGGGGAGTGAGCCAGCAGATGGAAGACACCTCTCTCTCTGAATCTCCTTCTCTCTCTGTGCAACTCTGACTTTCAAGTAAATAAATATATCTTTTAAAAAAAAGTTCAAGCAGAGCCTGGCACTGTGGCAAAATGGGTAAAACCACTGAACCACTGACTGCAGTACTGGTATCCCATATGTGCTCTGGTTTGAGTCCCAGCTGCTTTACTTCCAATCCAGCTCTCTGCTATGGCCTGGGAAAGCAGTGGAACATGGCCGGCATCCTTGGGTCGCTGCACCCACGTGGGAGACCCAGAAGAAGAAGCTCCAGGCTCTGGGCTTCGTTCTTGGAAGTGGCTCAGTTCCTGACATTGCAGCCCTTTGGGGAGTCAAAGATTCATATTCTCTCTCTCTCTCTCTCCTTCCTGTAACTGCCTTTCAAATAAGTAAATCTTTTTCTTTTTTTATTTTTATTTTTTGACAGGTAGAGTGGACAGTGAGAGAGAATGAGACAGAGAGAAAGGTCTTCCTTTTGCTGTTGGTTCACCATCCAATGGCCGCCGTGACGTGCCATAGCATTGTGCTGATCCGAAGCCAGGAGCCAGGTGCCTCTCCTGGTCTCCCATGCAGGTGCAGGGCCCAAGGACCTGAACCATCCTCCACTGCACTCCCGGGCCACAGCAGAGAGCTGGCCTGGAAGAGGGGCAACTGGGACAGATCCAGTTCCCTGACCGGGACAAGAACCTGGTGTGCCAGGGCCACAGGCTGAGGATTAGCCTATTGAGCTGTGGCACTGGCCTCAAGTAAATCTTTAAAAAAAACAAAAACATCTAGTCATATTGCCTCTATTTTATAGCCCTGGAAACCCAGGTTCCTCCATATGCGTCCCAGCATCTTTTTTTTGTGTGTGTGTAATAGCCACAATCCTGCTTTCTTTAAGTGAGCTGACCCATCAAGACAAAAGTCTTCAGAACCTTTATGTTTATGTTCAGAGTCTTCTGGAAGAATCTGAAAGCACAGGAGCACCTGTACAGACACTGGAGTCATTGCTCGCTGCTGCCACTAGGTGGTGATAGGAACCAAGGCCGCTCAGGCTTGCACCCTGCCTTCCCCTCCCATTTAGGCCATTCTGAGCTCGCTTTGGAAGCTCCACTGAGGGGAAGGAGCTCTCCAGGAGTAGGTTTGAAGGTGACAGGGTGGCATAACAGGTCACCAGGTGTTTGTGGCAGGTGAGGGAAAAGGGGTGTCCAGATCATATTCTCAGGAATGTGGCTTCACAGCACATTGAGGACAGCAGGAGGAGCTGTTAACTGGAGCAGCTTCTACAGACTGATGAGCTACCCATGAGACTGTTGAAGATAAAAGACCCTTGAATATAAGCAGGGTGCTGAGACCAGACAACCAACATTCTCGGGTCTATAGCTACTACTTGAATTATTGAGTTTCAGGATCAATGCTTCTTCAGTCTTTCAAATTGATGTCAAAATGTGGTCCATGGTCATCTGTCAACTTGTAATTCCATCCACAACAAATTTTATGCTTTTGCAACACCGAACTTGTCCCTCAAGGATCGATTTTTATTCAGCTCCTGCCTCTGTACATGGAACTCCTTTTTCTGTCAATTTCTAAAGCTCATGTTCTATGTATACCTCACCATTTTTTTAAGTTATTTATTTGAAAAGCAGAGTTAGAGAGGGGAAGAGGGGAAAGAGAGAGAGAGGTCTTATATCTGCTGGTTCACTCCCCAAATGTATACAAAGGCCGGAGCTGGGCCGATCTAAAGCCAAGAGCCAGGAGCTTCTTCCGGGTCTTCCAGGTGGGTGCAGGGTCCCAAGGACTTGGGCCATCCTCTACTGCTTTCCCAGGCAATAGCAGAGATGGATTGGAAATCAGCAGCTGGGACTCCAACCAGTGCCCGTATGGGATGCGGCACTGCAGGCAGTGGCTTCACTCGCTACACCATGACAGGTGCCAGCCCCTGATCTAGCTCCCTGCTGATGTGCACAGGAAAGCAGTAGAAGATGGCTCAACTACTCAGGCCCCTGCCTCACATATAGGAACTCTGATGGAGTCCTAGGTTCCTGACTTTGGCCTGGCTCACCCCTAGCAATTGTGGCCATTTTAGGAGTGAAGCAGCACAAGAAAGATCTCCAGCTCTCTCTATCTGTAACTCTGCCTTTATACTAAAGAGATAAATCTTGGGCCAGCGCCATGGCTCACTTGCTTAATCCCCCGCTTGCCTGCCTGTCAAAAAATAAACAAAATAAATAAAGCAAGTTGCCCCACCCAAAATAAAGATTTATTTTGTTTATTTTGGGTGGGGGCAACTTGCTTTATTAAACAGAAATGGAATCTGTGTGGCATGGAAGGTGAGGTCCCTCCCTCCTTCCCTGCCTCTTTCCTTCCTTCCTAGCTTCCCTCCCCACTTCCCTCTCTCCTTCGCTGTTTATTTTTAAGCTTTTATTTAGTAAGCATAAATTTCCAAAGTGCAGTTTATAGATTACAATGGCTTCCCTGCCCCCAATAACTTCCCTCCCACTCGCACCCCTCCCATCTCCCGCTCCCTCTTCCATTCACATCAAGATTCATTTTCAATTATCTTTATAGACAGAAGGTCGTTTTAGTATCTATTAAGTAAAGATTTCATCAGTTTGTACCCACACGGAACATGAAGTGTAAACTACTGGTTCAGTACTAGTTATAGCGTTAATTCACATTGGGCAACACATTAATGACAGAGATCCCACATGGCCTAGCGGTTAGGATTCCTGGTTTTCACCCAGGCGGCCTGGCTTTGACTCCCGGTGTGGGAAGTTGAACAGAAATCTTTAAAAAATAATTTTTCAGAATACCAAAAACAATTCCATGGAGAATGTAATTCAGTTAAACACCTGGACAGAAGAGACACTCCATTCTTTATCTGTGATGTACATTCAACACACTTGTATCTCAGCTCCCACACCACTTTGTTGTATATACTTGATAGCTAGTTGTTTAAAAATATTATTAGAGAAAAAGATAAGGCAAAGAGGAAAATATTTCATTCATATCTCTCCCATCAGTTATTATAAAACATCCTTAACATGTTAACATCATGACATATACACATCTCATTTTTTTTAGAAAAACACTTTTATTTGATTAAAAAGTACATGATTCCTATTAATTACATATTTCACCAAAGTGCGTAGACAGAAATAATCATCCTACTTCCCAAGAGTTCCTGTCTGTTAACAGTAAGCACATGAAATTCCAGGCCTCTACTATTTCGAGTTCATACAAAGCAAGCTGGAGGGATAGATGGATGAGCGCATGTAAATATTTGGAACAAGATGTCATTAACTGAATGGGAACTCCATGAGGTCAGGGATTTTCTCTGCTGTGTTCCCTGCTACATCCTCCACCTACTTTTAGCAAGGTCTCTCACCTGGGGCTTTGTTAGTATTGCGGCTGGATAACTCTTCAATGCACAGGGTGGGGATGGCAACAGCATCTTCCTCTGTGTTTTTGATGAAGCAGCGTCCCTGGCAAGAACACCCTTTCAGTGTGGCAGCCAAACCATCTCCACACATTACCAGATGGCCGCTCAAGGGCAACACTGCCACCAGCTCAGAACCACTGACCTAGAAAACATGTGGCACAAAAGAAAGGCTTGCTGAATGGATGAAGTGCTTGGAAAATCATTTAGGAGTAATTTTAAAAGTAAAGCAAACCCTGTGGCATAGCACATAAAGTGGCTGCCTGCAGTACCGGCATCCCATATGGACACCAGTTCAAGTCCTGCCTGTCCACTTCCCATCCAACTCTCTGCTATGGCCTGGGAAGGCAGTGAAAGATGGCCCAAGTCCTTGGGCCCCTGCACCCATGTGGGAGACCCAGAAGAAGCTCCTGGCTTTAGACAAGCTCAATTGTAGCTGATGTGGCCATCTGGGGATTGAACCAGCAGATGGAAGACCGAGCTCTCTCCTCTCCTCCCCTCCCCCTCTTCTTCTGCCTCTCTGTAACTCTGCCTTTCAAATAAAATATAAATCTTAACAAAAAGGGGTGGTGGCCGGTGCTTTAACACAGCAGGTTAAAGCCCTGGCCTGAGGCATTGACATCCCATATGGACGCTGGTTCTAGTCCTGGCTGCTCATCTTCTGATCCAGCTCTCTGCTGTGGCCTTGGAGAGAGAGCAGTAGAAGATGGCCCAAGTCCTTGGGCCCCTGCACCCACGTGGGAGACCTGGAGGAAGCTCCAGGCTCCTGGCTTCAGATCGGCTCAGCTCCAGCCATTGCAGCCCTCTGGCGAGTGAACCAGCGGATGGAAGACCTCTCTCTGTCTCTACCTCTCTATAGCTCTTTCAAATCAATACAATAAATCTTAAAACAAATTGAGGTAGCTGAGAAGTACACAAGGAGAAACACAAAGGAATAGGAGAATCCAGATCTGCTCTGTGCCCTCTACAATAATCCACACCCCGAGTCCAAGCATTTAGCTGACATGGGCCCACACCCGAGTTCAGAAAGGATGGGTGATCATGAGGAGCTGGGGTCGACCTGTCCATAGTAATCGAGTGAATTCCACGAGTTCAGCAGTAGCAAACAGGCAGAACCGTGTGTTGAGATTGCCATGCCAACCTTCAGGCCACATCAACTCCAGGAATTGGTGCTATGCCTGCGCAGAGCGACCCTCCGGTGACACTACCATCGCAGACTACATTTCCCTTAAGGTCCCATGGCGCGTCCTCCCGCAAGACCTGCTGGGAAAGCCGCTGCTTGCAGAAGACTTGTGGTGGCCTTTGCCGGGGATTCCATTTTCCTGTAGGGGGCAGGGGGTGAAAATGAAGATGCTCGAAGCCTGAGAGTGGAAGTCCCGACCCCTTTTAATTTCTCTTTCTCGCTCTTCAGTGGGCCCCTCCTTCGTCAGTGTCTGAGCCAGCCCCCTGTGCACCTTCCCCAGCGCGGGCAGCCACCCCTGCACGCCACTCTGCCGGCCCAGCCAGTGCCCGCGCGGCCAGCACCACACAGCAGCCATGTCCGGAGGCTCGGGCTGGCAGCCCCGGCAGGCGCGGGGTCTGGGCTCTAGAAGGCTGGGAAGCGGAGGTCCGCTTGTGCTCTGGGGATTTCTGTTCCCTTCCTCGCTGAGTGAGGAAAAGTTTTATATAGTTGTAAAGACCGAGAATGGAAAGCATGCTGCAAGGAAAAGATAAAATGACCACACCAGACTCAAGCGGGGTGACCACGAGGGCTGTAGTCAGCTGTTCCCATGTACTACAAGCGTGAGAAAGGCGCAAGTGGGCGTAGGGGTGGCCCGGCCATCCCACATGGGTGCCGGTTCTGGGCCCGGCCGCCCCGCTGCGCATCCGTCTACCTGTTGAGCTCAGTGCCTGGTCCGGCCTCCCGTGAGAACCCCGATGGAGCCCCAGGGACCTGGGTGAGGCCCCGGTGTGGCCCTGGCTGAGGCCCGGTGTGGACCTGCCTCAGCCCAGCGGAGCCCTGGTTTTTAATTTTCTGTGACCTTGGATTCTGGCATCTCCAGAAGGGAACATGCATTAAAATGCAAATGATGACGGGCCAGCCTTGTAGTGCAGGGCAATAAACCTCTTCCTGTAACACTGGCATCCCATATGGGTGCTGGTTCAAGTCCTGGCCATTCTTAATGCCAATCCAACAAGCAAGCTGTAAACAACACATGATGAAGGCTACTCATCTTTTGGTATCATTTCGGGATGCAACTGGAGATCTCTACTCCTTATGACTCCCCCTTTCCTTAAATTTAAGATTCAGTGAGAAGAAATATCCCCTATGAAAAAACAAAGTCATTTCTCACAAACACAGTGATAGGAGGATGAAATACAGGGCCTCTGGGTTCATACTGTGGTCACTATGGGTACACAATGCAGGTGTTAGTATCTCTCAGAAAATTGAAGATGCATTAACTATTTGTTAAAGACTTACTTGTTTTTTATTTATTTTGAAAGAGTTACACAGAGAGAGAGAGGTCTTCCATCAGCTGGTTCACTGCCCAAATGGCTGTGACAGCCGGAGCTGAGCTGTAGGGCTGTGTGAGAGCCATTCTTACCAGGGGAGGGAGAGATGTCTCCTCATTGTGGTTTGATTTGCATTTCCCTGATGGCTAGTGATCCTGAACATTTCTTCATGTGTCTGTTGGCCATTTGGATATCCTCTTTTGAAAATGTCAGTTTAAGCCCGTGGCCCATCTCTTAACTGGGCTGTGTGTTTTGTTGTGGTGCAGTTTTATGATCACAACAGTGCTGTTGTTGCAATCCCGTTTCACTTATGTGACACTAAGACCCAGGAAGCTTGAGTTTCAAGCTTCATGTTCCAAGAGCAGTAAATAAGAAACCAGTCTCTGACTTCTAGCAGCTGGAATGTATATTGTGTGATCATAGTGTATCCTCCTTGTTGCCTGTTTGTCAACAGAAAAAAAAAAAACAACAAGCAAACATGCTTAACGTTCTAGGTCTTTCAAATAAATAAATGAATTTTAAAATTCTAATTGTGGCAGAGCTCCAAAAATCTCCTCACCACCAAGACTGTGGCTGTATTAATCCAATCTATGTGATTGGGAAGGGCTGGATTTAGAAAGGTATTTGGAGGTAATCTCATTATCACACTGGATTTCCTCCTTGGTTTAATCAACTTTTAAGACATTGGAGGGGTCAGTGCCACAGCTCTCTAGGCTAATGCTCCGCCTGCAGCGCCAGCACCCTGAGTTCTAGTTCCGGTTGGAGCTCCGGATTCTCTGCTGGTTGCTCCTCTTCCAGTCCAGCTCTCTGCTGTGGCCTGGGAAGGCCGTGGAGGATGGCACAAGAGCTTGGGCCCTACACCTGCATGGGAGACCAGGAGGAAGCACCTGGCTGCTGGCTTCGGATCGGTTCAGCGTGCTGGCTGTAGCGGCAATTTGGGGGCTGAACCAATGGAAAAGGAAGACCTTTCTCTCTCTCTCTCTCTCTCTCTCTCTCTCTCTCTCTCTCTCGCTGTCTAACTGTGTATGTCAAAAATAAAAAATGAAGAAAAATTAAGAAAAAAAGGAAGTGAAAATTCATCAGGTGTATCTGAAAAAAATGTACAAAAAAAAGTCATTGGAGGGTGTTGGATTGCCATTTGCTTTCTTGTCTTTACAAACTTTTATATATTTGACAGGCACAGTTACAGAGAGAGGGAGAAACAGAGCTCCTCCATCCACTGGTTCTCTTCCCAGAGGGCCATGGGGGCCAGGGCTGGGGCAGGCTGAAGCCAGGAGCCCAGAGCCTCTTCCAGATCCCACACGTGGTGTGGGTGCAGGAGCCCAAACACTTGGGCCATCTTTTTCTCCCTTCTCAGGCCCACCAGCAGGGAGCTAGATTGGAAGTGGAGCAGCTGGGTCTCAAAGTGGCACCCATAAAGGATGCTGGTGTTGCATGTGGTGGTTTAACCCACTATGCCAAAACACTAGCCTCTGCATTTGCTTTCTACCAGATAGTGAAATCAAACAACAGAAGATGTGGTTGGGAATCCACTGGTGATGACATAAAACTCACTTTTTGAGATTTCCTATTTTTCTTTCAGCAGCCTTGGCACTCAGGATTCTACTTGCAGTGTGGCCACAGACAACTCTCCAAAGAGTCAATTCCCTTGAATTCTGACTCAAGTGTCTTTGGCCGGAACTGAGAATGGACAACAGGTAATATCTTTTTTTCTGTAGTTTCATTTGAATTTTTTTCATTTGCTTTTTCTGACATCAGAATGTTGGAAAGACACAGACATTCTAGGCTGCTTAGAAAGACATAGGCAAATGGGTGAGGGGAGGGAGAAGAATTAAGAAAGTCATTTTAAATTTTCATTGCATTTGAAAGGCAGAGAGAGAGATCTTCCATCTACTGGTTCAGTCCTCAAATGCCTGCAACCATCAGGGCTGGGCCAGGCTAAAGCCAGGAGCCCAGAACTAGTGCAAGTTTCCACACAGGTGGTAGAGTCCCAAATAATTGAACCTCACATGCTGCCTCGGAGGGTCTGCATTATGCTGTGTCTCTCTCTTCATGTTTCTCTTCGCCTACCCTCCTCAATTTTCCTGAAAAGCTCACCATCTTAATTCTGTTTTCATACTCCTTGCATGAAATGGCTGCTTGCATGCTCAGCATTTACTCAAGTCCCCACTGTAGCTACATTTCTATTAAAATGTCCGTGTGTCTTTTTCTTTAGGGTACATGTGTTGTATTTGTAAACAAAGAACATCCCCTCACAAAGTGCATGGTTTTGTGCAGACGTCGAAGAAGAGGACTGGACCTAGTAAGTTGAAAGAACCCATCACAGAAACAGTGGAAAGGGAAAAGGATATTCAACTGATTTTCATGTTTGAAGGTGGAAAACCTACATATAAGAGGTTTTTCCCTAGACATTAATATTCTAGAATGTTTTAGTCATTATGGAGAAAGACAAAATGGCCTGTATCTGACTTTCTCGGAAAAAACCTTGTGTCTTGGCAAACTATCTTGCACACATACTGAACGGTTGCAGATCTTGCTGGACATCATTCGTCAGAACAAACATCAGTGGCCCATTAAATCGGAAAGTTATTGGAGTGTCATGGAGAGCATGAATGGGTACACAGAGCCTGACCAAACTCCATCTTCCAATGTATGTCGTGAACCAAGTGCTGAGACCTTCACTACAGAAGAAGGAAGTGGAAAAACGTTCCCCCAGCAGTTGCTGGGCAAATCGCCAATACTTGCCAAACAAGGGTTACCAGAAAAGAAAGATAGGAAGAGAAAAACAACACTGTCGTCCAGTCTAGATACGGATGAAGGCTTCCTGGAAGAAAATGAGAGTGTGCCAAGCAAGAAATTCAAGAAAGATTC
Source organism: Oryctolagus cuniculus (assembly GCF_964237555.1). Taxonomy (NCBI): domain Eukaryota; kingdom Metazoa; phylum Chordata; class Mammalia; order Lagomorpha; family Leporidae; genus Oryctolagus; species Oryctolagus cuniculus. The sequence goes on along the minus strand of NC_091449.1, from coordinate 1,893,277 downwards.
CTTGAAAGATCTAGAAAAGGATGGAAGTTCAAAACATGGACCTTCCCTCAGGACCGCCTCTCCTGGAAATTCTCCCCTGGATGAGACTGTTCTTTCTCCTCAGAGTGTGTCTGACAAAAGTCTGCTATTGCCATCGGTACCAGAACGAGCCCAGGACGACCCACAACACGATCAAGACCAATTGTGCCTTGACTCTCACCCAGAGCAACTGCAGCAGGGCTTCCCCAATTTGGGAAACACCTGTTACATGAACTCAATTTTACAGTCACTCTATGCAATTCCATCATTTGCTGATGGCTTACTAGGACAAGGTATTCCATGGGAGAACATTCCTTCTGACGTGCTTATCATGCCTTTAAGTATGTTGCTTGCTTTGAAAGATATTTGTAATCTAGAGACTAGCCAAGACCTACTCAGAGATATTAAAAATGCTATCTCAGCTGTTGCAGAAATATTCTCGGGCAACATGCAGAACGATGCTCATGAATTCTTATGTCAGTGTTTAGACCAGCTGAAAAGTGATTTTGAAAAAGTAAACACCATTTGGAAAACGAGGAGGGAGGCTGGAGATGAAAATTCACCTCCAGAGTTGCTTGCTGGTGATGCTGCCACCAAAGTGTTTGTTTGTCCAGTTGCTTCCAATTTTGAATTTGAATTGCAGGACTACGTGATTTGCAAAGCCTGTGGTCAAGTTCCTGTCATGATAGAGCCTGGTAATTGTTTCTCTGTCAACCTACACCCAAAACCAAAAGCATCTCCTTTGTCCCTTCAAAATTGTTTTGATCTTTTCTTTACAACAGAAGAATGTGAGCGCCTCTGTGAAATGTGTAACCACAAGAAGGCTGTGGTGATGCAGAAATTTGGCAGGCTACCCAGAGTCTTCATTGTTCATCTGAAATGCTACAGTTTGAGTGACACTTACGCGCTAATGAAGGATGACCAACAAGTTTTATTCCCAAATATTTGAGTTTATCCTCTAATTGCAATGAAGACACCAGACCACCACTTCCCTTGGATAGTAATGCACCTGTGTTGGACCCCGAAGTACTGAACCTCACCCAAGAGGTTATTTCTGAGAGAGTCAGCCCATGCACATCATCTGTGAAGCTGACCTGGCAATCCAGTGACTCTTCAGTTCTGCATGTGGCACCAGACGAAGATGCTGAACAAAACACACCTCAGAGAATTTGGGAAGCCAGGCCAAAGGAGCAGCAGCAGAGTGACCTAGCAAGTGGCTCAAATCTGGAGTCCAAACTGGGCAACGCAAGAGATAGGGAAGTCAGAGAAATGGAGATGCTGGCAGCTGCCTCAGTGATGGATCAGGGAGACATCTCTCTTCTTATGAACTGTGAAGATGAAAGTAATCCTATAAACAACCCAGACAGAGGACTTGAAGAAGTTTGTTGTCAAGAGGAGCCTGAAAATCCAGAACCCAAGGACGATGAGAAAACCAGTACATTGGTAGAGTTAGATTTTGATCATGTTAGTGAGTCTTCAAAAGATCTTTGTGACTACGAAAAACACAAGATTTCAGAAGGATTGAGAGGCGTGGTTGAGCAGCTGCACGAATCTGTTACCAAAGACATCGTGGGCATGGAGAAAACCATAGCTAAAGTCAAGGAACCAAAAGGAAGCATGCAAATGGGAGATGCTCTTCATTCTTACCGACTGATCAGCGTCATCAGCCACATAGGGAACTCCCCGTGTGCAGGCCATTACATCAGCGACGTGTATGACTTTCAGAAGCAGGCCTGGTTCACGTATAGTGATCTGAGGGTGGCAGAAATCCCAGAGGCCATGGTGCAGGAGGCAAGGCTGCACAGTGGGTACATCTTTTTTTACATGCACAATGACATTTTTTTTTGACTCTTGAGGTTAACTTTATTTTAGTTCTGTATAAAATTAAAGATCTTAAAAAAGGCGGTACTCATTTCATGAGACAATTTTTTTTCTCCAATCTATAGTTGTTTTAATTTTATATCTGTCAAATTAGAATTAATGTTGGAAATTATTTAAACAATTTTATATGGCATGCTATTGTCAAAACCATAACTTTGTAATTCACTTTGCAACTATAAAGTAAAAAGTTTGTTCCAAAAGCTTTTTGTTTTCAATAGAGTGCACTGCCATTTAAGATGTAACATCATTCTTTAAACTTTATTTATTTATTTACTTATTTATTTATTTCTGAGAAGCAGCGAGACAGAGAGCCCCCATCCGCTGGTTCTCTTGCCAAATTCCTGCAATTGCTTGGGGGCCAGAGCTGAGAGCTGGGAACTCAATCCAGGTCTCCAACCTAGATGGCAGAAACCCAATAACTTGAGCCATCACCACTACTTCGGGAAATCAATATTAGCAGGAAGCTGGAATCAGGAGCTGAAGTCAGGGATTAAACCACAGTACTTTGATGTGGGTTGCAGGAACCCCAATCGGCATCTTAATAGCTACGCCAAATGCCCACTCCAAAATGTAACATAGATCTTTTCTCAATGTTCAAATTATAAAGATATCAACTATCAATTTTATGTTGATAGCTTCAATCTTATTGTATTATTTACATGACAAGTAACTTCCTATTTTCCTTTCTAATTAAAATTTCTAAAAATTTTACTTTTCTCTAGGAGAGTTACTTATTTTCAACATTAATAGATGAATTTTTTTTCAAACATTTTCTATCTAGTGTGTTCCTAAAGACCAATAAAATGTTTTAGGGAAGGCTATTTGTGCTTTGAGCCAAATAGCCTAGGGTGGCATTTTGTAGACTCTTGAGACCAGAGATGTTATCTGGTCCTACTTCTTTTGTCATGCACTCTCATCCTCCATCCCCATCCCCAACGCATGCATTGTGGATGAGGAAACTGAGGCTCAAAGAGATGCGATTACACCTCCAAGACTATAGTTCAGCTGATGACTAGGCTCTGTTTTCTGACTTCTGGTCTAGTGATTTTCTGTTATACCCACTCAACAATCTATATGTTCCCAGACGTAGGGAGATGGGCTAGAACTAACAATCAAAAGAAAAATACTAAGCAGACATAAACAATGAAAGGCTTAACAGAAGGTGTCTTTTCCAGTACACTTGACACCAGAGTTAGATACTTAATTCAAAGATCAAGAAATCATGACAGAGGAAATTTTTTTATGTGTGGATCACCTGATTTGTAATGTCACATTGTTTTTCCTGCATTAACCACATCCAAATTGCACCTGATGTGAGTCTCTGTAAACCAACTGAGGACATAAAGAGCTTGGAAAGCAGCCTCTGTGCAGACCTCACTCTTTTAATGACCTTCTCCCCATCAAGTCTTTGACATTTATTTCACACACACCTAATTTGACAGACATTTTTGGTGTGTTTAAAAATTCAGCTTTGTTGAATCTTTTAAATCATCCCATTTTGTTTTCATAGAATCAGCAACTCTTTTTTTTAACCATCATATTTTTGAGTTCACTAAACATTAAATTATGTTTATGTAAGCAGTGTAAACAGGCTTGGGAAAAAAATGCAGCTGACTTGGGAAGGTATATGAGGTATACCACAACTCGGGGGAGCAGAGGTGCCCATTTGTGCTGGAGAGTTGAGCAGTCAGTGTCCACCATATTGGGTGTGCTGTGGACACCACTCAATAGATTTGAAAAGAGAGAGAAGGAACGTGTCCAGGGTAAGTGGCAGTCTACTCAGAGAACCTCTAGGGTCCTTTGGGAGAAACTGCTAGAGTCAGAAAAGTGAAGATGCACAGCAGAAGAAGTGGCTTCATCAGAGTGTCTGCATTGCATTCTCCATGCATAATCTTTCCTTTCGTCCCAGAGAGAAGCCGACCTGGAGGCAGGAGAATGGGAACTTCGTTCTCTACTTGCTTTCTCCATCCCTAGCTTAAGAATGCCAGCCCCACCCTACCTAGAAGCAGGGCCAGCAAATCATTCTTACACCATGCACATTCATCACAGCTGTTTGGTGAAAGCAGTGACCACTGTCCAACCAAAGAGTCACCCTCAGATGCAGTTTTGGGTGACCTGCTGCCCAGTTAGGGATGCTTGGGGCTGTAGCCATGATTTCTCAGGAAGCTAATCTGCTCCTGGCTGAAAGTCATGGAAAGTCTGCTTTCTTAGGTTATACTGCTTAAAATGCAAATGGTTTCAAAATGGATCCAATTAAATTCTTGGATTAAGAACCTATACCTGGGGCTGGTGCTGTGGCATAGAGGGTAAAGCCGCTGCCTGCAGTGCTGGCATCCCATATGAGTGCCGGTTCAAGTCCTGGCTGTTCCACTTCTGATCCAGTTTTCTGCTGTAGCCTCAGAAAGCAGTGGAATATGGCCCAAGTCCTTAGGCCCCTGCACCTGCATAGGAGACCTGGAGGAAGTTCCTGGTTCCTGGCTTCGGAGCTCTGGCTGTTGCGACCATTTGAGGAATGAACCAGCGGATGGAAGACTTCTCTCTCGCTGCCTCTGCCTTTCTGTAACTCTGCCTTTCAAAAAAAGAAATAAATCTTAAAAATAAAAAATAAAAAAGAACCTATGCTTGGTTTTTAAAATTATCAGTGCACTAAGTCTCATTCCTAAATAATGAATGAACAACTTTTTCTCTTTCTTGAAATGTCTGAATATAGTATTTTTTTTAACTTTTATTTAATGAATATAAATTTCCAAAGTACGATTTATGGATTACAATGGCTTCCCCCCCATACCGTCCCTCCCACCCACAACCCTCCACTTTCCCACTCCCTCTCCCCTTCCATTCACATCAAGATTCATTTTCAATTATCTTAATATACAGAAGATCAGCTTAGTATACATTAAGTAAGGATTTCAGCAGTTTGCTCCCACACAGAAACATAAAGTGAAAAATAATAGATGATTTTTTTTAAATGATGATGAAATCAGATCAGACCTATTGTCATGTTTAATCCCAGTGAGAGTCAAGTTGGGAGTTGATAATTTCTTTCTTTTTTTTTTTTTTTTTTTACAGAGGATCAGTTTAGTATGCATTAAGTAAAGATTTCAACAGTTTGCACCCCCATAGAAACACAAAGTGAAATATATTGTTTGAGTACTCGTTATAACATTAAATCTCAATGCACAGCACATTAAGGACAGAGATCCTACATGAGGAGTAAGTGCACAGTGACTCCTGTTGTTGACTTTACCAATTGACACTCCTGTCTATGGCATCAGTAATCTCCCTATGCTCCAGTCATGAGTTTCCAAGGCTATGGAAGCCCTCTGAGTTCTCCGATTCTTATCTTGTTTAGACAAGGTCATAGTCAAAGTGGAGGTTCTCTCCTCCCTTCAGAGAAAGGTACCTCCTTCTTTGAAGACATGTTCTTTCCACTTGGATCTCACTCACAGAGATCTTTTGCCAGAGTGTCTTGGCTTTCCATGCCTGAAATACTCTCATGGGCTTTTCAGCCAGATCCGAATGCCTTTAGGGCTGATTCTGAGGCCAGAGTTCTATTTAGGACATCTGCCATTCTATGAGTCTGCTGAGTATCTCACTTCCCATGTTGGATCACTCTCCCCCTTATTTATTCTATTGGTTAGTGTTAGCAGGTACTAGACTTGTTTATGTGCTCCCTTTGACTCTTAGTCCTTTCATTCTGATCAATTGTGAACTGAAATTGATCACTTGGACTAGTGAGATGGCATTGGTACATGCCACCTTGATGGGATTGAATTGGAATCCCCTGGTATGTTTCTAACTCTACCATTTGGGGCAAGTCAGCTTGAGCATGTCCCAAATTATACATCTCTTCCCTCTCTTATTCCCACTCTTATGTTTAACAGGGATCACATTTCAGTTAATTTTCAACACTTAAGAATAACTGTGTATTAATTACAGAATTAAACCAGTCATATTAAGTAGAACAGACAAAAAAACTACTAAGAGGGATAATGTATTAAGTTGTCCATTAGCAGTCAGGGCTATGCTGATCAAGTCACCATTTCCCATAGTGTCCATTTCACTTCAGGAGGTTTCCTTTTTGGTGTTCAGTCAGTTGTCACCGATCAGGGAGAACATATGGTATTTGTCCCTTTGGGATTGGCTTATTTTACTCAGCATGATGTGTTCCAGATTCCTCCATTTTGTTGCAAATGACTGGATTTCGTTGTTTCTTACTGCGGTATAGTATTCTAAAGAGTACATATCCCATAATTTCTTTATCCAGTCTACCGTTGATGGGCATTTAGGTTGGTTCCAGGTCTTGGCTATTGTGAATTGAGCTGCAATAAACATTAGGCTGCAGACCACTATTTGTTTGCCAATTTAAATTCCTTTGGGTAAATTCCAAGGAGTGGGATGGCTGGGTCGAATGGTAGGGTTATCTTCAGGTTTCTGAGGAATCTCCAGACTGACTTCCATAGTGGCTTGACCAGATTGCATTCCCACCAACAGTGGGTTAGTGTCCCTTTTTCCCCACATCCTCGCCAGCATCTGTTGTTGGTAGATTTCTGTATGTGAGCCATTCTAACCGGGGTGAGGTGAAACCTCATTGTGCTTTTGATTTGCATTTCCCTGATTGCTAATGACCTTGAACATTTTTTCATGTGCCTGTTGGCCATTTGGATTTCCTCTTTTGAAAAATGTCTATTGAGGTCCTTGGCCCATCTCTTAAGTGGGTTGTTGGTTTTGTTTTTGTGGAGTTTCTTGCTCTCTTTGTAGATTCTGGTTATTAACCCTTTATCTGTTGCATAGTTTGCAAATATTTTTTCCCATTCTGTCAGTTGTCTCTTCACTCTCCTGACTGTTTCTTTTGCAGTACAGAAACTTCTCAATTTGATGCAATCCCAATAGTTGATTTTGGCTTTGACTGCCTGTGCCTCCCGGGTGTTTTCCAGAAACTCTTTGCCTGTGCCAATATCTTGAAGGGTTTCTCCAATGTTCTCTAATAACTTGATGGTGTCATGTCATAGATTTAGGTCTTTAATCCATGTTGAGTGGATTTTTGTGTAAGGTGTAAGGTAGGGGTCTTGCTTCATGCTTCTGCACATGGAAATCCAATTTTCCCAGCACCATTTATTGAATAGACTGTCCTTGCTCCAGGAATTAGTTTTAGATCCTTGATCAAATATAAGTTGGCTGTAGATGTTTGGGTTGATTTCTGGAATTTCAATTCTGTTCCATTGGTCTATCCATCTGTTTCTGTACCAGTACCATGCTGTTTTGATTACAACTGCCCTGTAGTATGTCCTGAAATCTGGTATTCTGATGCCTCCGGCTTTGTTTTTGTTGTACAAGATTGCTTTAGCTATTCGAGGTCTCTTGTGCCTCCATATGAATTTCAGCACCATTTTTTCCAGATCTGAGAAGAAGGTCTTCGGTATCTTGATTGGTATTGCATTGAATTTATAAATTGCTTTTGGGAGAATGGACATTTTGATGATATTGATTCTTCTAATCAATGAACATGGAAGATTTTTCCATTTCTTGGTATCCTCTTCTATTTCTTTCTTTAAGGTTTTGTAATTTTCATTGTAGAGATCTTTAACGTCCTTGGTTAAGTTTATTCCAAGGTATTTGATTGTTTTTGTAGCTATTTGAATGCGATTGATCTTAGCAGTTCTTTCTCAGCCATGGCATTGTCTGTGTATACAAAGGCTGTTGATTTTTGTGCATTGATTTTATACCCTGCTACTTTGCCAAACTCTTCTATGAGTTCCAATAGTCTCTTAGTAGAGTTCTTTGGGTCCCCTAAATAAAGAATCATGTCATCTGCAAAGAGGGATAGTTTGAGTTCTTCCTTCCAGATTTGTATCCCTTTAATTTCTTTTTCTTGCCTAATAGCTCTGGCTAGACCCTCCAGAACTATATTGAATAGCAGTGGTGAGAGTGGACATCCCTGTCTGGTACCAGATCTCAGTGGAAATGCTTCCAACTTTTCCCCATTCAATAGGATGTTGGCCGTGGGTTTTTCATATATTGCTTTGATTGTATTGAGGAATGTTCCTTCCATACCCAGTTTGCTTAGAGTTTTCATCATGAAAGGATGTTGTATTTTATCAAATGCTTTCTCGGCATCTATTGAGATAATCATATGGTTTTTCTTCTGCAGTCTGTTAATGTGGTGTATCACATTGATTGTCTTGTGCACATTAAACCATCCCTGCATACCAGGGATAAATCCCATTTGGTCTGGGTGGATGATCTTTCTGATCTGTTGTTGCATTCTATTGGCAAGAATTTTATTGAGGATTTTTGCATCTATGTTCATCAGGGATATTGGTCTGTAATTCTCTTTCAGTGCTGCATCTTTTTCCGGCTTAGGAATTAAGGTGATGCTGGCTTCATAGAAAGAATTTGGGAGGATTCCCTCTTCTTCGATTGTTCTGAATAGTTTGAGAAGAAATGGGATTAGTTCTTCTTTAAATGTCTGGTAGAATTCAGCAGTGAATCCATCTGGTCCTGGGCTTTTCTTTGTTGGGAGGGCCTTTATTACTGTTTCAATTTCTGTCTCAGTTATGGGTCTGTTTAGGTTTTCTATGTCTTCCTGGTTCAATTTAGGTAGGTTGCATGTGTCCAGGAATCTATCCATTTCTGATAGGTTTCCCTGTTTGCTGGCATACAAGTCCTTGTAGTAATTTCTGATGATTCTTTTTATTTCTGTGGTGTCTGTTGCTACGTTTCCTTTTTCATCTCTGATTTTATTGATTTGGATCTTTTCTCTTCTTTTTTTAGTTAGTTGGGCCAATGGGGTGTCAATTTTGTTTATTTTTTCAAAAAACCAACTACTCGTTTGGCTGATTTTTTGGAATATTTTTCTTGATTCAATCCTGTTAATTTCTTCTCTGATTTTAATTATTTCTCTTCTCCTACTAGATTTGGGTCTGGTTTGCTGTAGGTTTTCTAGATCCTTGAGGTGAATTGAAAGCTCATCTATTTGGTGCCTTTCCAATTTCTTGATGTAGGCACCTATTGATATAAACTTTCCTCTTAACACTGCTTTTGCTGTATCCCATAAGTTTTAGTATGTTGTGCTGTTATCCTCATTTACTTCCAGAAAAATTTTGATTTCTCTTTTAATTTCTTCTATGACCCATTGTTCATTCAGGAGCATGTTGTTCAATCTCCATGTGTTTGCATATGCTCTAGGGATTCCTGAGTTGCTAATTTCCAACTTCATTCCTTTATGGTCTGTGAAGCTGCATGGTATGATTGTAATTCTTTTGAATTTGCTGAGACTTGCTTTATGGCCTAGTATGTGGTCAATCCTAGAGAAGGTTCCATGTACTGCTGAGAAGAATGTAAAATCTTTAGCTGTAGGATTGAAAGTTCTGTATATATCTGTTAGATCCATTTGGGCTATAGTGTCGTTTAAATCTACTGTATCCTTGTTGATCTTCTGTCCTATTGATCTGTCTATTTCTGAGAGTGGAGTATTGAAGTCCCCCAGTACTATTGTTGGGGTCTAAGTCTCCCTTTAAGTCCGTTAACAAATCTTTTAGATAAACCGGTGACCTGTAGTTAGGTGCATATACATTGATAATTGTTATATCTTCCTGTTGAATTGATCCCTTAATCATTATGTAGTGTCCCTCTTTGTCTCTCTTAATGGTTTTTGTGGTAAAGTTTATGGTGTCTGATATTAAGATGGCTACGCCTGCTCTTTTTTCATTTCTGTTGGCATGGTATATCTTTTTCCATCCTTTTACTTTCAGTCTGTATGGATCTTTGTTGGAAAGATGTGTTTCTTGTAAGCAGCAAATAGATGGGTTTTGTTCCTTAACCTAATCAGCCAATTGGTGTCTTTTAACTGGACAGTTCAGGCCATTCACGTTCAATGTGACTAATGATAAGTGGTAACTTTGCCCTGCCATTTGCCAAAGATAAGTTCTAATATATGCTTTGAATTCCCTGTGATCTTTTGCTGTGAGGTTTCTTTCCTTGGTTTCCTTCCTTTACCTTCTTTCATATTGATGACCGTGTTTCTTTGTTTCTGTGTGTAACACATCTTTAAGCATCTTTTGCAGGGCTGGACAAGTGGCAACAAATTCTTTCAATTTCTGTTTGCTATGAAAAGTCTTTATTTCACCTTCATTCACAAATGATAGCTTTGCAGGATATAATATTCTGGGCTGGCAGTTGTTCTCTCTTAGTACCTGGGCTATATCTCGCCATTCCCTCCTAGCTTGTAGAGTTTCTGATGAGAAGTCAGCTGTGAGTCTGATTGGAGATCCTCTGAGAGTAATCTGACGTTTCTCTCTTGCACATTTTAGGATCTTTTCTTTATGTTTCACTGTGGTAAGTTTAATTACAACGTGCCGTGGTGAGGGTCTCTTTTGGTCGTGTTTATTAGGGGTTCTGTGAGCTTCCTGTACCAGGATTTCTCTGTCCTTCTCCAAACCTGGGAAATTTTCTGCTAATATCTCGCTAAAAAGGCCTTCTAATCCTTTCTCCCTCTCCATGCCTTCAGGAACTCCTAGAACCCGAATGTTGGGTTTTTTAATAGTATCCTGAAGATTCCCGACAATATGTTTTAGATTTCTAATTTCCTCTTCTTTTCTTTGGTCTGACTGTATCCTTTCCTGTTCTCTGTCTTCTAAGTCCGATATTCTCTCTTCTGCTTCACCCATTCTGTTTGTAAGGCTCTCTATTGTGTTTTTCATTTGATCTATTGAATTCTTCACTTCAGTCACTATCCCCGTTTCCTGTTGTACTAGTTGTTTCGTTTCATTTTGATTCCTCCTTAATATTTCATTTTCACGAGAGAGATTTTCTATCTTGTCCATTAAGGATTTCTGTAGTTCAAGAATTTGTTTTTGAGAACTTCTTAATGTTCTTATCAATTTTTTGACATCTGCTTCTTGCATTTCTTCTATGTCATCATCTTCATAATCTTGAATTGGGGTGTCTTTTTCATTTGAGGGTGTCATGGTGACTTCCTTGTTTTTATTACCTTGGTTTTTGCATTTGTTATTTGGCATATTGGAGATATTTGTTTTCTTCACTGTGGTGCTTTTTCTTGTTATACTATGACTCTAGATTAAGTGGACTATCTGTTTTTGATGGAGCCTTAGGGCTTGAGATGGGTGTGGCCTGAGAGCTCTGTTTGGTGTGCCAAAGGTGACACTCCCAATTTAGGCGTGGTAAACCTCTCTCTCTCTCTCTCTCTCTTTCTTTTTTTTTGATTCAAAAGGGAAGTTATTCTGCACAGCTGAACGAAGTTGGGGGTAGTTAGCAGGCAAATGATATACCCACAGGAGCCAGGGATTGGAAGCTCTTTCCCAAGGGCCACAGAGGGAATCTGTTCAGCCCTCAGAGTGGGCTCAAATTCTCCTTCAGTCTCCCACTGGGTTGCCAAAGTTACGGAATTGTAGCGTCTCTGGAGAGTGCTCACGTGAATTCCATGAGTTCTCTCCCCGACCGTCTCTTTTTTCACAGTCTCAGTTCAGTAGCACCACAAATTTACTAGGTCCTAATCTCCTGTTAATTCGCCCCGCCCAGAGTCAGGTTTTTCTGCTAGGCTCAGGGCCGGTGCAGACCTGAGGTCGCTCTGCTTATGACATATGTCCAAGATGGCGCCTGCTCTTTGTCTTACTCACCCTTGAGAGGTGAGCGGAGAGAGAGAAAACCGTGTCCGTACCAGTCACCTTTTTTTTTTCCTCTCTCTCTCTTCCAGGTAGCCTGGTGAAGTTCCCCCACCGGGGGTCGTTCCCTCTAGTCTCCTCTCTCCGCTAGCCTGCCGGTGTCTCGGGCTATTGAGGTTCGGCTCACCTCGCGTTCCAGCGATGGTGTGTTGAGTCTGCCGCTGGTGTCCCGAACTGTGGGCTCCCACGATCTCCACGCAGGTCCGCTCCACTTCCAGCACCGATGTGTGGACTCTGAGCCCTGGACGTACCAAGCCTGCCCACTGTTGTCTGTGTGGCACGCACTCCCCTTTGAGCACTGGCGCGCAGACCCTGCGGCTTCCGCGGCTTGGTCCCGCGGCTCGGTCCCACGGCTCAGCTTCCGCGCGGTGGGCGACCTTATGCTCCCAGTAGGTCCTCCGATTCATGGCCACTCGATCCAGAAGAGTTTCCTCTGCAATATTTTCCTGGTTCTTTTTTCTGAGGCTACAGTAACTCCCCTTTTATTAAACTAAATTTTCCCGGACTATCGGCGCGTGCCCTCACTATTCCGCCATCTTGGCTCTGCCCAACAAGGACATTTTTGAGGCACTTGTGAGCAAGGCAGAGAAGTCCCAGCTAACCAGCTAACAGGAAGAGGTGTTCCTTCCAGGAGAATAAGAGGGCTCCTTGAAGACACAAGGAGTTCAGGACAAAGATCGGGGGCTGGTCTTGTGGTGCGAATGCCAGGCTGGTGGAGTGGCACAGCTGCTTCAGCCACCCCTTGGGAAGCACGTAGCCTGTCCTGGAGTGCCAGTTTGAGGTCCAATACCTCTGCTTCTGATCCAGCATTCTTACTAATGTGTGCGGGAAAGCAACAGAAGACGGCCTGCGTCCTTGAGCCTCTGCCACACACGTGGGAGACCACAGTGGAGTTCCTGGCTCCTGGCTTCAGCATGGCCCAGCCCTGGCTGTTGGGGCCATTTGGGGAGTGAGCCAGTGGATGAAAGATCGCTCTCGTTCTCTCTGTTGTGCCTTTTACATCAATAAATCGTCTTATATAAAATAAGATGGAAGATCCACAAGACTCATACATAACTCAGGCTAGGTTGCATGATTCTCTCCTACAAGATTAAAATGGCACTTGTCATGTTCTAATGCAGTCGTTTTCCAAGTGTTGCTGTACAATCAATGTCACAGCAGCAAAGAGGATCTGATCAGAAATGACAATTTTGAGACCTCTCCAATCCAACTGACTCAGAAACTGCAAATGTGGACCAGAAATCTGATGGACACTATGATGCCCATGAACTTTTGAGAAGCACAATCATAGTGTGTAGAGTACCTAGGGTTTATTTTGCTGATGCTGCTGCTGGGGTGTGTGTGTGTGTGTGTGTCTGTGTGTGTGTCTGTGTGTGTGTATTTATTTAAAGGATGTTAATTACAATTTTAAGCTTCTTGAACTCACATATGTCTGTTTTGTAAGCTTATTGAAATAAATACCCAAACAATGCAAGTACCATTAACTGGCTTCCACGTGTGTTTGTAACTCCTCACTGGAACAATTTGCTACCTAGCAAGCAACTGTATTTCCATATCCTCCCAGGAGCTGCAAGGTAGAACTTCAGGCTTACATGAGCAATGCAGTTAATGATATGATGAGGACAGGCACTGTGGCTCAGTGGGTTAAGACACTGCTTGGGGTGTTTGCATCCCCTCTTGGAGTTCCCGGGATTGAATGCCACCTCTGCTTCTGAGTCAGCTTCCTGCTAATACACATTCTGGGAGACAGTAGATACTGGCTCAAGGACTTGGGTTCCTGCCACCCACGTAAGAGAACTGGATGGATGTCCTGCCTCCTGGCTTCAGCCTGGCCCAGCCTCAGCAGCAGTAGGCATCTGGGGAGTGAATCAATAGAAAGAGGATCAATCCATCTCTCTCCCTCCTTCCCTCCCTCCTCTCTTCCTTCCTCTAGTCCCTCACACACATCACTTTACCTTTTGAATAAATAAATTAAAACTGGCGGGAGCCACAGAGTCTGAGCGTCAGTGCGGGAAGGGGAGTCGAAGCAGCATCAGCAAAACACACACACACACACACAGACACCAGCGGGGAGAGGAGGGATGCCCATGGCTCCAAGTCCACACATCGGCGCTGGAAGCGGAGGTGAGCTCAGTATCTGGAAACATTGGCAGGGAAAAAACGGACAGAATTTTAGAGGGAAGCGGGCTTTGAAGCCGGAAAGTTCAAAAGACTGACTACAGGAGAGAAGGAAAAAAAAAGTGGGGGCGTACTGGTACAGACAAGTTCCTCCTGGCCAACCTTGCAAAGGGGAGCAAGAGCCAAAGAGCTGGGATATACATAATAAAAGGGGAGAGTTAAGGCTACAATTCAGTAGCCTGGGCAACTCAGTGGAGTCCGCAGGAGAAATGGAGCCTGCACAGACTCTTTGGGTAGAAGCCAGAGATCGGAAGCTAAACACCATCCATTCTGCTCAGCCTTGCAGTATTACTTACCTCCTGAATAAAAAAAAAATAAGAGAAAATAAAAGAATAAATAAATAAATAAAGAGAGATTTACCACGCATAACCTGAGGGTGTCACCTTTGCACACCTGTAACCCTGAAAAACCAAGCAGAGCTCTCTGGCCACACCCATCTCAAGCCTCCAAGGTTCCTCCAACAGCAGGCAGTCCACTTAACACAGACATAGTATAAAAAAAAAAAACACCTAACAATGAGGGAAAAAGAATTAACCATGCCAAGCAATAAACACAGAAATTGAGGGAAGAAGATCAATGATGACACTATGACACCTCCAAATAAAGAAAACAGCCCAAGCCAAGATTATGAAGATGATGAGATAGAAGAAATGCAAGATATGGATTTCAAAAAATTTGTGATAAGAACATTTAGAAGTTTTCAAAAGCAAATCCTTGAACTACAGAAATCCTTATTGGACAGGATTGAAAATCTCTCATGAAAATGAAATTTTAAGGAAGAATCAAAATGAAATGCAGAAACTAGTAGAACAGGAAAGTGTGATAGTGAAGAGAAATCAAAATGAAATGAAGAGCTCAATAGATCAAATGACAAACACATTAGAAAGCCTTAAAAACAGAATGGGTGAAGCAGAAGAGAGAATATCGGACTTAGAAGATAGAGCACAGGAAAACATACAGTCAAACCAAAGAAAAGAAGAGGAAATTAGAAATCTAAAAATTATTGTTGGGAATCTACAGGATACTATTAAAAAAACCAACATTCGCGTTCTAGGAGTTCCTGAAGGCATGGAGAGAGAGAAAGGATTAGAAGGCCTTTGTAGTGAGATACTAGCAGAGAACTTTCCAGGTTTGGAGAAGGACAGAGACATCCTAGTACAGGAAGCTCATAGAACCCCCAGTAAACATGACCAAAAGAGATCCTCACCACGACACGTTGTAATTAAACTCACCACAGTGAAACATAAAGAAAAGATCCTAAAATGTGCAAGAGAGAAACGTCAGATTACTCTCAGAGGATGTCCAATCAGACTCACAGCAGACTTCTCATCAGAAACACTACAGGCTAGGAGGGAATGGCGAGACATAGCACAGGTGCTAAGAGAGAAAAATTGCCAGCCCAGAATATTATATCCTGCTAAGCTCTCATTTGTGAATGAAGGTGAAATAAAGACCTTTCATAGCAAACAGAAATTGAAAGACTTTGCCACCGCTCCTCCGGCCCTGCAAAAGATACTTAAAGATGTGCTACACTCAGAAACACAGAAACACGGCCATCAATATGAAAGAAGGGAAAGGAAGAACACCTACCAGTAAAAGAGCATGGGAAGCTCAAAGCATATACTAGAAAATATCTCCGGGAAAATGGCAGGGCAAAGTCACTATGTATCAATAGTCACATTAAACGTTAATGGACTTAACTCTTCAGTTAAAAGACACCGATTGGCTGACTGGCTTAAGGAGCAACACCCAACTATTTGTTGCCTACAAGAAACACATCTCTCTAACAAAGATGCATGCAGACTGAAAGTGAAAGGTTGGAAAAAGATATTCCATGCCAACAGAAACCAAAAAAAGCAGGTGTAGCCATATTAATATCAGACAAAATAAACTTGAATACAAAAACTGTTAAGAGAGACAAAGAGGGGCACTATATAATGATTAAGGGTTCAATTCAACAGGAAGATGTAACTATTATAAATGTATATGCACCTAATTACAGGGCACCGGTCTATTTAAAAGATATGTTAAGGGACTTAAAGGGAGACTTAGATTCCAATACAATAGTACTGGGGGACTTCAATACTCCACTCTCAGAAATAGACAGATCATCCGGACAGAAGATCAACAAGGAAACAGCAGATTTAATTGACACTATTGCCCAAATGGATCTAACAGATATCTACAGAACTTTCAATCCTACATCTACAGACTTTACATTCTTCTCAGCAGTGCATGGAACCTTCTCTAGGATTGATCACATACTAGGCCATAAAGCAAGTCTCAGCAAATTTAAAAGAATTAGAATCATACCATGCAGCTTCTCAGACCACAGCGGAATGAAGCTGGAAATTGGCAACTCAGGAAACCCCAGAAAGTATGCAAACACATGGAGATTGAACAACATGCTCCTGAATGAACACTGGGTCATTCAAGAAATCAAAAGAGAAATCAAAAACTTTCTGGAAGTAAATGAAGACAACACAACATATCAAAACTTATGGGATACAGCAAAAGCAGTATTGAGAGGCAAGTTTAGAGCAATAGGGGCCTATACCAAGAAACTGGAAAGACACCAAATAAATGAGCTTTCAGCACATCTCAAGGATCTAGAAAAACTGCAGCAAACCAGACCCAAATCTAGTAGGAGAAGAGAAATAATTAAAATCAGAGAAGAAATTAACAGGATTGAATCCAAAAAAAAAAAAAACATTACAAAAAATCAGCCCAGTGAAGAGCTGGTTTTTTGAAAAAATAAACAAAATTGACACCCCATTGGCCCAACTAACTAAAAAAAGAAGAGAAAAGACCCAAGTCAATAAAATCACAGATGAAAAAGAAAACATAACAACAGACACCACAGAAATAAAAAGAATCATCAGAAATTACTACAAGGACTTGTATGCCAGCAAACAAGACAATCTATCAGAAATGGATAGATTTCTCGACACATACAATCTACCTAATTGAACCATGAAGACATAGAAAACCTAAATAGACCCATAACTGAAACAGAAATTGAAACAGTAATAAAGGCCCTCCCAACAAAGAAAAGCCCAGGACCAGATGGATTCACTGCTGAATTCTACCAGACATTTAAAGAAGAACTAATCCCATTTCTTCTCAAACTATTCAGAACAATCAAAAAAGATGGAATCCTCCCAAATTCTTTCTATGAAGCCAGCATCACCTTAATCCCTAAGCCAGAGCAAGATGCAGCACTGAAAGAAAATTACAGACCAATATCCCTGATGAACATAGACACAAAAATCCTCAATGAAATATTCGCCAATAGAATACAACAACACATCAGGAAAATCATCCACCCAGACCAAGTGGGATTTATCCCTGGTATGCAAGGATGGTTTAATGTGCGCAAGACAATCAATGTGATACACCACATTAACAGACTGCAAAAGAAAAACCATATGATTATCTCAATAGATGCAGAGAAAGCATTTGATAAAATGCAACACCCTTTCATGATGAAAACTCTAAGCAAATTGGGTATAGAAGGAACATTCCTTAATATAATCAAAGAAATTTATGAAAAACTCACGGCCAGCATCCTATTGAATGGGGAAAAATTGGAAGCATTTCCACGGAGATCTGGTACCAGGCAGGGATGCCCACTCTCACCACTGCTATTTAACATAGTTCTGGAAGTTTTAGCCAGAGCCATCAGACAAGAAAAAGAAATTAAAGGAATACAAATCAAGAAGGAAGAAGTCAAACTATCCCTCTTTGCAGATGATATGATTCTTTACTTAGAGGACCCAAAGAACTCTACTAAGAGACTTTTAGAACTCATAGAGGAGTTTGGCAATGTGGCAGGATATAAAATCAATGCACAAAAAACAACAGCCTTTGTATACACAAGCAATGCCATGACTGAGAAAGAACTGCTAAGATCAATCCCATTCACAATAGCTACAAAAACAATCAAATACCTTGGAATAAACTTACCCAAGGACGTTAAAGATCTCTACGATGAAAATTACAAAAGCTTAAAGAAAGAAATAGAAGAGGATACCAAAAAATGGAAAAATCTTCCATGCTCATGGATTGGAAGAATCAACATCATCAAAATGTCCATTCTCCCAAAAGCAATTTATAGATTCAATGCAATCCCATCAAGATACCAAAGACATTCTTCTCAGATCTAGAAAAAATGATGCTGAAATTCATATGGAGGCACAAGAGACCTCGAATAGCCAAAGAAATCTTGTGCAACAAAAACAAAGCTGGAAGCATCACAATACCAGATTTCAGGACATACTACAGGGCAGTTGTAATCAAAACAGCATGGTACTGGTACAGAAACAGATGGATAGACCCATGGAACAGAATTGAAACACCAGAAATCAACCCAAACATCTACAGCCAACTTATATTTGATCAAGGATCTAAAACCAATTCCTGGAGCAAGGACAGTCTATTCAATAAATGGTGCTGGGAAAGCTGGATTTCCATGTGCAGAAGCATGAAGCAAGACCCCTACCTTACACCTTACACAAAAATCCACTCAACATGGATTAAAGACCTAAATCTATGACCTGACACCATCAAGTTATTAGAGAACATTGGAGAAACCCTTCAAGATATTGGCACAGGCAAAGAATTTCTGGAAAAGACCCAGGAGGCACAGGCAGTCAAAGCCAAAATCAACTATTGGGATTGCATCAAATTGAGAAGTTTCTGTACTGCAAAAGAAACAGTCAGGAGAGTGAAGAGACAACCGACAGAATGGGAAAAAATATTTGCAAACTATGCAACAGATAAAGGGTTCATAACCAGAATCTACAAAGAGAGCAAGAAACTCCACAAAAACAAAACCAACAACCCACTTAAGAGATGGGCCAAGGATCTCAATAGACATTTTTCAAAAGAGGAAATCCAAATGGCCAACAGGCACAGGAAAAAATGTTCAAGGTCACTAGCAATCAGGGAAATGCAAATCAAAAGCACAATGAGGTTTCACCTCACCCCGGTTAGAATGGCTCACATGCAGAAATCTACCAACAACAGATGCTGGCGAGGATGTGGGGAAAAAGGGACACTAACCCACAGTTGGTGGGAATGCAAACTGGTCAAGCCACTATGGAAGTCAGTCTGGAGATTCCTCAGAAACCTGAAGATAACCCTACCGTTCGACCCAGCCATCCCACTCCTTGGAATTTACCCAAAGGAATTTAAATTGGCAAACAAAAAAGCGGTCTGCACCCTAATGTTTATTGCAGAACAATTCACAATAGCCAAGACCTGGACCCAACCTAAATGCCCATCAACGGTAGACTGGATAAAGAAATTATGGGATATGTACTCTTTAGAATATGATACCGCATTAAGAAACAATGAAATCCAGTCATTTGCAACAAAATGGAGGAATCTGGAACACATCATGCTGAGTGAAATAAGCCAGTTCCAAAGGGACAAATACCATATGTTCTCCCTGATCGGTGACAACTGACTGAACACCAAAAAGGAAACCTGTTGAAGTAAAATGGACACTATGAGAAACGGTGACTTGATCAGCATAGCCCTGACTGTTAATGAACAACTTAATACATTATCCCTCTTAGTAGTTTTTTTGTCTGTTCTACTTAATATGACTGGTTTAATTCTGTAATTATCACACAGTTATTCTTAAGTGTTGAAATTTAACTGAAATGTGATCCCTGTTAAACATAAGAGTGGGAATAAGAGAGGGAAGAGATGTACAATTTGGGACATGCTCAGGCTGACTTGCCCCAAATGGTAGAGTTAGAAACATACCAGGGGACTCCAATTCAATCCCATCAAGGTGGCATGTACCAATGCCATCTCACTAGTCCAAGTGATCAATTTCAGTTCACAATTGATCATAATGAAAGGACTAAGAGTCAAAGGGAGCACATAAACAAGTCTAGTACCCGGTAATACTAACCGATAGAATAAATAAAGGGGAGAGTGATCCAACATGGGAAGCGAGATACTCAGCAGACTCATAGAATGGCAGATGTCCTAAACAGCACTCTGGCCTCAGAATCAGCCCTAAAGGCATTCGGATCTGGCTGAAAAGCCCATGCGAGTATTTCAGGCATGGAAAGCCAAGACACTCTGGCAAAAAAAAAAAAAAAAAAAAAAAAACACTAAATGAAAGATCTCTGTGAGATCCCACTGGAAAGAACAGGTCTTCAAAAAGGAGGTACCTTTCTCTGAAGGGAGGAGAGCACCTCCACTTTGACTATGACCGTGTCTAAACAAGATAAGAGTCGGAGAACTCAAGGGGCTTCCATAGCCTTGGAAACTCATGACTGGAGCATAGGGAGATTACTGATGCCATAAACAAGAGTGTCAATTTGTAAAGTCAACAACAGGAGTCACTGTTCACTTACTCCTCATGTAGGATCTCTGTCCTTAATGTGCTGTACATTGAGATTTAATGCTATAACGAGTACTCAAACAGTATATATATATATATATATATATATATATATATATATCACTTTGTGTTTCCATGGGGGTGCAAACTGTTGAAACCTTTACTTAATGTATACTAAACTGATCATCTGTAAAAAAAAAAAAAAAAAGACGAAGAAATTATCCATTCCCAACTTGACTCTCACTGGGATTAAACATGACAATAGGTCTGATCTGATTTCATCATCATTTAAAAAATCATCAATTATTTTTCACTTTATGTTTCTGTGTGGGAGCAAACTATTGAAATCTTTACTTAATGTATGCTAAACTGATCTTCTGTATATAAAGAGAATCGAAAATGAAAAAAAAAAAGAAAGAAAAGATATCTGCGAGCCCACAGGAAGGCTGGGAAATCCGGTGAGGGCAGAAAGTAGGGTACAACTGGCACATTCCTGTGGACACAGTCTGCTTGGGTGGACGGCTGCTGGGGATGCTGGCCTCATGCCTCAGTTCTCCAGGCCTTGATCTACACTTGCAAGGAGCTGTGAACAGCAAGCCTGCCCTGCCTGTCGGTCTCTGGATAGAAAGCCCAGATGGTAGTAACCAGTCAGGTACACTTGAGTTTTCTACCCACACAGTAACCACCAAAGGCCTCAGAAAGAGAAGAGGCCCTGTTCCCTGCAGGTCCCCCAGGGAGAAGGTACCTGCTTAACCCTGATCCTGATTTCAAGGAGAATACACATGTGTGCTGAACACTTCTACTCAGACATCCTGGTCACTTCATGATGACCTCGTTTAAAACCAATTTTTCAACTCCAATCTCCCCTCCATCACCCCCACAAACATAAAAAGCACAACTCAGGCCTCCTACTACTTTTGATTCTGTTTCTCACAAAGGAAATACATTAATTCAGCCTCAGATCTTACTCATTTTAACTTAATTCTATCCTTTGTTCTTCAGTATAGACTTTTGGGGCGTGAATCAATGGAAAGAGGATCAATCCATCTCTCTCCCTCCTTCCCTCCCTCCTCTCTTCCTTCCTCTATTCCCTCGCACACATCACTTTACCTTTTGAATAAATAAATTATAACTGGCGGGAGCCACAGAGTCTGAGCACCAGTGCGGGAAGGGGAGTCGATGTGACACAGACACCAGCGGGGAGAAGAGGGACGCCCAGGGCTCCGAGTCCACACATCGGCGCTGGAAGCGGAGGTGAGCTCAGTATCTGGAGACATTGGCAGGGAAATGGCTGACAGAATTTTAGATGGAAGCGGGCTTTGAAGCCGGAAAGTTCAAAAGACTGACTACAGGAGAGAAGGAAAAAAAAAAGTGGGGGCGTACTGGTACAGACAAGTTCCTCCTGGCCAACCTTGCAAAGGGGAGCAAGAGCCAAAAAGCTGGGGTATACATAATAGAAGGGGAGAGTTAAGGCTACAATTCAGTAGCCTGGGCAACTCAGTGGAGTCCGCAGGAGAAATGGAGCCTGCACAGACTCTTTGGGTAGAAGCCAGAGATTGGAAGCTAAACACCATCCATTCTGCTCAGCCTTGCAGTATTACTTACCTCCTGAATAAAAAATAAAATAAAATAAAATAATAAATAAATAAATAAATAAATAAAGAGAGATTTACCACGCATAACCTGAGGGTGTCACCTTTGCACACCTGTAACCCTGAAGAACCAAGCAGAGCTCTCTGGCCACACCCATCTCAAGCCTCCAAGGCTCCTCCAACAGCAGGCAGTCCACTTAACACAGACATAGTATAAAAAAAAACACCTCACAATGAGGGAAAAAGAATTAACCATGCCAAGCAATATACACAGAAATTGAGGGAAGAAGATCAATGATGACACTATGACACCTCCAAATAAAGAAAACAGCCCAAGCCAAGATTATGAAGATGATGAGATAGAAGAAATGCAAGATATGGATTTCAAAAAATTTGTGATAAGAACATTTAGAAGTTTTCAAAAGCAAATCCTTGAACTACAGAAATCCTTATTGGACAGGATTGAAAATCTCTCTCATGAAAATGAAATTTTAAGGAAGAATCAAAATGAAATGCAGAAACTAGTAGAACAGGAAAGTGTGATAGTGAAGAGAAATCAAAATGAAATGAAGAGCTCAATAGATCAAATGACAAACACATTAGAAAGCCTTAAAAACAGAATGGGTGAAGCAGAAGAGAGAATATCGCACTTAGAAGATAGAGCACAGGAAAACATACAGTCAAACCAAAGAAAAGAAGAGGAAATTAGAAATCTAAAAATTATTGTTGGGAATCTACAGGATACTATTAAAAAAAAACAACATTCGCATTCTAGGAGTTCCTGAAGGCATGGAGAGAGAGAAAGGATTAGAAGGCCTTTTTAGTGAGATACTAGCAGAGAACTTCCCGGGTTTGGAGAAGGACAGAGACATCCTAGTACAGGAAGCTCATAGAACCCCCAGTAAACATGACCAAAAGAGATCCTCACCACGACACGTTGTAATTAAACTCACCACAGTGAAACATAAAGAAAAGATCCTAAAATGTGCAAGAGAGAAACGTCAGATTACTCTCAGAGGATGTCCAATCAGACTCACAGCAGACTTCTCATCAGAAACACTACAGGCTAGGAGGGAATGGCGAGACATAGCACAGGTGCTAAGAGAGAAAAATTGCCAGCCCAGAATATTATATCCTGCTAAGCTCTCATTTGTGAATGAAGGTGAAATAAAGACCTTTCATAGCAAACAGAAATTGAAAGACTTTGCCGCCGCTCCTCCGGCCCTGCAAAAGATACTTAAAGATGTGCTACACTCAGAAACACAGAAACACGGCCATCAATATGAAAGAAGGGAAAGGAAGAACACCTACCAGTAAAAGAGCATGGGAAGCTCAAAGCATATACTAGAAAATATCTCCGGGAAAATGGCAGGGCAAAGTCACTATGTATCAATAGTCACATTAAACGTTAATGGACTTAACTCTTCAGTTAAAAGACACCGATTGGCTGACTGGCTTAAGGAGCAACACCCAACTATTTGTTGCCTACAAGAAACACATCTCTCTAACAAAGATGCATGCAGACTGAAAGTGAAAGGTTGGAAAAAGATATTCCATGCCAACAGAAACCAAAAAAAGCAGGTGTAGCCATATTAATATCAGACAAAATAAACTTGAATACAAAAACTGTTAAGAGAGACAAAGAGGGGCACTATATAATGATTAAGGGTTCAATTCAACAGGAAGATGTAACTATTATAAATGTATATGCACCTAATTACAGGGCACCGGTCTATTTAAAAGATATGTTAAGGGACTTAAAGGGAGACTTAGAATCCAATACAATAGTACTGGGGGACTTCAATACTCCACTCTCAGAAATAGATAGATCATCCGGACAGAAGATCAACAAGGAAACAGCAGATTTAATTGACACTATTGCCCAAATGGATCTAACAGATATCTACAGAACTTTCAATCCTACAGCTAAAGATTTTACATTCTTCTCAGCAGTACATGGAACCTTCTCTAGGATTGACCAAATACTGGGCCATAAAGCAAGTCTCAGCAAATTTAAAAGAATTAGAATCATACCATGCAGCTTCTCAGACCATAAAGGAATGAAGTTGGAAATTAGCAACTCAGGAATCCCTAGAGCATATGCAAACACATGGAGATTGAACAACATGCTCCTGAATGAACAATGGGTCATAGAAGAAATCAAAAGAGAAATCAAAAACTTTCTGGAAGTAAATGAGGATAACAGCACAACATACCAAAACTTATGGGACGCAGCAAAAGCAGTGTTAAGAGGAAAGTTTATATCAATAGGTGCCTACATCAAGAAATTGGAAAGGCCCCAAATAAATGAGCTTTCAATTCACCTCAAGGATCTAAAAATCCTACAGCAAACCAGACCCAAATCTAGTAGGAGAAGAGAAATAATTAAAATCAGAGAAGAAATCAACAGGATTGAATCAAGAAAAAAATTACAAAAAATCAGCCAAACGAGGAGCTGGTTTTTTGAAAAAATAAACAAAATTGACACCCCATTGGCCCAACTAACTAAAAAAAGAAGAGAAAAGACCCAAATCAATAAAATCAGAGATGAAAAAGGAAACGTAACAACAGACACCACAGAAATAAAAAGAATCATCAGAAATTACTACAAGGACTTGTATGCCAGCAAACAGGGAAACCTATCAGAAATGGATACATTCCTGGACACATGCAACATACCTAAATTGAACCATGAAGACATAGAAAACCTAAACAGACCCATAACTGAAACAGAAATTGAAACAGTAATAAAGGCCCTCCCAACAAAGAAAAGCCCAGGACCAGATGGATTCACTGCTGAATTCTACCAGACACTTAAAGAAGAACTAACTCCAATTCTTCTCAAACTATTCAGAACAATCGAAGAAGAGGGAATCCTCCCAAATTCTTTCTATGAAGCCAGCATCACCTTAATTCCTAAGCCAGAGAAAGATGCAGCACTGAAAGAGAATTACAGACCAATATCCCTGATGAACATAGATGCAAAAATCCTCAATAAAATTCTCGCCAATAGAATGCAACAACACATCAGAAAGATCATCCACCCAGACCAAGTGGGATTTATCCCTGGTATGCAAGGATGGTTTAATGTGCGCAAGACAATCAATGTGATACACCACATTAACAGACTGCAGAAGAAAAACCATATGATTATCTCAATAGATGCTGAGAAAGCATTTGATAAAATACAACATCCTTTCATGATGAAAACTCTAAGCAAACTGGGTTTGGAAGGAACATTCCTCAATAAAATCAAAGCAATCTATGAAGAACCCACAGCCAACATCCTATTGAATGGGGAAGAGTTGGAAGCATTTCCACTGAGATCTGGTACCAGACAGGGATGTCCACTCTCACCACTGCTATTCAATATAGTTCTGGAGGTTCTAGCCAGAGCTATTAGGCAAGAAAAAGAAATTAAAGGGATACAAATTGGGAAGGAAGAACTCAAACTATCCCTCTTTGCAGATGACATGATTCTTTATTTAGGGGACCCAAAGAACTCTACTAAGAGACTATTGGAACTCATAGAAGAGTTTGGCAAAGTAGCAGGGTATAAAATCAATGCACAAAAATCAACAGCCTTTGTATACACAGACAATGCATTGGCTGAGGAAGAACTTCTAAGATCAATCCCATTCACAATAGCTACAAAAACAATCAAATACCTTGGAATAAACTTAACCAAGGACGTTAAAGATCTCTACGATGAAAATTACAAAACCTTAAAGAAAGAAATAGAAGAGGATACCAAGAAATGGAAAAATCTTCCATGCTCATGGATTGAAAGAATCAACATCATCAAAATGTCCATTCTCCCAAAAGCAATTTATAAAACCAATTTTTCAACTCCTATCTCCCCTCCATCACCCCCACAAACATAAAAAGCACAACTCAGGCCTCCTACTACTTTTTTCTGTTTCTCACAAAGGAAATACATTAATTCAGCCTCAGATCTTAGTCATTTTAACTTAATTCCATCCTTTGTTCTTCATATTGAATTATCGGCTGCAAATTTTCTACCCATATTTTGTGAAAGTAGACAAAAACTTTCCAAAGACAATGTTTTGGTTTCTTTGGATAACCAGTATGCTGCTCTTCCTAGAATATCACTCATCATTAAATTGCTGAATGACTGTATGAACATAAAACTTATCATTAAATTACTTCATGACCGTATGTAAAAAAAAAAGTGGTTTTATAATTAAACACTATGTAAAATGGGGCTGGTGTTGTGGTACAGTAGGTTAAGCCACTGCCTGCAATGCTAGCATCCCATATACCTAGCTAGAGTTCTGGCTGCTCCACTCCCAATCCAGCTCCCTGCAGATGTGCCTGGAAAAGCAGAAGATGCCCCAAGTGCTTGGGTCCCTGCTGCACATGTGGGAAACCTGGGTGGAATTCCAGGCTCCTGACTTCAGCTCGGCCTAACCCCAACTCTTGTGGCCATTTGGGGAGTGAATCAGCAGAAAGAAGATCTTTCTGTCTTCCTCTGTCTCTCTGCCCCTGCACCCACCTGGAAGACTCAGATGAAGCTCCAGACTTCAAACTGGCCCAGCTCCAGCCATTGTGGCCATTGGGGAATTAATCAGGAAGTGGAAGACCTCTCTCTGTCTCTTTCTCTCTCTCTCTGGACCCCTGTCTTTCAAATAACCTTTAAAAAAAAGGAAGGGATGGAGGGAAAGAAGGAGGAAAGAAGGAGGAAATAGTGATGAGCAATCATTTTCTCTTGGTCACACTTCAGCTACGTTTTTTGCGAACTCACTCATGTTTGGAACAGTACTTCTCAACGTTGGCATGGTTGATAGCTTAGTGAATACTTTGGTGTAGTGGGCTGTCCTACTTAGTAAGATTTCTGACCTCAACCCACTAGATATCAGTATAATCTAGTCATGCCATCAAACCCTGTTGAACATCTACCAGGGCTGCAATCACCCTGATTGATGATTTCTTCCCCCATCACAGTACCCCACATATCATTGGGAGTGATTGAGCAGTACTTTTAAAAACAAGCATTCAAGGCAGTGAGTATGCTTTTAGGATCCACAGCTTTACAAATGTTTAATCACCTGGAATGAAAGAACCGAGAATGGCCTTGTGAAGACTCAGTGACGGCACCATTTATGAGGCAGTGCTTGTGGAGGTTTGAACTCTGATGTTCATGAACCTATCTGAAGCGTCATTTCTGCCCTACCCTGGTGTCCCAGAACCAAGGGGTGGAAGCCACTGTGACATTTCCCACTCTGATTCATTGGCAAAAATATTTACCCGCTACTCCTGTGAATGAGGGCTGATTGGTACAAGCACTAACATTGGAGACGAAAGCCTACATACAAGCATGTAAGTGTTGCATTCTATGGAACAGACTCTGTGTCAGCCAGTCTGCCCTGATTCAGCTTTTCTGTGTTTAAAAAATAAAATACTCACACTGGAATCCTAACCTGTCAGTACTTCAGAATGCAACTGTATTCGGTGATAGGCTTTTTATAGATATGAATAAATTAAAATAAGTTCATGGCATTCCCTAATCCTATGTGATGCTATCCTTATAGGAAGAAGACATTTGGACACAGATACTAAAGGAAGATACCTTGAAGATACAGGAAGATGTCGAGACATCTGCCAGCAAGAAAGGCTTAAAACATCCTGCCCTCAGAGGAAACCAACCATGATGACACCTTGATCTTGGACCTCTAGAGTCAAGTGCTGTCAAATTAAATTTCTATTGTGGCTGGCACTGTGGTATAGCAGGTGGAAGCTGCCTCCTCTGGTGCTGGCATCCCATATGGGCACCGGTTCTGCTCACAAGTGCTCCACTTCTGATCCAGCACTCTGCTATGACCTGGGAAAACAGTGAAGGATGGACCAAGTGCTTTGGGCCCTACCCCCACGTGGGAGACCCAGAGGAGGCTCTTAGCTCCTTCCTTCCTATTGGTGAAACTCCAGCCATTGCGGGCATTTGGGGAGTGAACCAGTGGCTGCAAGAACTCTCTCTTTCTCTCTCCCTTTCTCTCTCTCTCTCTCTCTTTCTCTCCTTCTCTCTCTGTGTACCTAAACTTTCAAATAGGTAAATGAATTTTTTTAAAAAAAGAAGCTAATTTCTAGTGCTTAGGCCAGTCTGTGGCACAGTTGACCCTTGAACCATGAAGGAGTGAGGAATACTGACCCCCTTGCAGGAAAAAGCCTAAATAAAACTCTCGACCCTCCTTAAAAGCTAACTCCTAAATGTCTACTATTGGCAGGAAGCTTTACCAATAACATAAAGTATCAGCAAACTATGTATGTTATACATATTATATATGGTGAAAAATACGTAAGGATTGAGACATCATTTTTACTTGATGAGTTTATTAGGGAGACTAACTGCTCACATGTGGAAGATTAATGTTACAGGGCATTTCAGGTGGATCCTCACCACGCTGGAGCCCACAGTAATAGCAACAAGATGTGGCTAAGAGATTACAGAAGCACAGTACGTGCAAGTTAATTTTATGCAGCTATAATTTAATACTGCACTTTTGTTTGCATTTTTCTTGACATCACATGGTGTGATCAACAGTCTGAGTTTTTGTGTGCATGTGTCTTGGCAAAGTTTTACAATAGATTTGGATGTTCTATGGTAGTAAATAACAAAGGAGATGATTATTTACCTATACTTCATGCACTCATGCACATACTTTGTAAAATGTATTTCTAAGTTCTGTGACTCATCTGGGAGCTTTTTCCAATCCCTGTGTAAGAACCACAGAGTTCATACCTGTACTCTCACTACAAGCCTAGAAAACTACCACCACCTCCTTCTGCCAGAGCCAATGCAGGACTAATACACTGCTCGGTCACTTTGACACGAGCAAGGTTATATGCCTGGTATGGAGGATATTCTGCACAGAGCAGCTCTGGACAGGCACAGCTGTGACAGCACAATGTCTCCAGTAATAAAGATCAGGTCTTTCCTCAAGGTAAACTACACTTGCCTCCTAGAAACACGGGCACAGGGAAAGGAAGCATGATATGAAGAGTTAAAGAAGCCATGGAGACCAACAGTGCTGTCACACACATGTTCCTATTGACACATGGAAGTCTGGCACATACAAAGGTGTTTAAAGAGTTCACGGAGGGGCCGGCACTGTGCCTAGTGCCGGCGTCGCATGTGGGTGCCAGTTCGAGTCCAGGCTGCTCCTCTTCTGATCCAGCTCTCTGCTATGCACTGGGACAACAGTGGAAGATGGTCCAAGTTCTTGGGTTCCTGTACCTCGTGGGAGACCTGGAAGAAGCTCCTGGCTTCAGGTTGGTACAGCTCTGGCTGTTTTGGCCTATTGGGGAATGAGCCAGCAGATGGAAGACACCTCTCTCTCTGAATCTCCTTCTCTCTCTGTGTAACTCTGACTTTCAAGTAAATAAATATATCTTTTAAAAAAAAGTTCAAGCAGGGCCTGGCACTGTGGCAAAATGCATAAAACCACTGAACCACTGACTGCAGTACTGGCATTCCATATGGGCTCTGGTTTGAGTCCCAGCTGCTTTACTTCCATTCCAGCTCTCTGCTATGGCCTGGGAAAGCAGTGGAACATGGCCCGAATCCTTGGGTCGCTGCACCCACGTGGGAGACCCAGAAGAAGAAGCTCCAGGCTCTGGGCTTCGTTCTTGGGACTGGCCCAGTTCCTGCCATTGCAGCCCTTTGGGGAGTCAAAGATTCATATTCTTTCTCTCTCTCTCTCTCTCTCTCTCTCTCTCTCTCTCCCTCTCTCCCTCTCTCCCTCTCTCCCTCTCTCCCAATCTCTCTCTCTCCCTTTCTCTCTCTCTTTCCTGTAACTGCCTTTCAAATAAGTAAATCTTTTTCCTTTTTTAATTTTATTTTTTGACAGGCAGAGTGGACAGTGAGAGAGAGAAAGAGAGACAGAGACAAACGTCTTCCTTTTGCCGCCGTTGGATCACCCTCCAATGGCCGGCGCAACATACCATTGCACCGCGCTGATCCGAAGCCAGGAGCCAGGTGCCTCTCCTGGTCTCCCATGCAGGTGCAGGGCCCAAGGACCTGAGCCATCCTCTACTGCATTCCCAGGCCACAGCACAGAGCTGGCCTGGAAGAGGGGCAACTGGGACAGAATCTGGTGCCCTGACCGGGACTAGAACCTGGTGTGCCGGGGCCACAAGCAGAGAATTAGCCTATTGATCTGTGGCACCGGCCTCTAGTAAATCTTTAAAAACACAAAAATACCTAGTCATGTTGCCTCTATTTTGTAACCCTGGAAACCCAGGTTCCTCCATATGCGTCCCAGCATCTTTGCGTGTGTGTGTAAGAGCCACAATCCTGCTTTCTTTAAGTGAGCTGACCCACAGGCCATCAAGACAAAAGTCTTCAGATCCTTTATGTTTATATTCAGAGTCTTCTGGAAGAATCTGAAAGCACAGGAGTACCTGTACAGACACTGGAGTCATTGCTCGCTGCTGCCACTAGGTGGTGATAGGAACCAAGGCTGCTCAGGCTTGCACCCTGCCTTCCCCTCCCATTTAGGCCATTCTGAGCTCGCTTTGGAAGCTCCACTGAGGGGAAGGAGCTCTCCAGGAGTAGGTTTGAAGGTGACAGGGTGGCATAACAGGTCATCAGGTGTTTGTGGCAGGTGAGGGAAAAGGGGTGTCCAGATCATATTCTCAGGAATGTGGCTTCACAGCGCATTGAGGACAGCAGGAGGAGCTGTTAACTGGAGCAGCTTCTACAGACTGATGAGCTACCCATGAGACTGTTGAAGCTAAAAGACCCTTGAGCATAAGCAGGGTGCTGAGACCAGACAACCAACATTCTCGGGTCGATAGCTACTACTTGAATTACTGAGTTTCAGGATCAATGCTTCTTCAATCTTTCAAATTGATGTCAAAATGTGGTCCATGGTGTCTGTCAATTTGTAATTCCATCCTCAACAAATTTTATGCTTTTGCAACACCAAAACTGTCCCTCAGTGATCGATTTTTATTCAGCTCCTGCCTCTGTACATGGAACTCCTTTTTCTGTCAATTTCTAAAGCTCATGTTCTATGTATACCTCACCAGTTTTTAAGTTATCTATTTGAAAAGCAGAGTTAGAGAGGGGGCAGAGTGGAAAGAGAGAGGTCTTATATCTGCTGGTTCACACCCCAAATGGCTACAAAAGCCGGATCTGGGCAGACCCAAAGCCAAGAGCCAGGAGCTTCTTCCGGGTCTTCCAGGTGGGTGAGGGGCCCAAGGACTTGGGCCATCCTCTACTGCTTTCCCAGGCAATTGCAGAGATGGATTGGAAATCAGCAGCTGGGACTCCAACCAGTGCCCATATGGGATGCGGCACTGCAGGCAGTGGCTTCACTCGCTACACCATGACAGGCACCAGCCCCTGATCTAGCTCCCTGCTGATGTGCACAGGAAAGCAGTAGAAGATGGCTCAACTACTCAGGCCCCTGCCTCACATATAGGAACTCTGATGGAGTCCTAGGTTCCTGACTTTGGCCTGGCTCACCCCTAGCAATTGTGGCCATTTTAGGAGTGAAGCAGCACAAGAAAGATCTCCAGCTCTCTCTATCTGTAACTCTGCCTTTATACTAAAGAGATAAATCTTGGGCCAGCGCCATGGCTCACTTGCTTAATCCCCCGCTTGCCTGTCAAAAAATAAACAAAATAAATAAAGCAAGTTGCCCCACCCAAAATAAAGATTTATTTTGTTTATTTTTTTGGGGGGTGCAACTTGCTTTATTAAACAGAAAACGGAATCTGTGTGGCAGGGAAGGCGAGGTCCCTCCCTCCTTCCCTGCCTCCTTCCTTCCTTCCTAGCTTCCCTCCCCGCTTCCCTCTCTCCCTCGCTGTTTTTTTTTTAACTTTAAATTAGTAAACATAAATTTCCAAAGTGCAGTTTATAGATTACAATGGCTTCCCTGCCCCCAATAACTTCCCTCCCACTCGCACCCCTCCCATCTCCCGCTCCCTCTTCCATTCACATCAAGATTCATTTTCAATTATCTTTATAGACACAAGATCGATTTAGTATCTATTAAGTAAAGATTTCATCAGTTTGTACCCACACAGAACATAAAGTGTAAACTACTGGTTCAGTACTAGCTATAGCATTAATTCACATTGGACAACTCATTAATGACAGAGATCCCACATGGCCTAGTGGTTAGGATTCCTGGTTTTCACCCAGGCGGCCCAGGTTTGACTCCTGGGGTGGGAAGTTGAAAAGAAATCTTTAAAAAATAATTTTTCAGGATACCAAAAACAATTCCATGGAGAATGTAATTCAGTTAAATACCCGGACAGAAGAGACACTCCATTCATTGTCTATGATACACATTCAACGCACTTGTATTTCAGCTCCCACACCACTTTGTTGTATATTCTTGATAGCTAGTTGTTCAAAAATATTATTAGAGAAAAAGATAAGGCAAAGAGGAAAATACTTCATTCATATCTCTCCCATCAGTTATTATAAAACATCCTTAACATGTGAACATCATGACATATACACATCTCATTTTTTTAGAAAACCACTTTTATTTGATTAAAAAGTACATGATTCCTATTAATTACATATTTCACCAAAGTGCGTAGACAGAAATAATCATTCTACTTCCTAAGAGTTCCTGTCTGTTAACAGTAAGCAAATGAAATTCCAGGCATCTGCTATTTCGAGTTCATACAAAGCAAGCTGGAGGGATAGATGGATGAGCACATGTAAATATTTGGAACCAGATGTCTTCTAACTGAATGGGAACTCCATGAGGTCAGGGATTTTCTCTGTTGTGTTCCCTGCTACATTCTCCACCTACTTTTAGCAAGGTCTCTCACCTGGGGCTTTGTTAGTACTGGGGCTGGATAACTCTTCATTGCACAGGGTGGGGATGGCAATGGCATCTTCCTCTGTGTTTTAGATGAAGCAGCGTCCCTGGCAAGAACACCCTTTCAGTGTGGCAGCCAAAACCATCTCCACACATTACCAGATGGCCGCTCAAGGGCAACACTGCCACCAGCTCAGAACCACTGACCTAGAAAACATGTGGCACAAAAGAAAGGCTTGCTGAATGGATGAAGTGCTTGGAAAATCATTTAGGAGCAATTTTAAAAGTAAAGCAAACCCTGTGGCATAGCACATAAAGTGGCTGCCTGCAGTGTCGGCATCCCATATGGACACCTGTTCAAGTCCTGCCTGTCCACTTCCCATCCAACTCTCTGCTATGGCCTGGGAAGGCAGTGAAAGATGGCCCAAGTCCTTGGGCCCCTGCACCCATGTGGGAGACCCAGAAGAAGCTCCTGGCTTTAGACAAGCTCAGTTGTATCTGATGTGGCCATCTGGGGATTGAACCAGCAGATGGAAGACCCAGCTCTCTCCTCCCCTCCCCTCCCCTTCTTCTTCTGCCTCTCTGTAACTCTGTCTTTCAAATAAAAAAATAAATCTTAACAAAAAGGGGTGGTGGCCGGCTCTGTGGTACAGCAGGTTAAAGCCCTGGCCTGACGCAGCCACATCCCATATGGATGCTGGTTCTAGTCCTGGCTCTCCTCTTCTGACCAGCTCTCTGCTGTGGCCTTGGAGAGCAGTAGAAGATGGCCCAAGTCCTTGGGCCCCTGCACCCACGTGGGAGACCTGGAGGAAGCTCCAGGCTCCTGGCTTCAGATCAGCTCAGCTCCAGCCGTTGCAGCCATCCATCTGGCGAGAAAACCAGCAGATGGAAGACCTCTCTCTGTCTCTACCTCTCTATAGCTCTGTCTTTCAAATCAATACAATAAATCTTAAAACAAATTGAGCTAGCTGAGAAGTACACAAGGAGAAACACAAAGGAATAGGAGAAACCAGATCTGCTTGTGCCCTCAACAATAATCTACACCCGAGTCCAAGCATTTAGCTGACATGGGCCCACACCCGAGTTCAGAAAGGATGGGTGATCATGAGGAGCTGGGGTCGACCTGTCCATAGCAAGTGAGTGAATTCTACCAGCTCAGAAGTAGCAAACAGGCAGAACCGTGTGCTGAGATTGCCATGCCAGCCTTCAGGCCACATCAACTGCCTGAATTGGTGCTACGTCTGCGCAGAGCGACCCTCCGGGTGACACTACCATCGCGGACTACATTCCCCATAAGGCCCCATGGTGCGTCCTCCTGCAAGTCCTGCTGGAAAAGCCTCTGCTTGCAGAAGACTTGTGGTGGCCTTTGCCGGGGATTCCACTTTCCTGTAGGGGGCAGGGGGGTGGAAATGAAGATGCTCGAAGCCTGAGAGTGGAAGTCCCGACCCCTTTTAATTTCTCTTTCTCGCTCTTCAGCGGGCCCCTCCTTCGTCAGTGTCTGAGCCCCCTGTGCACCTTCCCCAGCGCGGGCAGCCACCCCCGCGCGCCTCTCTGCCGCCCCAGCCAGCACCCGCGGGGCCAGCACCACACAGCAGCCATGTCCGGAGGCTCGGGCTGGCAGCCCCGGCAGGCGCGGGGTGTGGGCTCTAGAAGGCTGGGAAACGGAGGTCCGTTGGTGCTCTGGGGATTTCTGTTCCCTTCCTCTCTGAGTGAGGAAAAGGTTTATATAGTTGTAAAGATCGAGAATGGAAAGCACGCTGCAAGGAAAAGATAAAATGACCACCCCAGACTCAAGTGGGGTGACCACGAGGGCTGTAGTCAGCTGTTCCCATGTACTACACGAGTGAGGAAGGCGCAAGTGTGCATAGGGGTGGTCCGGCCATCCCACATGGGTGCCGGTTCTAGGCCCGGCCCCCCCCGCTGCGCATCCATCTACCTGCTGAGCTCGGTGCCTGGTCCGGCCTCTCGTGGGAGACCCGGATGGAGCCCCAGGGACCTGGGTGAGGCCCCGGTGTGGCCCTGCCTGAGCCCGGCAGAGCCCTGGCTGATGCCCCATGTGGCCCTGCAAGATGCTGGCGGAGCCCTGGTTGAGGCCTGGGTTGGCCCTGGCTGGGGCCCCCTGGAGCCCTGCTGAGGCGGGCATCTGGGGAGCGAACCTGCGGATGGAAGATGTCGCTCTCGCTTTCACTCTCGCTTTGCCTTTCAAGTGAATTAAATAAAGGAACCAAGAAAATGCGTGTGCACACACGCGTGGGGTGCGTTTTCCTGGCAGAACTCGGTGATGAAGGCCCCGAGCAAGGCCGGGTTTCCCCGTGGTAACAAGATGGTTATCTGACAGTAAAAGCTCAGGCACGAGTTGGCCAGAGCTGACCGTGACGGGCGGCGTTGCCAAGCAGGGTTTCGGCAGGGCACCGCAGATAGTGAGCGGGGGCTGGAGCAGAAGCCCCGGCAGAGCAGGTGCTGAGCCCCACGTCCGCACAGTGGCTTATGGCCCTCATCTGAGGAAAGCCTTTTCCTGCAGTTAACTCTCTGCTGAAAATCCTCTCTATATGTGACATTAGGGAAATGACCTCTTCCTACGCAGAATATTCTGAAAGATTTTTTTCACACAAAATTATTCTTAGTAGTGAATTCTTAAAACACAAAAGCAAACTTTAAGATACCTGGTCAAACCATATTAGATGTAAATTAAAAATTACCTAGGAGTTTTCATCTTCAATACAATGTCAAGAGCCAAATACTAATTATATAAATATATAAATTTTATATATACATTTATATAATTATAAAAGTGAGTCACAGATGTAAGAAAGTTCTCGCTGCTCATCTTGTGATTCTTATGTATATTTGCAATGATGTCCTAAGTTAAAATTTGTGTCATAGAGGCGGCCGACGTGGCTCCCTAGGTTAATCCTCCACTTGCAGTGCCCACATCCCATGGGGGCACCGGGTTCCAGTCTCGGCTGCCACTCTTCCAGTCCAGCTCTCTGCTGTGGCCTGGGAAGGCAGTGGAGGATGGCCTGAGTGCTTGGGCCCCAGCAGCTCCGGCTGTTGCGGCCATTTAGGGAGTGAAGCAATGCAAGGAAGACCTTTCTCTCTCTCTCTTTCTCACTGCCTAACTATATCTGTCAAATTTAAAAAAATGGTGTCATAAACAAATACAGTAAAATACAGTTGTCTACTGCTAGCATTTTTTTTTCGGGGTGGGGGACAGGCAGAGTTAGCGAGAGAGACAGAGAGAAAGGTCTTCCTTCTGTTGGTTCACAAGGCAAATGGCCACTGGGGCTAGCACGCTGTGCTGATCCAAAGCCAGGAGCAAGGTGCTTCCTGCTGGTCTCCCATGGAAGTGCAGAGCCCAAGCACTTGGGCCATCCTCCACTGCCTCCTGGCCACAGCAGAGAGCTGGACTTGAAGAGGAGCATTCAGGTTAGAACCGGCACCCCAAACTGAGAATACAACGTGGAGTGCCTTCGTCCCAGGAAGAGGACTAGCCTAGTGAGCCACGGGGCCAGAGCTAGCTATCCTTTTTTAGGCATTTTAGGCTTTTTAAAGATATATTTATTTTATTTGAACAGGGAGAGATAGATAGAGAGAGGGCTTCCATCCACTGGTTCACTCCCCAGACAGCCCGGATTCTGGAGCTGGGCTGATCCAGAGACAGGCCCTCCTCCGCTACCTCCCAAGGCCAAGGCAGAGAGCAGGATAGGAAGCAGAGCCCTGGCCTCACCCCCTGCACCACAGCACCCACCCCTACAGGCATTTTAAATTCATTGCCCTAGGAGATAGCCACAACTAAAAGGGTGTTTCCTGGGCGGGGCTGCCAGGGGTGTATAAATGAAAGGCGCTGGCTGATTGCATATCAGAGTTCTCATCCACTCCCACAGCGAGGACAGCAGCTCTCCACGTCCACACCATGAGTTTGCTTCGGCCTGTCAGTGGGCTGTTTGGTGTGTGGGGGCGCTTCGAGAAGGTCCCAGGGCAGGAGGCATTGTGGCATCTTTAGCTGGCCTTTGGGATACTGGTGTGCAGATGGAGCCCTAGCTACTCCACTTCCTCTCCTGCCTCCTGATATTGGTTTGGAAAACAGCAGATGGTGGCCCAAGTATTTGGGTCCCTGTTCCCATGTGAGAGACCTGGCTGGAGTTCCAAGCTCTTCGTTATGGCCTGGCCCAGCCTTGGCTGTTGTGGCCATTTGAGGAGTGAACGGGAGATGAAAGGTATCTCTTGGGTCTCCCTCTCTCTGCCATTCGGCCTTTCAAGAGAATTAATAAATCTTTTTTTTATCTTTTATTTAATGAATATAAATTTCCAAAGTACGACTCATGGGTTACAATGGCTTCCCCCCCCATACCATCCCTCCCACCCACAACCCTCCCCTTTCCCACTCCCTCTCACCTTCCATTCACATCAAGATTCATTTTCGATTATCTTAATATACAGAAGATCAGCTTAGTATACCTTAAGTAAGGATTTCAACAGTTTGCTCCCACACAGAAACATAAAGTGAAAAATAATAGATGATTTTTTTTAAATGATGATGAAATCAGATCAGACCTATTGTCATGTTTAATCCCAGTGAGAGTCAAGTTGGGAATGGATAATTTCTTTTTTTTTTCTTTTTACAGAAGATCAGTTTAGTGTACGTTAAGTAAAGATTTCAATCGTTTGCACCCCCATAGAAACACAAAGTGAAATATACTGTTTGAGTAGTCGTTATAGCATTAAGCCTCAGTGTACAGCACATTAAGGACAGAGATCCTACATGAGGAGTAAGTGCACAGTGACTCCTGTTGTTGACTTTACAAATTGACACTCCTGTTTATGGCATCAGTAATCTCCCTATGCACCAGTCATGAGTTTCCAAGGCTATGGAAGCCCTCTGAGTTCTCCGACTCTTATCTTGTTTAGACACGGTCATAGTCAAAGTGGAGGTGCTCTCCTCCCTTCAGAGAAAGGCACCTCCCTCTTTGAAGACCTGTTCTTTCCACTGGGATCTCACTCACAGAGATCTTTTTGCCAGAGTGTCTTGGCTTTCCATGCCTGAAATACTCTCATGGGCTTTTCAGCCAGATCCGAGTGCCTTTAGGGCTGATTCTGAGGCCAGAGTGCTATTTAGGACATCCGCCATTCTATGAGTCTGCTGAGTATCTCACTTCCCATGTTGGATCACTCTCCCCTTTATTTATTCTATCGGTTAGTGTTAGCAGATACTAGACTTGTTTATGTGCTCCCTTTGACTCTTAGTCCTTTCATTCTGATCAATTGTGAACTGAAATTGATCACTTGGACTAGTGAGATGGCATTGGCACATGCCACCTTGATGGGATTGAATTGGAATCCCCTGGTATGTTTCCAACTCTACCAATTGGGGCAAGTCAGCCCGAGCATGCCCCAAATTATACATCTCTTCCCTCTCTTATTCCCACTCTTATGTTTAACAGGGATCACATTTCAGTTAAATTTCAACACTTAAGAATAACTGTGTATTAATTACAGAATTAAACCAGTCATATTAAGTAGAACAGACAAAAAAAATACTATGAGGGATAATGTATTAAGTTGTCCATTAACAGTCAGGGCTATGCTGATCAAGTCACCATTTCTCATAGTGTCCATTTCACTTCAGGAGGTTTCCTTTTTGGTGTTCAGTCAGTTGTCACCGATCAGGGAGAACATATGGTATTTGTCCCTTTGGAACTGGCTTACTTCACTCAGCATGATGTGTTCCAGATTCCTCCATTTTGTTGCAAATCACTGGATTTCGCTGTTTCTTACTGCGGTATAGTATTCTAAAGAATACATATCCCATAATTTCTTTATCCAGTCTACCGTTGATGGGCATTTAGGTTGGTTCCAGGTCTTGGCTATTGTGAAATGTGCGGCAATAAACATTAGGGTGCAGACCGCTTTTTTGTTTGTCAATTTAAACTCCTTTGGGTAAATTCCAAGGAGTGGGATGGCTGGGTCGAACGGTAGGGTTATATTCAGGTTTCTGAGGAATCTCCAGACTTATTTCCATAGTGGCTTGACCAGTTTGCATTCCCACCAACTGTGGGTTAGTGTCCCTTTTTCCCCACATCCTCGCCAGCATCTGTTGTTGGTAGATTTCTGTATGTGAGCCATTCTAACCGGGGTGAGGTGAAACCTCATTGTGCTTTTGATTTGCATTTCCCTGATTGCTAGTGACCTTGAACATTTTTTCCTGTGCCTGTTGGCCATTTGGATTTCCTCTTTTGAAAAATGTCTATTGAAGTCCTTGGCCCATCTCTTAAGTGGGTTGTTGGTTTTGTTTTTGTGGAGTTTCTTGCTCTCTTTGTAGATTCTGGTTATTAACCCTTTATCTGTTGCATAGTTTGCAAATATTTTTTCCCATTCTGTTGGTTGTCTCTTCACTCTCCTGACTGTTTCTTTTGCAGTACAGAAACTTCTCAATTTGATGCAATCCCAATAGTTGATTTTGGCTTTGACTGCCTGTGCCTCCCGGGTCTTTTCCAGAAATTCTTTGCCTGTGCCAATATCTTGAAGGGTTTCTCCAATGTTCTCTAATAACTTAATGGTGTCAGGACGTAGATTTAGGTCTTTAATCCACGTTGAGTGGATTTTTGTGTAAGGTGTAAGGTAGGGGTCTTGCTTCATGCTTCTGCACGTGGAAATCCAGTTTTCCCAGCACCATTTATTGAATAGACTGTCCTTGCTCCAAGAATTAGTTTTAGATCCTTGATCAAATATAAGTTGGCTGTAGATGTTTGGGTTGATTTCTGGAATTTCAATTCTGTTCCATTGGTCTATCCATCTGTTTCTGTACCAGTACCATGCTGTTTTGATTACAACTGCCCTGTAGTATGTCCTGAAATCGGGTATTGTGATGCCTCCGGCTTTGTTTTTGTTGTACAAGATTGCTTTAGCTATTCGAGGTCTCTTGTGCCTCCATATGAATTTCAGCATCATTTTCTCTAGATCTGCGAAGAATGTCTTTGGTATCTTGATTGGGATTGCATTGAATCTATAAATTGCTTTTGGGAGAATGGACATTTTGATGATGTTGATTCTTCCAATCCATGAGCATGGAAGATTTTTCCATTTTTTGGTATCCTCTTCTATTTCTTTCTTTAAGCTTTTGTAATTTTCATCGTAGAGATCTTTAACGTCCTTGGTTAAGTTTATTCCAAGGTATTTGATTGTTTTTGTAGCTATTGTGAATGGGATTGATCTTAGCAGTTCTTTCTCAGTCATGGCATTGCTTGTGTATACAAAGGCTGTTGATTTTTGTGCATTGATTTTATATCCTGCCACTTTGCCAAACTCCTCTATGAGTTCCAATAGTCTCTTAGTAGAGTTCTTTGGATCCTCTAAGTACAGAATCCTATCGTCTGCAAAGAGGGATAGTTTGACTTCTTCCTTCTTGATTTGTATTCCTTTGATTTCTTTTTCTTGTCTGATGGCTCTGGCTAAAACTTCCAGAACTATGTTAAATAGCAGTGGTGAGAGTGGGCATCCCTGCCTGGTGCCAGATTTCAGTGGAAATGCTTCCAACTTTTCCCCATTCAATAGGATGCTGGCTGTGGGTTTTTTATAAATTGCTTTGATTATATTGAGGAATGTTCCTTCTATACCCAATTTGCTTAGAGTTTTCATCATGAAAGGGTGTTGAATTTTATCAAATGCTTTCTCTGCATCAATTGAGATAATCATATGGTTTTTCTTTTGCAGTCTG
The DNA here is from genome assembly GCF_964237555.1 of Oryctolagus cuniculus. Classification (NCBI taxonomy): domain Eukaryota; kingdom Metazoa; phylum Chordata; class Mammalia; order Lagomorpha; family Leporidae; genus Oryctolagus; species Oryctolagus cuniculus. Next base: position 1,853,045 of record NC_091449.1, on the reverse strand, counting down.
TTAATGTGGTGAATCACATTGATTGATTTGCGAATGTTGAACCATCCCTGCATACAAGGGATGAATCCCACTTGGTCTGGGTGGATGATTTTCCTGATGTGTTGTTGTATTCTATTGCCAAAATTTTATTGAGGATTTTTGCATCTATGTTCATCAGGGATATTGGTCTGTAATTTTCTTTCAGTGCTGCATCTTTCTCTGGCTTAGGGATTAAGGTGATGCTGGCTTCCTTGTAGTAATTTCTGATGATTCTTTTTATTTCTGTGGTGTCTGTTGTTACGTTTCCTTTTTCATCTCTGATTTTATTGATTTGGGTCTTTTCTCTTCTTTTTTTAGTTAGTTGGGCCAATGGGGTGTCAATTTTGTTTATTTTTTCAAAAAACCAGCTTCTCGCTTGGCTGATTCTTTGTAATGTTTTTTTGGATTCAATCCTGTTAATTTCTTCTCTGGTTTTAATTATTTCTCTTCTCCTACTAGATTTGGGTTTGGTTTGCTGCAGTTTTTCTAGGTCCTTGAGGTGCGCTGAAAGTTCATTTATTTGGTACCTTTCCAATTTCTTGATATAGGCACCTATTCCTCTAAATTTGCCTCTCAATACTGCTTTTGCTGTATCCCATAAGTTTTGATATGTTGTGTTGTCTTCATTTACTTCCAGAAAGTTTTTGATTTCTCTTTTGATTTCTTGAATGACCCAGTGTTCATTCAGGAGCATGTTGTTCAGTCTCCATGTGTTTGCATACTTTCTGTGGTTTCCTGAGTTGCTAATTTCCAGCTTCATCCCGCTGTGGTCTGAGAAGCTGCATGGTATGATTCTAATTCTTTTAAATTTGCTGAGACTTGCTTTATGGCCTAGTATGTGATCAATCCTAGAGAAGGTTCCATGCGCTGCTGAGAAGAATGTGAAGTCTGTAGATGTAGGGTTGAAAGTTCTGTAGATATCTGTTAGATCCATTTGGGCAATAGTGTCGATTAAATCTGCTGTTTCCTTGTTGATCTTCTGTCCGGATGATCTATCTATTTCTGAGAGTGGAGTATTGAAGTCCCCCAGTACTATTGTATTGGAATCTAAATCTCCCTTTAAGTCCCTTAACATATCTTTTAAATAGACCGGTGCCCTGTAATTAGGTGCATATACATTTATAATAGTTACATCTTCCTGTTGAATTGAACCCTTAATCATTATATAGTGCCCCTCTTTGTCTCTCTTAACAGTTTTTGTATTCAAGTTTATTTTGTCTGATATTAATATGGCTACACCTGCTTTTTTTTGGTTTCTGTTGGCATGGAATATCTTTTTCCAACCTTTCACTTTCAGTCTGCATGCATCTTTGTTAGAGAGATGTGTTTCTTGTAGGCAACAAATAGTTGGGTTGTGTTCTGTGAGCCAGTCAGCCAAACGGTGTCTTTTAACTGAAGAATTCAGACCATTAATGTTCAATGTGACTATTGATACGTAGTGACTTTGCCCTGCCATTTTCCCGGAGATATTTTCTAGTATATGCTTTGAGCTTCCCATGCTCTTTTACTGGTAGGTGTTCTTCCTTTCCCTTCTTTCATATTGATGGCCGTGTTTCTGTGTTTCTGAGTGTAGCACATCTTTAAGTATCTTTTGCAGGGCCTGACGAGTGGCCGCAAAGTCTTTCAATTTCTGTTTGCTATGAAAGGTCTTTATTTCACCTTCATTCACAAATGAGAGCTTGGCAGGATATAATATTCTGGGCTGGCAATTTTTCTCTCTTAGCACCTGTGCTATGTCTCTCCATTCCCTCCTAGCCTGTAGTGTTTCTGATGAGAAGTCTGCTGTGAGTCTGATTGGAGATCCTCTGAGAGTAATCTGACGTTTCTCTCTTGCACATTTTAGGATCTTTTCTTTATGTTTCACTGTGGTAAGTTTAATTACCACGTGTCGTGGTGAGGATCTCTTTTGGTCATGTTTATTGGGGGTTCTATGAGCTTCCTGTACTAGGATATCTCTGTCCTTCTCCAACCCTGGAAAGTTCTCTGCTAGTATCTCACTAAAAAGGCCTTCCAATCCTTTCTCCATGCCTTCAGGAACTCCTAGAACTCGAATGTTGGTTTTTTTAATAGTATCCTGTAGATTCCCAACAATATTTTTTTAGGTTTCTAATTTCCTCTTTTCTTTGGTTTGACTGCATGTTTTCCTGTGCTCTATCTTCTAAGTCCGATATTCTCTCTTCTGCTTCACCCATTCTGTTTTTAAGGCTTTCTAATGTGTTTGTCATTTGATCTATTAAGCTCTTCATTTCATTTTGATTTCTCTTCACTATCACACTTTCCTGTTCTACTAGTTTCTGAGTTTCATTTTGACTCTTCCTGAAAATTTCATTTTCACGAGAGAGATTTTCAATCTTGTCCATTAAGGATTTCTGTAGTTCAAGGATTTGCTTTTGAAAACTTCTAAATGTTCTTATCATAAATTTTTTGAAATCCGTATCTTGCATTTCTTCTATCTCATCATCTTCATACTCTTGGCTTGGGGTGTTTTGCTTATTTGGAGGCATCATAGTGTCATCGTTGATCTTGCTCCCTCTATTTCTGTGTTTGTTACTCGGCATAGTTAAATCTTCTTGCGTCACTGTGCGTTTTTTTTTTTTATACTGTGTCCGTGTTAAGTGGACTGCCTGCTGTTGGAGGAGCCTTGGAGGCTTGAGATGGGTGTGGCCTGAGAGCTCTGCCTGGTTCTTCCTCCCCTTCCAGTGCCGATGTGTGGACTTGGAGCCCTGAGCGTCCCAAGTCTCTCCACTGTTGTCTGTGTGGCATGCACTCCCCTTGGAGCACTGGCGCGCAGACCCTGGGGCTTCTGCGGCTCGGTCCCGCGACTTGGCTTCCGCGCGGTGGGCGACCTTGTTCTCCCAGTAGGTCCTCCGATTCACGGCTGCTCCATCCAGAAGGGTTTCCCCTGCAATTTTTTTTTTTTTGGTTCTATTTTCTGCGGCTACCGTAACTCCGCTTTTATTAAACGAAATTTTCCCGGACTATCGGTGCACGCCCTCACTATTCCGCCATCTTGGCTCCGCCTCCTTTGATATACTTTTTAATTCAGGATCATATTCTTTTAATGTTAACTACTGCTACTGGCTTCCAATGTATTACCTTCAGTTTTACCTGGGGCACGGCCGCGGGCCCGCCCTTCCCGCCAGCGTCCGCCGCTGCCGTCCTGTCCGGGGATCCAGGGATTGGGGCTGGAGCCCCGCACAGCCGTTAGGTGACCGCGCAACCCCTGGCCGAAGGACAGAAAAGCTGGGCCTCGTGGAGAAAATCGAATTAATAAATCTTTTAAGTACATGGAAATGCATATAATGAAAACACGCATGGATTTTTTAAAAATTCATACAAAACTTTATCTTATTTTGTTTGCATTTTTGTTTCTTTCTTTTGGTTTTAAAACCTCATGTTTTAGGGCTGGCACTGTGGCACACTAGGCTAATCCTCTGCCTGTGGCACAGGTACCTCAGGTTCTAGTCCTGGTTGGGGTTCTGGATTCTGTCGTGGTTGCCCCTCTTCTAGGCCAGCTCTCTGCTGTGGCCCAGGAAGGCAGTGGAGGATGGCCCAAGTGCTTGGGCCCTGCACCCACATGGGAGACCAGGAGAAAGCACCTGGTTCCTGGCTTCAGATTGGTGGATTGAGCTGGCCTTAGCGACCATTTCAGGGGTGAACCAAGGGAAGGAAAACCTTTTTCTATGTCTTTCTCTCTCTCTCTTACTGTCTAACTCTGACTGTCAAAAAAAATAAAATAAAATTTGCCTTTTCATTCCATTTTCTATGAGCTTTTTGAAGAGCATTCATGTGCACTCAGAGAATGTTAGACAAAATTTATTTTCCTCGAAGGATAATCAGATATTGTCTGAGGGGTTTATCTTCCACCATTGACGAGGATGAATTATAAATTAGCAGGTCTTGATTCTGGGTTTTGCTTTTGAAATAGTTTTTAATTTTCTGTGACCTTGGATTCTGGCATCTGCAGAAGGGAACATGCATTAAAATGTAAATGATGAGGGGCCAGCCTTGTAGTGCAGGGCAATAAACCTCTTCCTGTAACACTGGCATCCCATATGGGTGCTGGTTCAAGTCCTGGCCATTCTTAACACCAATCCAACAAGCAAACTGTAAACAACACATGTTGAAGGCTTCTCATCTTTTGGTATCATTTCGGGATGCAACTGGAGATCTCTACTCCTTATGACTCCCCCTTCCCTTAAATTAAAGATTCAGTGAGAAGAACCATCCCCTATGAAAAAACAAAGTCATTTCTCACAAGCACAGTGATAGGAGGATGAAATACAGGGCCTCTGGGTTCATACTGTGGTCGCTATGGGTACACAATGCAGGTGTTAGTATCTCTCAGAAAATTGAAGATGCATTAACTATTTGTTAAAGACTTACTTGTTTTTTATTTATTTTGAAAGAGTTACAGAGAGAGAGAGAGAGAGAGAGGAGGTCTTCCATCAGCTGGTTTACTCCCCAAATGGCTGTGACAGCCGGAGCTGAGCTGTAGGGCTGTGTGAGAGCCATTCTTACCAGGGGAGGGAGAGATGTCTCCTCATTGTGGTTTGATTTGCATTTCCCTGATGGCTAGTGATCCTGAACATTTCTTCATGTGTCTGTTGGCCATTTGGATATCCTCTTTTGAAAATGTCAGTTGAAGCCCTTGGCCCATCTCTTAACTCGGTTGTGTGTTTTGTTGTGGTGCAGTTTTATTATCACAACAGTGCTGTTGTTGCAATCCCGTTTCACTTATGTGACACTAAGACCCAGGAAGCTTGAGTTTCAAGCTTCCTGTTCCAAGAGCAGTAAATAAGAAACCAGTCTCTGACTTCTAGCAGCTGGAATGTATATTGTATGATCATAGTGTATCCTCCTTGTTGCCTGTTTGTCAACAGAAAAAAACAACAACAAGAAGCAAACATGCTTAAAGTTCTAGGTCTTTCAAATAAATAAATTTTAAAATTCTAATTGTGGCAGAGCTCCAAAAATCTCCTCACCACCAAGACTGTGGCTGTATTAATCCAATCTATGTGATTGGGAAGGGCTGGATTTAGAAAGGTATTTGGAGGTAATCTCATTATCACACTGGATTTTCTCCTTGGTTTAATCAATTTTTAAGATATTTGAGCGCCGGGTGCCTGGGCTCACTAGGCTAATCCTCTCCCTGCAGCACTGGAACTCTGGGTTCTCGTCCCGGTTGGAGCACCAGATTCTCTCCTGGTTGCTCCTCTTCCAGTCCAGCTCTCTGCTGTGGCCCGGGAAGGCCATGGAGGATGGCACAAGAGCTTGGGCCGTACACCTGCATGAGAGTCCAGGAGGAAGCACCTGGCTGCTGGCTTCGGATCAGCTCAGCGGGCTGGCTGTATTGGCAAATTGGGAGCTGCACCAACGGAAAAGGAAGACCTTTCTCTCTCTCTCTCTCTCTCTCTCTCTCTCTCTCTGTCTATATCAGCATGTCAAAAATAAAAAATGAAGAAAAATTAAGAAAAAAAGGAAGTTGTGAAAATTCATCAGGTGTATCTGAAAAAAATGTACAAAAAAAAGTCATTGGAGGGTGTTGCATTGCCATTTGCTTTCTTGTCTTTACAAACTTTTATTTATTTGACAGGCACAGTTACAGAGAGAGGGAGAAACAGAGCTCCTCCATCCACTGGTTCTCTTCCCAGAGGGCCATGGGGGCCAGGGCTGGGGCAGGCTGAAGCCAGGAGCCCAGAGCCTCTTCCAGATCCCACCCGTGGTGTGGGTGCAGGAGCCCAAACACTTGGGCCATCTTTTTCTCCCTTCTCAGGCCCACCAGCAGGGAGCTAGATTGGAAGTGGAGCAGCTGGGTCTCAAAGTGGCACCCATAGAGGATGCTGGTGTTGCATGTGGTGGTTTAACCCACTATGCCAAAACACTAGCCTCTGCATTTGCTTTCTACCAGATAGTGAAATCAAACAACAGAAGATGTGGTTGGGAATCCACTGGTGATGACATAAAACTCACTTTTTGAGATTTCCTATTTTTCTTTCAGCAGCCTTGGCACTCAGGATTCTACTTGCAGTGTGGCCACAGACAACTCTCCAAAGAGTCAATTCCCTTGAATTCTGACTCAAGTGTCTTTGGCCGGAACTGAGAATGGACAACAGGTAATATCTTTTTTTCTGTAGTTTCCTTTGAATTTTTTTTTCATTTGCTTTTTCTGACATCAGAATGTTGGAAAGACACAGACATTCTAGGCTGCTTAGAAAGACATAGGCAAATGGGTGAGGGGAGGGAGAAGAATTAAGAAAGTCATTTTAAATTTTCATTGCATTTGGAAGGCAGAGAGAGAGATCTTCCATCTACTGGTTCAGTCCTCAAATGCCTGCAACCATCAGGGCTGGGCCAGGCTAAAGCCAGGAGCCCAGAACTAGTGCACGTTTCCACACAGGTGGTAGAGTCCCAAATAATTGAACCTCACATGCTGCCTCGGAGGGTCTGCATTATGCTGTGTCTCTCTCTTCATGTTTCTCTTCGCCTACCCTCCTCAATTTTCCTGAAAAGCTCACCATCTTAATTCTGTTTTCATACTCCTTGCATGAAATGGCTGCTTGCATGCTCAGCATTTACTCAAGTCCCCACTGTAGCTACATTTCTATTAAAATGTCCGTGTGTCTTTTTCTTTAGGGTACATGCGTTGTATTTGTAAACAAAGAACATCCCCTCACAAAGTGCATGGTTTTGTGCAGACGTGGAACAAGAGGACTGGACCTAGTACGTTGAAAGAACCCATCACACAAACAGTGGAAAGGGAAAAGGATATTCAACTGATTTTCATGTTTCAAGGTGGAAAACCTACATATAAGAGGTTTTTCCCTAGACATTAATATTCTAGAATGTCTTAGACATTATGGAGAAAGACAAAATGGCCTGTATCTGACCTTCTGGAAAAAAACCTGTGTCTTGGCAAACTCTCTCGCACACATACTGAACGGTTGCAGATCTTGCTGGACATTATTCGTCAGAACAAACATCAGTGGCCCATTAAATTGGAAAGTCATTGGGGTGTCATGGAGAGCATGAATGGGTACACAGAGCCTGACAAAACTTCATCTTTCAATGTATGTCATGTGCCAAGTGCTGAGACCTTTACTACAGAAGAAGGAAGTGGAACAACGTTCCCCCAGCAGTTGCTGGGCAAATCGCCAATGCTTGCCAAACAAGGGTTACCAGAAAAGAAAGATAGGAAGAGAAAAACAACACTGTCGTCCAGTCTAGATACGGATGAAGGCTTCCTGGAAGAAAATGAGAGTGTGCCAAGCAAGAAATTCAAGAAAGATTCCTTGAAAGATCTAGAAAAGGATGGAAGTTCGGAACATGGACCTTCCCTCAGGACCGCCTCTCCTGGAAATTCTCCCCTGGATGAGACTGTTCTTTCTCCTCAGAGTGTGTCTGACAAAAGTCTGCTATTGCCATTGGAACCAGAACGTGCCCAGGACGACCCACAACACGATCAAGACCAATTGTGCCTTGACTCTCACCCAGAGCAACTGCAGCAGGGCTTCCCCAATTTGGGAAACACCTGTTACATGAACTCAATTTTACAGTCACTCTATGCAATTCCATCATTTGCTGATGGCTTACTAGGACAAGGTATTCCATGGGAGAACATTCCTTCTGACGTGCTTATCATGCCTTTAAGTATGTTGCTTGCTTTGAAAGATATTTGTAATCTAGAGACTAGCCAAGACCTACTCAGAGATATTAAAAATGCTATCTCAGCTGTTGCAGAAATATTCTCGGGCAACATGCAGAACGATGCTCATGAATTCTTATGTCAGTGTTTAGACCAGCTGAAAGGCGATTTTGAAAAAGTAAACACCATTTGGAAAACGAGGAGGGAGGCTGGAGATGAAAATTCACCTCCAGAGTTGTTTGCTGGTGATGCTGCCACCAAAGTGTTTGTTTGTCCAGTTGCTTCCAATTTTGAATTTGAATTGCAGGACTACGTGATTTGCAAAGCCTGTGGTCAAGTTGTTGTCGTGATAGAGCCTGGTAATTGTATCTCCATCAACCTACACCCAAAACCAAAAGCATCTCCTTTGTCCCTTCAAAATTGTTTTGATCTTTTCTTTACAACAGAAGAATGTGAGCGCCTCTGTGAAATGTGTAACCACAAGAAGGCTGTGGTGATGCATAAATTTGGCAGGCTACCCAGAGTCTTCATTGTTCATCTGAAACGCTACAGTTTGAGTGACACTTACGCGCTAATGAAGGATGACCAACAAGTTCTTATTCCCAAATATTTGAGTTTATCCTCTAATTGCAATGAAGACACCAGACCACCACTTCCCTTGGATAGTAATGCACCTGTGTTGGACCCCGAAGTACTGAACCTCACCCAAGAGGTTATTTCTGAGAGAGTCAGCCCGTGCACATCATCTGTGAAGCTGACCTGGCAATCCAGTGACTCTTCAGTTCTACATGTGGCACCAGACGAAGATGCTGAACAAAACACACCTCAGAGAATTTGGCAAGCCAGGCCAAAGGAGCAGCAGCAGACTGACCTAGCAAGTGGCTCAAATCTGGAGTCCAAACTGGGCAACGCAAGAGATAGGGAAGTCAGAGAAATGGAGATGCTGGCAGCTGCCTCAGTGATGGATCAGGGAGACATCTCTCTTCTTATGAACTGTGAAGATGAAAGTAATCCTATAAACAACCCAGACAGAGGACTTGAAGAAATTTGTTGTCAAGAGGAGCCTGAACACTCGGATCTGGCTGAAAAGCCCATGAGAGTATTTCAGGCATGGAAAGCCAAGGCACTCTGGCAAAAAGATCTCTGTGAGTGAGATCCCAGTGGAAAGAACAGGTCTTCAAAGAGGGAGGTGCCTTTCTCTGAAGGGAGGAGAGAACCTCCACTTTGACTGTGACCTTGTCTAAACAAAATAAGAGTCGGAGAACTCAAGGGGCGTCCATAGCCTTGGAAACTCATGACTGGTGCATAGGGAGATTATTGATGCCATAAACAGGAGTGTCAATTTGTAAAGTCAACAACAGGAGTCACTGTGCACTTACTCCTCATGTAGGATCTCTGTCCTTAATGTGCTGTACACTGAGGCTTAATGCTATAACGACTACTCAAACAGTATATTTCACTTTGTGTTTCTATGGGGGTGCAAACGATTGAAATCTTTACTTAATGTACACTAAACTGATCTTCTGTAAAAAAAAAAAAAAAGAAATTATCAATTCCCAACTTGACTCTCACTGGGATTAAACATGACAATAGGTCTGATCTGATTTCATCATCATTTAAAAAAATCATCTATTATTTTTCACTTTATGTTTCTGTGTGGGAACAAACTATTGAAATCCTTACTTAAGGTATACTAAGCTGATCTTCTGTATATTAAGATAATCAAAAATGAATCTTGATGTGAATGGAAGGGGAGAGGGAGTGGGAAAGGGGAGGGTTGTGGGTGGGAGGGACGGTATGGGGGGGAAAGCCATTGTAACCCATGAGTTGTACTTTGAAAATTTATATTCATTAAATAAAAGATTAAAAAAAAACATCCTAAAGAGAAAAAAAAAAAGGGGGGGGAGCCTGAAAATCCAGAACCCAAGGACAATGAGAAAACCAGTACATTGGTAGAGTTAGATTTTGATCATGTTAGTGAGTCTTCAAAAGATCTTTGTGACTATGAAAAACACAAGATTTCAGATGGATTGAGAGGCATGATTGAACAGCTGCACGAATCTGTTACCAAAGACATCGTGGGCATGGAGAAAACCATAGCTAAAGTCAAGGAACCAAAAGGAAGCATGCAAATGGGAGATGCTCTTCATTCTTACCGACTGATCAGCGTCATCAGCCACATAGGGAACTCCCCGTGTGCAGGCCATTACATCAGCGACATGTATGACTTTCAGAAGCAGGCCTGGTTCACGTATAGTGATCTGAGGGTGGCAGAAATCCCAGAGGCCATGGTGCAGGAGGCAAGGCTGCACAGTGGGTACATCTTTTTTTACATGCACAATGACATTTTTGAGGCACTTGTGAGCAAGGCAGAGAAGTCCCAGCTAACCAGCCAACAGGAAGAGGTGTTCCTTCCAGGAGAATAAGAGGGCTCCTGAAGCACAAGGAGCTCAGGACAAAGATCAGGGGCTGGTCTTGTGGTGCGAATGCCAGGCTGGTGGAGTGGCACAGCTGCTTCAGCCACCCCTTGGGAAGCACGTAGCCTATCCTGGAGTGCCAGTTTGAGGTCCAATACCTCTGCTTCTGATCCAGCATTCTTACTAATGTGCCCGGGAAAGCAACAGAAGACGGCCTGCGTCCTTGAGCCTCTGCCACACATGTGGGAGACCACAGTGGAGTTCCTGGCTCCTGGCTTCAGCATGGCCCAGCCCTGGCTGTTGGGGCCATTTGGGGAGTGAGCCAGTGGATGAAAGATCGCTCTCATTCTCTCTGTTGTGCCTTTTACAGCAATAAATCGTCTTATATAAAATAAGATGGAAGATCCACAAGACTCATACATAACTCAGGCTAGGTTGCATGATTCTCTCCTACAAGATTCAAATGGCACTTGTCATGTTGTAATGCAGTCGTTTTCCAAGTGTTGCTGTGCAATCAATGTCACAGCAGCAAAGAGGATCTGATCAGAAATGGCAATTTTGAGAACTCACCAATCCAACTGACTTCAAAACTGCAAATGTGGACCAGAAATCTGATGGACATTATGATGCCCATGAACTTTTGAGAAGCACAATCATAGTGTGTAGAGTACCTAGGTTTTATTTTGCTGATGCTGCTGCTGGGGTGTGTGTGTGTGTGTCTGTGTTTGTGTGTGTCTGTGTGTGTGTCTGTGTGTGTATTTATTTAAAGGATTTTAATTATAATTTTAAGCTTCTTGAACTCACATATGTCTGTTTTGTAAGCTCATTGAAATAAATACCCAAACAATGCAAGTACCATTAACTGGCTTCCACGTGTGTTTGTAACTCCTCACTGGAACAATTTGCTACCTAGCAAGCAACTGTATTTCTATATCCTCCCAGGAGCTGCAAGGTAGAACTTCAGGCTTGCATGAGCAATGCAGTTAATGATATGATGAGGACAGGCACTGTGGCTCAGTGGGTTAAGACACTGCTTGGGGTGTTTGCATCCCCTCTTGGAGTTCCTGGGATTGAATGCCACCTCTGCTTCTGAGTCAGCTTCCTGCTAATACACATTCTGGGAGACAGTAGATACTGGCTCCAGGACTTGGGTTCCTGCCACCCACATAAGAGAACTGGATGGATGTCCTGCCTCCTGGCTTCAGCCTGGCCCAGCCTCAGCAGCAGTAGGCATCTGGGGAGTGAATCAATAGAAAGAGGATCAATCCATCTCTCTCCCTCCTTCCCTCCCTCCTCTCTTCCTTCCTCTAGTCCCTCGCACACATCACTTTACCTTTGGAATAAATAAATTAAAACTGCAAAAGTGGTTTTATAATTAAACACTATGTAAAATGGGGCCGGTGTTGTGGTACAGTAGGTTAAGCCACTGCCTGCAATGCTAGCATCCCATATACCTAGCTAGAGTTCTGGCTGCTCCACTCCCAATCCAGCTCCCTGCAGATGTGCCTGGAAAAGCAGAAGATGCCCCAAGTGCTTAGGTCCCTGCTGCACATTGGGAAACCTGGGTGGAATTCCAGGCTCCTGACTTCAGCTCGGCCTAACCCCAACTCTTGTGGCCATTTGGGGAGTGAATCAGCAGAAAGAAGATCTTTCTGTCTTCCTCTGTCTCTCTGCCCCTGCACCCACCTGGAAGACTCAGATGAAGCTCCAGGCTTCAAACTGGCCCAGCTCCAGCCATTGTGGCCATTGGGGAATTAATCAGGAAGTGGAAGACCTCTCTCTGTCTCTTTCTCTCTCTCTCTGGACCCCTGTCTTTCAAATAACCTTTAAAAAAAAGGAAGGGATGGAGGGAAAGAGGGAGGAAAGAAGGAGGAAATAGTGATGAGCAATCATTTTCTCTTGGTCACACTTCAGTTGGGTTCTTTGCGAACTCACTCATGTTTGGAACAGTACTTCTCAATGTTGGCATGGTTGATTGGTTAGTTCGTACTTTGGTGTAGTGGGCTGTCCTACTTAGTAAGATTTCTGACCTCAATCCACTAGAGATCAGTACAATCTAGTCATGCCATCAAACCCTGTTGAACATCTACCAGGGCTGCAATCACCCTGATTGATGGTTTCTTCCCCCATCACAGTACCCCACATATCATTTGGAGTGATTGAGCAGTACTTTTAAAAACAAGCATTCAAGGCAGTGGGCATGTTTTCAGGATCCACAGCTTTACAAATGTTTAATCACCTGGAATGAAAGAACCGAGAATGGCCTTGTGAAGACTCAGTGACAAGCACCATTTATGAGGCAGTGCTTGTGGAGGTTTGAACTCTGATGTTCACGAACCTATCTGAAGCGTCATTTCTGCCCTACCCTGGTGTCCCAGAACCAAGGGGTGGAAGCCACTGTGACATGTCCCACTCTGATTCATTGGCAAAAATATTTACCCGCTACTCCTGTGAATGAGGGCTGATTGGTACAAGCACTAACATTGGAGACGAAAGCCTACATACAAGCATGTAAGTGTTGCATTCTATGGAACAGACTTTGTGTCAGCCAGTCTGCCTTGATTCAGCTTTTCTGTGTTTAAAAAGTAAACAACTCATGTTGGAATCCTAACCTGTCAGTACTTCAGAATGCAAGTGTATTCGGTGATAGGATTTTTATAGATATGATTAAATTAAAATGAGTTCATGGCATTCCCTAATCCTATGTGATGGTATCCTTATAGGAAGAAGACATTTGGACACAGATACTAAAGGAAGATACCTTGAAGATACAGGAAGATGTCGAGACATCTGCCAGCCAGAAAGGCTTAAAACATCCTGCCCTCAGAGGAAACCAACCATGATGACACCTTGATCTTGGATCTCTAGAGTCAAGTGCTGTCGAATTAAATTTCTGTTGTGGCTGGCACTGTGGTATAGCAGGTGGAAGCTGCCTCCTCTGGTGCTGGCATCCCATATGGGCACCGGTTCTGCTCACAAGTGCTCCACTTCTGATCCAGCACTCTGCTATGACCTGGGAAAACAGTGAAGGATGGACCAAGTGCTTTGGCCCCTACCCCCACGTGGGAGACCCAGAGGAGGCTCTTAGCTCCTGCCTTCAGATTGGTGAAACTCCAGCCATTGCGGGCATTTGGGGAGTGAACCAGTGGCTGCAAGAACTCTCTCTCTGTCTCACTCTCTGTCTCTCTCTCTCTCTCTCCTTCTCTCTCTGTGTACCTAAACTTTCAAATAGGTAAATGAATTTTTTAAAAAAAGAAGCTAATTTCTAGTGCTTAGGCCAGTCTGTGGCACAGTTGACCCTTGAACCATGAAGGAGTGAGGAATACTGACCCCCTTGCAAGAAAAAGCCTGAGTAAAACTCTCGACTCCCCTTAAAAGCTAACTCCTAAATGCCTACTATTGGCAGGAAGCTTTACCAATAACATAAAGTATCAGCAAACTATGTATGTTATACATATTATATATGGTGAAAAATACGTAAGGATTGAGACATCATTTTTACTTGATGAGTTTATTAGGGAGACTAACTGCTCACATGTGTAAGATTAATGTTACAGGGCATTTCAGGTGGATCCTCACCACACTGGAGCCCACAGTAATAGCAACAAGATGTGGCTAAGAGATTATAGAAGCACAGTATGTGCAAGTTAATACTACACTTTTGTTTGCATTTCTCTTGACTGCGAATGGTGCCATCAACAGTCTGAGTTTTTGTGTGCATGTGTCTTGGCAAAGTTTTACAATAGATTTGGATATTCCATGGTAGTAAAGTACAAAGGAGATGATTATTACCTATACTTCTTGCACTCATGCACATACTTTGTAAAATGTATTTCTAAGTTCTGTGACTCATCTGGGAGCTTTTTCCAATCCCTGTGTAAGAAGAACCACAGAGTTCATACCTGTACTCTCACTACAAGCCTAGAAAACTACCACCACCTCCTTCTGCCAGAGCCAATGCAGGACTAATACACTGCTCGGTCGCTTTGACACGAGCAAGGTTATATGCCTGGTATGGAGGATATTCTGCACAGAGCAGCTCTGGACAGGCACAGCTGTGACAGCACAATGTCTCCAGTAATAAAGATCGGGTCTTTCCTCAAGGTAAACTACACTTGCCTTCTAGAAACACGGGCACAGGGAAAGGAAGCATGATATGAACAGTTAAAGAAGCCATGGAGACCAACAGTGCTCTCCCCACATGTTCCTATTGACACATGGAAGTCTGGCACATACAAAGGTGTTTAAAAAGTTCACGGAGGGGCCGGCACTGTGCCTAGTGCCAGCGTCGCATGTGGGTGCCAGTTCGAGTCCAGGCTGCTCCTCTTCTGATCCAGCTCTCTGCTATGCACTGGGACAACAGTGGAAGATGGTCCAAGTTCTTGGGTTCCTGTACCTCGTGGGAGAGCTGGAAGAAGCTCCAGGCTTCGGGTTGGCACAGCTCTGGCTGTTTTGGCCAATTGGGGAGTGAGCCAGCAGATGGAAGACACCTCTCTCTCTGAATCTCCTTCTCTCTCTGTGCAACTCTAACTTTCAAGTAAATAAATATATCTTTCAAAAAAAAGTAGAAGCAGGGCCTGGCACTGTGGCAAAATGGGTTTTTCACTCCCCAAATGGCTACAAAGGCTGGAGCTGGGCCGATCCAAAGCCAAGAGCCAGGAGCTTCTTCCAGGTCTTCCAGGTGGGTGCAGAGTCCCAAGGACTTGGGCCATCCTCTACCGCTTTCCCAGGCAATAGCAGAGATGGGTTGGAAATCAGCAGCTGGGACTCCAACCTGTGCCCATATGGGATGAGGCACTGCAGGCAGTGGCTTCACTCGCTACACCACGACAGGTGCCAGCCCCTGTAAACCTCACTTTCACACTTCTTTCTGGCATCAGAAAGGTCTACTAAGTGTTTACATGATTCAGTCATATCTTTCCAATGTCGTCACACATGGTGCCCCTCAGAATGCATTAAGAAGCAGAGTGTGAGTGGGTGACCACAGAAGATCTCTGCTGCACTTAGCTCCAGATCACTTGACTCCTGGGGTATGTGAGGCACAAATCTCAAGCAGCTGAAAGCCAGTATGAGGCCATACAGAGCTACGTTTGAGCTGCTGTATATGCAGGACATGGACACTGAGGACGAGAGAAGGCGCAGGCCATGGCAAAGCCAGAGCTCCAGGCAAGAGGACGGAAAGTTCCTGGACACAGGCCCAGTTCCATGGCATGCAACAGAGTCTCTGCCGTCCCACAGGGCTCAGAATTAAGACCACCCTGAATGTGGCTTGATTCTCTGCTCTTGCCATCTTGAAATTCTGTCTTGAAGTAAAAATCCTATTCCTTACAGATCCTTGGGGCACCTGGCATTTGGAATTTTTAATGATCTTGTATAAGGGACCAGGCATATTCATTTCTCACAGGACTCCTAAATCAGGTGGCCAGTCCGTCTACATAAACAGAGTAAACACAAGGAAACCAGCAGCAAAGACTGAAATAATCAAGAGAGGGCATTGGGCATAGTGGTAAAGATGCCGCTTGAGACACCCACATCCCGGATCAGAGTGCCTGGGGTGGAGTCCTGGCTCCACTAGCAACTCCAGCTGCCTGCAGCCTATTGTGTGCCCGACGAGGCAGCAGATGATGGTCCAGGTACCTGGGCTGCTGCCATCCATGTGGGAGACCAGGTTGCAGTTCCTGGCTTTACCCACTATGCCACAACGCCAGCCCCAACTCCACTTCTGATCTAGCTCCCTGCTGATGTGCACAGGAAAGCAGTAGAAGATGGCTCAACTACTCAGGCCCCTGCTGCCCATGTAGGAACCCTGGATGGAGTCCTAGGTTCCTGACTTTGGCCTGGCTCACCCCTAGCAATTGTGGCCATTTTAGGAGTGAAGCAGCACAAGAAAGATCTCCAGCTCTCTCTATCTGTAACTCTGCCTTTATACTAAAGAGATAAATCTTGGGCCAGCGCCATGGCTCACTTGCTTAATCCCCCGCTTGCCTGTCAAAAACTAAACAAAATAAATAAAGCAAGTTGCCCCCCAAAATAAAGATGTATTTTGTTTATTTTTGGGGGGGTGCAACTTGCTTTATTAAACAGAAAATGGAATCTGTGTGGCATGGAAGGTGAGGTCCCTCCCTCCTTCCCTGCCTCCTTCCATCCTTCCTAGATTCCCTCCCCACTTTGCTCTCTCCCTCTCTTTTTTTTTAACTTTTATTTAGTAAACATAAATTTCCAAAGTGCAGTTTATAGATTACAATGGCTTCCCTGCCCCCAATAACTTCCCTCCCACTCGCACACCTCCCATCTCCCGCTCCCTCTTCCATTCACATCAAGATTCATTTTCAATTATCTTTATAGACTGAAGATCGATTTAGTATCTATTAAGTAAAGATTTCATCAGTTTGTACCCACACAGAACATAAAGTGTAAACTACTGGTTCAGTACTAGTTATACCGTTAATTCACATTGGATAACACATTAATGACAGAGATCCCACATGGCCTAGCGGTTAGGATTCCTGGTTTTCACCCAGGCGGCCTGGCTTTGACTCCTGGGGTGGGAAGTTGAAAATAAATCTTTAAAAAATAATTTTTCAGAATACCAAAAACAATTCCATGGAGAATGTAATTCAGTTAAACACCTGGACAGAAGAGACACTCCATTCTTTATCTGTGATGTACATTCAACACACTTGTATCTCAGCTCCCACACCACTTTGTTGTATATACTTGATAGCTAGTTGTTTAAAAATATTATTAGAGAAAAAGATAAGGCAAAGAGGAAAATATTTCATTCATATCTCTCCCATCAGTTATTATAAAACATCCTTAACATGTTAACATCATGACATATACACATCTCATTTTTTTAGAAAAACACTTTTATTTGATTAAAAAGTACATGATTCCTATTAATTACATATTTCACCAAAGTGCGTAGACAGAAATAATCATCCTACTTCCCAAGAGTTCCTGTCTGTTAACAGTAAGCCAATGAAATTCCAGGCCTCTACTATTTCGAGTTCATACAAAGCAAGCTGGAGGGATAGATGGATGAGCGCATGTAAATATTTGGAACCAGATGTCTTCTAACTGAATGGGAACTCCATGAGGTCAGGGATTTTCTCTGCTGTGTTCCCTGCTACATCCTCCACCTACTTTTAGCAAGGTCTCTCACCTGGGACTTTGTTAGTACTGGGGCTGGATAACTCTTCATTGCACAGGGTGGGGATAGCAACAGCATCTTCCTCTGTGTTTTCGATGAAGCAGCGTCCCTGGCAAGAACACCCTTTCAGTGTGGCAGCCAAAACCATCTCCACACATTACCAGATGGCCGCTCAAGGGCAACACTGCCACCAGCTCAGAACCACTGACCTAGAAAACATGTGGCACAAAAGAAAGGCTTGCTGAATGGATGAAGTGCTTGGAAAATCATTTAGGAGCAATTTTAAAAGTAAACCAAACCCTGTGGCATAGCACATAAAGTGGCTGCCTGCAGTGCTGGCATCCCATATGGACACCAGTTCAAGTCCTGCCTGTCCACTTCCCATCCAACTCTCTGCTATGGCCTGGGAAGGCAGTGAAAGATGGCCCAAGTCCTTGGGCCCCTGCACCCATGTGGGAGACCCAGAAGAAGCTCCTGGCTTTAGACAAGCTCAGTTGTAGCTGATGTGACCATCTGGGGATTGAACCAGCAGATGGAAGACCGAGCTCTCTCCTCCCCTCCCCTCCCCCTCTTCTTCTGCCTCTCTGTAACTCTGCCTTTCAAATAAAATAATAGATCTTAAGAAAAAGGGTTGGTGGCCGGTGCTGTAACACAGCAGGTTAAAGCCCTGGCCTGAGGCATTGACATCCCATATGGACGCTGGTTCTAGTCCTGGCTGCTCATCTTCTGATCCAGCTCTCTGCTGTGGCCTTGGAGAGAGAGCAGTAGAAGATGGCCCAAGTCCTTGGGCCCCTGCACCCACGTGGGAGACCTGGTGGAAGCTCCAGGCTCCTGGCTTCAGATCGTCTCAGCTCCAGCCATTGCAGCCATCTGGCGAGTGAACCAGTTGATGGAAAACCTCTCTCTGTCTCTACCTCTCTATTGCTCTGTCTTTCAAATCAATACAATAAATCTTAAAACAAATTGAGCCTGCTGAGAAGTACACAAGGAGAAACACAAAGGAATAGGAGAATCCAGATCTGCTCTGTGCCCTCTACAATAATCCACACCCCGAGTCCAAGCATTTAGCTGACATGGGCCCACACCCGAGTTCAGAAAGGATGGGTGATCATGAGGAGCTGGGGTGACCTGTCCATAGTAATCGAGTGAATTCCACGAGTTCAGCAGTAGCAAACAGGCAGAACCGTGTGCTGAGATTGCCATGCCAACCTTCAGGCCACATCAACTCCAGGAATTGGTGCTATGCCTGCGCAGAGCCACCCTCCGGCGACACTACCATCGCAGACTACATTTCCCTTAAGGTCCCATGGCACGTCCTCCCGCAAGACCTGCTGGGAAAGCCGCTGCTTGCAGAAGACTTGTGGTGGCCTTTGCCGGGGATTCCATTTTCCTGTAGGGGGCAGGGGGGTGAAAATGAAGATGCTCGAAGCCTGAGAGTGGAAGTCCCGACCCCTTTTAATTTCTCTTTCTCGCTCTTCAGTGGGCCCCTCCTTCGTCAGTGTCTGAGCCAGCCCCATGTGCACCTTCCCCAGCGCGGGCAGCCACCCCCGTGCGCCTCTCTGCCGCCCCAGCCAGCGCCCGCGGGGCCAGCACCACACAGCAGCCATGTCCGGAGGCTCGGGCTGGCAGCCCCGGCAGGCGCGGGGTCTGGGCTCTAGAAGGCTGGGAAGTGGAGGTCCACTTGTGCTCTGGGGATTTCTGTTCCCTTCCTCTCTGAGTGAGGAAAAGTTTTATATAGTTGTAAAGACCGAGAATGGAAAGCATGCTGCAAGGAAAAGATAAAATGACCACCCCAGACTCAAGTGGGGTGACCAGGAGGGCTGTAGTCAGCTGTTCCCATGTACTACACGAGTGAGGAAGGCGCAAGTGTGAGTTCGAGTGGCCAGGCGATCCCACATGGGTGCCGGTTCTAGGACCGGCCGCCCCGGTGCGCATCCATCTACCTGCTGAGCTCAGTGCCTGGTCCGGCCTCCCGTGGGAGACCCGGATGGAGATCCCAGGGCCCTGGCTGTGGCCCCGCTGCGGCCCTGGCTGTGGCCCCAGTGCAGCCCTGCCTGAGCCTGGCGGAGCCCTGGCGGATGCCCGGTGTGGCCCTGCAAGATGCCGGTGGAGCCCTGGTTGAGGCCTGGGTTGGCCCTGGCTGGGGCCTGGGTTCTTGCTGCTCAACTTGTGATTCTTATGTATATTTGCAATGATGTCCAAAGTTAAAATTTGTGTCATAGAGGCGGGTGCCGTGGCTCCCTAGGTTAATCTTCTGCTTGTAGTGCCCACATCCCATGTGGGCACCGGGTTCCAGTCTCGACCCACTCTTCCAGTCCAGGTCTCTGCTGTGGCCCGGGAAGGCAGTGGAGGATGGCCTGAGTGCTTGGGCCCCAGCACCCAAGTGGGAGACCCAGATGAAGCTCCTGGCTCCTGGCTTCAGTTCGGTGCAACTCTGCCCGTTGTGGCCATTTGGGGGGTGAAGCAACACAAGGAAGACCTTTCTCAATCTTTCTCACTGCCTAACTATATTTGTCAAAAAAAAAAAATGGTGTCATAAACAAATACAGTAAAATACAGTTGTCTACTGCTAGCATTTTTTGGGGAGGGGAGACAGGCAGAGTTAGCGAGAGAGACGGAGAGAAAGGTCTTCCTTCCATTGGTTCACAATGCAAATGGCCAGTAGTGCTAGCACGCTGTGCTGATCCAAAGCCAGGAGCCAGGTGCTTCCTCCTGGTCTCTCATGCAAGTGCAGAGCCCAAGCACTTGGGCCATCCTCCACTGCCTCCGGGCCACAGCAGAGAGCTGGACTTGAAGAGGAGCATTCAGGTCAGAACCGGCACCCCAACCGGGAATAGAACCCGGGGTGCCGTCATCTCAGGCAGAGGACTAGCCTAGTGAGCCATGGCGCCAGAGCTAGCTAGCCTTTTTTAGGCATTTTATGCTTTTTAAAGATATATTTATTTTATTTGAACTTCAGAGTTACAGAAAGGCAGAGGCACGGGGGGAGGGTGGGAGAGAGAGAGACAGGGAGAGATCGAGAGAGAGAGAGGGCTTCCATCCGCTGGTTCACTCCCCAGATGGCCCAGATTCTGCAGCTGGGCTGATCCAGAGACAGGCCCTCCTCAGCTGCTTCCCAAGGCCAGGGCAGCGAGCAGGATGGGAAGCAGAGCCCTGGCCTCAGCCCCTGCACCACAACACCCACCCCTGCAGGCATTTTAAATTCATTGCCCTAGGGGATAGCCACACCTAAAAGGGTGTTTCCTGGGCGGGGCTGCCAGGGGTGTATAAATGAAAGGCGCT
Organism: Oryctolagus cuniculus; assembly: GCF_964237555.1. Classification (NCBI taxonomy): domain Eukaryota; kingdom Metazoa; phylum Chordata; class Mammalia; order Lagomorpha; family Leporidae; genus Oryctolagus; species Oryctolagus cuniculus. The sequence continues at coordinate 1,832,530 of NC_091449.1, read as the reverse complement.
GGCTGACTGCACATCAGAGTTCTCATCCACTCCCACAGCGAGGACAGCAGCTCTCCATGTCCACACCGTGAGTTTGCTTCGGCCTGTCAGTGGGCTGTTTGGTGTGTGGGGGTGCTTTGAGAAGGTCCCGGGGCGGGAGGCATTGTGGCATCTTTAGCTGGCCTTTGGGATACTGGTGTGCAGATGGAGCCCTGGCTACTCCACTTCCTCTCCTGCCTCCTGATATTGGTTTGGAAAGCAGCAGATGGTGGCCCAAGTATTTGGGTCCCTGTCCCCATGTGGGAGACCTGGCTGGAGTTCCAAGCTCTTCGTTTTGGCCTGGCCCAGCCTTGGCTGTTGTGGCCACTTGAGGAGTGAACGGGAGATGAAAGGTATCTCTTGGGTCTCCCTCTCTGTCATTCTGCCTTTTAAGTATATGGAAATGCATATAATGAAAACATGCATGGATTTTTTAAAAGTTTATACAAAACCTTATCCCTTTTTTTGTTTTCATTTTTGTTTCTTTCTGTTTGTTTTAAAACCTCATCTTTGATGGCTGGCACTGTGGCTCGCTAGGCTAATCCTCTGCCTGCAGCACATGTACCCCCGGTTCTAGTCCCGGTTGGGGTTCTGGATTCTGTCCCGGTTGCCCCTCTTCCAGGCCAGCTCTCTGCTGTGGCCCGGGAAGGCAGTGGAGGATGGCCCAAGTGCTTGGGTCCTGCACCCGCATGGGAGACCAGGTGGAAGCACCCGGCTCCTGGCTTCAGATCGGCACATTGCACTGGCCGTAGCGACCATTTTGGGGGTGAACCAATGGAAGGAAATCCTTTCTCTCTGTCTCTCTCTCTCTCTCACTGTCTAACTCTGCCTGTCAAAAAATAATAAAATTTGTCTTTTCATTCCATTTTCTATGAGCTTTTTGAAGATCACTCATATGCACTCAGAGAATGTGAGACTACATTTATTTCCCTCAAAGGATAATCAGTTATTGTCTGAGGGGGTTTATCTTCCACCATTGATGGGGATGAATTATAAATTAGCAGGTCTTGATTCTGGGTTTTGCTTTTGGAATAGTTTTTAATTTTCTGTGACCTTGGATTCTGGCATCTCCAGAAGGGAACGTGCACTTAAAATGCAAATTATGGGGGGCCAGCCTTGTAGTGCAGGGCAATAAAGCTCTTCCTGTAACACTGGCATCCCATATGGGTGCTGGTTCAAGTCCTGGCCATTCTTAACACCAATCCAACAAGCAAACTGTAAACAACACATGATGAAGGCTACTCATCTTTTGGTATCCTTTCGGGATGCAACTGGAGATCTCTACTCCTTATGATTCCCCCTTCCCTTAAATTAAAGATTCAGTGAGAAGAAACATCCCCTATGAAAAAACAAAGTCATTTCTCACAAGCACAGTGATAGGAGGATGAAATACAGGGCCTCTGGGTTCATACTGTGGTCGCTATGGGTACACAATGCAGGTGTTAGTATCTCTCAGAAAATTGAAGGTGCATTAACTATTTGTTAAAGACTTACTTGTTTTTTATTTATTTTGAAAGAGTTACAGAGAGAGAAGTCTTCCATTAGCTGGTTCACTCCCCAAATGGCTGTGATACCAGGAGGTGAGCTATATTCCTGTGTGAGAGCCATTCTTACCAGGGGAGGGAGAGATGTCTCCTCATTGTGGTTTGATTTGCATTTCCCTGATGGCTAGTGATCCTGAACATTTCTTCATGTGTCTGTTGGCCATTTGGATATCCTCTTGAAAATGTCAGTTTAAGCCCGTGGCCCATCTCTTAACTGGGCTGTGTGTTTTGTTGTGGTGCAGTTTTATGATCACAACAGTGCTGTTGTTGCAATCCCGTTTCACTTATGTGACACTAAGACCCAGGAAGCTTGAGTTTCAAGCTTCATGTTCCAAGAGCAGTAAATAAGAAACCAGTCTCTGACTTCTAGCAGCTGGAATGTATATTGTGTGATCATAGTGTATCCTCCTTGTTGCCTGTTTCTCAACAGAAAAAAAAAAAAAAACAAACAAACATGCTTAAAGTTCTAGGCCTTTCAAATAAACAAATAAATTTTAAAATTCTAATTGTGGCAGAGCTCCAAAAATCTCACCACCAAGACTGTGGCTGTATTAATCCAATCTATGTGATTGGGAAGGGCTGGATTTAGAAAGGTATTTGGAGGTAATCTCATTATCACACTGGATTTCCTGTTTGGTTTAATTAATTTTTAAGACATTTGAGCGCTGGGTGCCTGGGCTCACTAGGCTAATCCTCTCCCTGCAGCGCCAGCACCCTGGGTTCTCGTCCCGGTTGGAGCACCAGATTCTCTCCTGGTTGCTCCTCTTCCAGTCCAGCTCTCTGCTGTGGCGTGGAAGGCCGTGGAGGATGGCACAAGAGCTAGGGCCCTACACCTGCATGAGAGTCCAGGAGGAAGCACCTGGCTGCTGGCTTCGGATCAGCTCAGCGGGCTGGCTGTATTGGCAATTTGGGAGCTGCACCAACGGAAAAGGAAGACCTTTCTCTCTCTCTCTCTCTCTCTCTCTCTCTCTCTCTCTGTCTATATCAGCATGTCAAAAATAAAAAATGAAGAAAAATTAAGAAAAAAAGGAAGTTGTGAAAATTCATCAGGTGTATCTGAAAAAAATGTACAAAAAAAAGTCATTGGAGGGTGTTGCATTGCCATTTGCTTTCTTGTCTTTACAAACTTTTATTTATTTGACAGGCACAGTTACAGAGAGAGGGAGAAACAGAGCTCCTCCATCCACTGGTTCTCTTCCCAGAGGGCCATGGGGGCCAGGGCTGGGGCAGGCTGAAGCCAGGAGCCCAGAGCCTCTTCCAGATCCCACCCGTGGTGTGGGTGCAGGAGCCCAAACACTTGGGCCATCTTTTTCTCCCTTCTCAGGCCCACCAGCAGGGAGCTAGATTGGAAGTGGAGCAGCTGGGTCTCAAAGTGGCACCCATAGAGGATGCTGGTGTTGCATGTGGTGGTTTAACCCACTATGCCAAAACACTAGCCTCTGCATTTGCTTTCTACCAGATAGTGAAATCAAACAACAGAAGATGTGGTTGGGAATCCACTGGTGATGACATAAAACTCACTTTTTGAGATTTCCTATTTTTCTTTCAGCAGCCTTGGCACTCAGGATTCTACTTGCAGTGTGGCCACAGACAACTCTCCAAAGAGTCAATTCCCTTGAATTCTGACTCAAGTGTCTTTGGCCGGAACTGAGAATGGACAACAGGTAATATCTTTTTTTCTGTAGTTTCCTTTGAATTTTTTTTTCATTTGCTTTTTCTGACATCAGAATGTTGGAAAGACACAGACATTCTAGGCTGCTTAGAAAGACATAGGCAAATGGGTGAGGGGAGGGAGAAGAATTAAGAAAGTCATTTTAAATTTTCATTGCATTTGGAAGGCAGAGAGAGAGATCTTCCATCTACTGGTTCAGTCCTCAAATGCCTGCAACCATCAGGGCTGGGCCAGGCTAAAGCCAGGAGCCCAGAACTAGTGCACGTTTCCACACAGGTGGTAGAGTCCCAAATAATTGAACCTCACGTGCTGCCTCGGAGGGTCTGCATTATGCTGTGTCTCTCTCTTCATGTTTCTCTTCGCCTACCCTCCTCAATTTTCATGAAAAGCTCACCATCTTAATTCTGTTTTCATACTCCTTGCATGAAATGGCTGCTTGCATGCTCAGCATTTACTCAAGTCCCCACTGTAGCTACATTTCTATTAAAATGTCCGTGTGTCTTTTTCTTTAGGGTACATGCGTTGTATTTGTAAACAAAGAACATCCCCTCACAAAGTGCATGGTTTTGTGCAGACGTGGAACAAGAGGACTGGACCTAGTACGTTGAAAGAACCCATCACACAAACAGTGGAAAGGGAAAAGGATATTCAACTGATTTTCATGTTTCAAGGTGGAAAACCTATAGATAAGAGGTTTTTCCCTAGACATTAATATTCTAGAATGTTTTAGACATTATGGAGAAAGACAAAATGGCCTGTATCTGACCTTCTGGAAAAAAACCTGTGTCTTGGCAAACTCTCTCGCACACATACTGAATGGTTGCAGATCTTGCTGGACATCATTCGTCAGAACAAACATCAGTGGCCCATTAAATCGGAAAGTTATTGGGGTGTCATGGAGAGCATGAATGGGTACACAGAGCCTGAAAAAACTCCATCTTCCAATGTATGTCGTGTGCCAAGTGCCGAGACCTTTACTACAGAAGAAGGAAGTGGAACAACGTTCCCCCAGCAGTTGCTGGGCAAATCGCCAATGCTTGCCAAACAAGGGTTACCAGAAAAGAAAGATAGGAAGAGAAAAACAACACTGTCGTCCAGTCTAGATACGGATGAAGGCTTCCTGGAAGAAAATGAGAGTGTGCCAAGCAAGAAATTCAAGAAAGATTCCTTGAAAGATCTAGAAAAGGATGGAAGTTCAAAACATGGACCTTCCCTCAGGACCGCCTCTCCTGGAAATTCTCCCCTGGATGAGACTGTTCTTTCTCCTCAGAGTGTGTCTGACAAAAGTCTGCTATTGCCATTGGAACAAGAACGTGCCCAGGACGACCCACAACACGATCAAGACCAATTGTGCCTTGACTCTCACCCAGAGCAACTGCAGCAGGGCTTCCCCAATTTGGGAAACACCTGTTACATGAACTCAATTTTACAGTCACTCTATGCAATTCCATCATTTGCTGATGGCTTACTAGGACAAGGTATTCCATGGGAGAACATTCCTTCTGACGTGCTTATCATGCCTTTAAGTATGTTGCTTGCTTTGAAAGATATTTGTAATCTAGAGACTAGCCAAGACCTACTCAGAGATATTAAAAATGCTATCTCAGCTGTTGCAGAAATATTCTCGGGCAACATGCAGAACGATGCTCATGAATTCTTATGTCAGTGTTTAGACCAGCTGAAAGGCGATTTTGAAAAAGTAAACACCATTTGGAAAACGAGGAGGGAGGCTGGAGATGAAAATTCACCTCCAGAGTTGTTTGCTGGTGATGCTGCCACCAAACTGTTTGTTTGTCCAGTTGCTTCCAATTTTGAATTTGAATTGCAGGACTACGTGATTTGCAAAGCCTGTGGTCAAGTTGTTGTCGTGATAGAGCCTGGTAATTGTATCTCCATCAACCTACACCCAAAACCAAAAGCATCCCCTTTGTCCCTTCAAAATTGTTTTGATCTTTTCTTTACAACAGAAGAATGTGAGCGCCTCTGTGAAATGTGTAACCACAAGAAGGCTGTGGTGATGCATAAATTTGGCAGGCTACCCAGAGTCTTCATTGTTCATCTGAAACGCTACAGTTTGAGTGACACTTACGCGCTAATGAAGGATGACCAACAAGTTCTTATTCCCAAATATTTGAGTTTATCCTCTAATTGCAATGAAGACACCAGACCACCACTTCCCTTGGATAGTAATGCACCTGTGTTGGACCCCGAAGTACTGAACCTCACCCAAGAGGTTAATTCTGAGAGAGTCAGCCCGTGCACATCATCTGTGAAGCTGACCTGGCAATCCAGTGACTCTTCAGTTCTGCATGTTGCACCAGACGAAGATGCTGAACAAAACACACCTCAGAGAATTTGGCAAGCCAGGCCAAAGGAGCAGCAGCAGAGTGACCTAGCAAGTGGCTCAAATCGGGAGTCCAAACTGGGCAACGCAAGAGATAGGGAAGTCAGAGAAATGGAGATGCTGGCAGCTGCCTCAGTGATGGATCAGGGAGACATCTCTCTTCTTATGATCTGTGAAGATGAAAGTAATCCTATAAACAACCCAGACAGAGGACTTGAAGAAGTTTATTGTCAAGAGGAGCCTGAAAATCCAGAACCCAAGGACGATGAGAAAACCAGTACATTGGTAGAGTTAGATTTTGATCATGTTAGTGAGTCTTCAAAAGATCTTTGTGACTACGAAAAACACAAGATTTCAGAAGGATTGAGAGGCGTGGTTGAGCAGCTGCACGAATCTGTTACCAAAAACATCGTGGGCATGGAGAAAACCATAGCTAAAGTGAAGGAACCAAAAGGAAGCATGCAAATGGGAGATGCTCTTCATTCTTACCGACTGATCAGCGTCATTAGCCACATAGGGAACTCCCCGTGTGCAGGCCATTACATCAGCGATGTGTATGACTTTCAGAAGCAGGCCTGGTTCACGTATAGTGATCTGAGGGTGGCAGAAATCCCAGAGGCCATGGTGCAGGAGGCAAGGCTTCACAGTGGGTACATCTTTTTTTACATGCACAATGACATTTTTGAGGCACTTGTGAGCAAGGCAGAGAAGTCCCAGCTAACCAGCTAAGGAAGAGGTGTTCCTTCCAGGAGAATAAGAGGGCTCCTGAAGACACAAGGAGCTCAGGACAAAGATCAGGGGCTGGTCTTGTGGTGCGAATGCCAGGCTGGTGGAGTGGCACAGCTGCTTCAGCCACCCCTTGGGAAGCACGTAGCCTGTCCTGGAGTGCCAGTTTGAGGTCCAATACCTCTGCTTCTGATCCAGCATTCTTACTAATGTGCCCGGGAAAGCAACAGAAGACGGCATGCGTCCTTGAGCCTCTGCCACACATGTGGGAGACCACAGTGGAGTTCCTGGCTCCTGGCTTCAGCATGGCCCAGCCCTGGCTGTTGGGGCCATTTGGGGAGTGAGCCAGTGGATGAAAGATCGCTCTCATTCTCTCTGTTGTGCCTTTTACAGCAATAAATCGTCTTATATAAAATAAGATGGAAGATCCACAAGACTCATACATAACTCAGGCTAGGTTGCATGATTCTCTCCTACAAGATTAAAATGGCACTTGTCATGTTCTAATGCAGTGGTTTTCCAAGTGTTGCTGTGCAATCAATGTCACAGCAGCAAAGAGGATCTGATCAGAAATGACAATTTTGAGACCTCTCCAATCCAACTGACTCAGAAACTGCAAATGCGGACCAGAAATCTGATGGACATTATGATGCCCATGAACTTTTGAGAAGCACAATCATAGTGTTTAGAGTACCTAGGTTTTATTTTGCTGATGCTGCTGCTGGGGTGTGTGTGTGTGTGTCTGTGTTTGTGTGTGTCTGTGTGTGTGTCTGTGTGTGTATTTATTTAAAGGATTTTAATTATAATTTTAAGCTTCTTGAACTCACATATGTCTGTTTTGTAATCTTATTGAAATAAATACCCAAACAATGCAAGTACCATTAACTGGCTTCCACGTGTGTTTGTAACTCCTCACTGGAACAATTTGCTACCTAGCAAGCAACTGTATTTCCATATCCTCCCAGGAGCTGCAAGGTAGAACTTCAGGCTTACATGAGCAATGCAGTTAATGATATGATGAGGACAGGCACTGTGGCTCAGTGGGTTAAGACACTGCTTGGGGTGTTTGCATCCCCTCTTGGAGTTCCCGGGATTGAATGCCACCTCTGCTTCTGAGTCAGCTTCCTGCTAATACACATTCTGGGAGACAGTAGATACTGGCTGCAGGACTTGGGTTCCTGCCACCCACGTAAGAGAACTGGATGGATGTCCTGCCTCCTGGCTTCAGCCTGGCCCAGCCTCAGCAGCAGTAGGCATCTGGGGAGTGAATCAATAGAAAGAGGATCAATCCATCTCTCTCCCTCCTTCCCTCCCTCCTCTCTTCCTTCCTCTAGTCCCTCGCACACATCACTTTACCTTTGGAATAAATAAATTAAAACTGCAAAAGTGGTTTTATAATTAAACACTATGTAAAATGGGGCCGGTGTTGTGGTACAGTAGGTTAAGCCACTGCCTGCAATGCTAGCATCCCATATACCTAGCTAGAGTTCTATCTGCGCCACTCCCAATCCAGCTCCCTGCAGATGTGCCTGGAAAAGCAGAAGATGCCCCAAGTGCTTAGGTCCCTGCTGCACATGTGGGAAACCTGGGTGGAATTCAGGCTCCTGACTTCAGCTCGGCCTAACCCCAACTCTTGTGGCCATTTGGGGAGTGAATCAGCAGAAAGAAGATCTTTCTGTCTTCCTCTGTCTCTCTGCCCCTGCACCCACCTGGAAGACTCAGATGAAGCTCCAGGCTTCAAACTGGCCCAGCTCCAGCCATTGTGGCCATTGGGGAATTAATCAGGAAGTGGAAGACCTCTCTCTGTCTCTTTCTCTCTCTCTCTGGACCCCTGTCTTTCAAATAACCTTTAAAAAAAAAGGAAGGGATGGAGGGAAAGAGGGAGGAAATAGTGATGAGCAATCATTTTCTCTTGGTCACACTTCAGTTGGGTTCTTTGCGAACTCACTCATGTTTGGAACAGTACTTCTCAATGTTGGCATGGTTGATTGGTTAGTTTGTACTTTGGTGTAGTGGGCTGTCCTACTTAGTAAGATTTCTGACCTCAATCCACTAGATATCAGTATAATCTAGTCATGCCATCAAACCCTGTTGAACATCTACCAGGGCTGCAATCACCCTGATTGATGGTTTCTTCCCCCATCACAGTATCCCACATATCATTTGGAGTGATTGAGCAGTACTTTTTACAAGAAGTATTCAAGTCAGTGGGCATGTTTTCAGGATCCACAGCTTTACAAAAGTTTAATCACCTGGAATGAAAGAACCGAGAATGGCCTTGTGAAGACTCAGTGACAAGTACCATTTATGAGGCAGTGCTTGTGGAGGTTTGAACTCTGATGTTCACGAACCTATCTGAAGCGTCATTTCTGCCCTACCCTGGTGTCCCAGAACCAAGGGGTGGAAGCCACTGTGACATGTCCCACTCTGATTCATTGGCAAAAATATTTACCCGCTACTCCTGTGAATGAGGGCTGATTGGTACAAGCACTAATATTCCAGAGACGAAAGCCTACATACACGCATGTAAGTGTTGCATTCTATGGAACAGACTCTGTGTCAGCCAGTCTGCCTTGATTCAGCTTTTCTGTGTTTAAAAAGTAAACAACTCATGTTGGAATCCTAACCTGTCAGTACTTCAGAATGCAACTGTATTTGGTGATAGGATTTTTATAGATATGATTAAATTAAAATGAGTTGGTTGCATTCCTTAATCCTATGTGATGGTATCCTTATAGGAAGAAGACATTTGGACACAGATACTAAAGGAAGATACCTTGAAGATACAGGAAGATGTCGAGACATCTGCCAGCCAGAAAGGCTTAAAACATCCTGCCCTCAGAGGAAACCAACCATGATGACACCTTGATCTTGGACCTCTAGAGTCAAGTGCTGTCAAATTAAATTTCTGTTGTGGCTGGCACTGTGGTATAGCAGGTGGAAGCTGCCTCCTCTGGTGCTGGCATCCCATATGGGCACCGGTTCTGCTCACAAGTGCTCCACTTCTGATCCAGCACTCTGCTATGACCTGGGAAAACAGTGAAGGATGGACCAAGTGCTTTGGCCCCTACCCCCACGTGGGAGACCCAGAGGAGGCTCTTAGCTCCTGCCTTCGGATTGGTGAAACTCCAGCCATTGCGGGCATTTGGGGAGTGAACCAGTGGCTGCAAGAACGAACTCTCTCTCTCTCTCTCTCTCTCTCTCTCTCTCTCTCTCCTTCTCTCTCTGTGTAACTGAACTTTCAAATAGGTAAATGAATTTTTTTTTAAAAAATAGCTAATTTCTAGTGCTTAGGCCAGTCTGTGGCACAGTTGACCCTTGAACCATGAAGGAGTGAGGAATACTGACCCCCTTGCAGGAAAAAGCCTGAGTAAAACTCTCGACTCCCCTTAAAAGCTAACTCCTAAATGCCTACTATTGGCAGGAAGCTTTACCAATAACATAAAGTATCAGCAAACTATGTATGTTATACATATTATATATGGTGAAAAATACGTAAGGATTGAGACATCATTTTTACTTGATGAGTTTATTAGGGAGACTAACTGCTCACATGTGGAAGATTAATGTTACAGGGCATTTGAGGTGGATCCTCACCACACTGGAGCCCACAGTAATAGCAACAAGATGTGGCTAAGAGATTACAGAAGCACCGTATGTGCAAGTTAATTTTATGCAGCTATAATTGAATACTGCACTTTTGTTTGCATTTCTCTTGACTGTGAATGGTGCCATCAACAGTCTGAGTTTTTGTGTGCATGTGTCTTGGCAAAGTTTTACAATAGATTTGGATATTCCATGGTAGTAAAGTACAAAGGAGATGATTATTACCTATACTTCTTGCACTCATGCACATACTTTGTAAAATGTATTTCTAAGTTCTGTGACTCATCTGGGAGCTTTTTCCAATCCCTGTGTAAGAAGAACCACAGAGTTCATACCTGTACTCTCACTACAAGCCTAGAAAACTACCACCACCTCCTTCTGCCAGAGCCAATGCAGGACTAATACACTGCTCGGTCGCTTTGACACGAGCAAGGTTATATGCCTGGTATGGGGGATATTCTGCACAGAGCAGCTCTGGACAGGCACAGCTGTGACAGCACAATGTCTCCAGTAATAAAGATCGGGTCTTTCCTCAAGGTAAACTGCACTTGCCTTCTAGAAACACGGGCACAGGGAAAGGAAGCATGATATGAACAGTTAAAGAAGCCATGGAGACCAACAGTGCTCTCCCACACATGTTCCTATTGACACATGGAGGTCTGGCACATACAAAGGTGTTTAAAAAGTTCACGGAGGGGCCGGCACTGTGCCTAGTGCCGGCGTCGCATGTGGGTGCCAGTTCGAGTCCAGGCTGCTCCTCTTCTGATCCAGCTCTCTGCTATGCACTGGGACAACAGTGGAAGATGGTCCAAGTTCTTGGGTTCCTGTACCTCATGGGAGAGCTGGAAGAAGCTCTAGGCTTCGGGTTGGCACAGCTCTGGCTGTTTTGGCCAATTGGGGAGTGAGCCAGCAGATGGAAGACACCTCTCTCTCTGAATCTCCTTCTCTCTCTGTGCAACTCTGACTTTCAAGTAAATAAATATATCTTTAAAAAAAAAAAAAGCTCAAGCAGGGCCTGGCACTGTGGCAAAATGGGTAAAACCACTGAACCACTGACTGCAGTACTGGTATCCCATATGGGCTCTGGTTTGAGTCCCAGCTGCTTTACTTCCAATCCAGCTCTTTTCTATGGCCTGGGAAAGCAGTGGAACATGGCCCAAATCCTTGGGTCGCTGCACCCACGTGGGAGACCCAGAAGAAGAAGCTCCAGGCTCCGGGCTTCGTTCTTGGGACTGGCCCAGTTCCTGCCATTGCAGCCCTTTGGGGAGTCAAAGATTCATATTTTCTCTCTCTCTCTCGCTTTCTCTCTCTCCCTTTCTCTCTCTCCTTCCTGTAACTGCCTTTCAAATAAGTAAATCTTCTTCTTTTTTAATTTTTATTTTTTGACAGGCAGAGTGGACAGTAAGAGAGAGAGACAGAGAGAAAGGTCTTCCTTTTGACGTTGGTTCACCCTCCAATGGCCGCCACAGCCAGTGCGATGAGACCATTGCATTGTGCTGATCCGAAGCCAGGAGCCAGGTGCCTCTCCTGGTCTCCCATGCAGGTGTAGGGCCCAAGGACCTGAGCCATCCTCCACTGCACTCCCAGGGCACAGCAGAGAGCTGGCCTGGAAGAGGGGCAACTGGGACAGAATCCGGTGCCTCGAACGGGACTAGAACCTGGTGTGCCGGGGCCACAGGCCGAGGATTAGCCTATTGAGCTGTGGCACCGGCCTCAAATAAATAAATCTTTTAAAACAAAAAAAAACACCTAATCATATTGCCTCTATTTTATAGCCCTGGAAACCCAGGTTCCTCCATATGCTTCCTAGCGTCTTTTTGTGCGTGTGTGTGTAAGAGCCACAATCCTGCTTTCTTTAAGTGAGCTGACCCATCAAGAAAAAAGTCTTCAGAACCTTTATGTTTATGTTCAGAGTCTTCTGGAAGAATCTGAAAGCACAGGAGCACCTGTACAGACACTGGAGTCATTGCTCGCTGCTGCCACTAGGTGGTGATAGGAACCAAGGCCGCTCAGGCTTGCACCCTGCCTTCCCCTCCCATTTAGGCCATTCTGAGCTCGCTTTGGAAGCTCCACTGAGGGGAAGGAGCTCTCCAGGAGTAGGTTTGAAGGTGACAGGGTGGCATAACAGGTCACCAGCTGTTTGTGGCAGGTGAGGGAAAAGGGGTGTCCAGATCATATTCTCAGGACTGTGGCTTCACAGCGCATTGAGGACAGCAGGAGGAACTGTTAACTGGAGCAGCTTCTACAGACTGATGAGCTACCCATGAGACTGTTGAAGCTAAAAGACCCTTGAGCATAAGCAGGGTGCTGAGACCAGACAACCAACATTCTCGGGTCTATAGCCACTACTTGAATTACTGAGTTGCAGGATCAATGCTTCTTCAGTCTTTCAAATTGATGTCAAAATGTGGTCCATGGTCATCTGTCAACTTGTAATTCCATCCACAACAAATTTTATGCTTTTGCAACACCGAACTTGTCCCTCAAGGATCGATTTTTATTCAGCTCTTGCCTCTGTACCTGGAACTTCTTTTTCTGTCAATTTCTAAAGCTCATGTTCTATATATAGCTCACCAGTTTGTAAAATTATTTATTTGAAAAGCAGAGTTAGAGAGGGGCAGAGGGGAAAGAGAGAGAGAGGTCTTATATCTGCTGGTTCACTCCCCAAATGGCTACAAAGGCCGGAGCTGGGCCGATCCAAAGCCAAGAGCCAGGAGCTTCTTCCGGGTCTTCCAGGTGGGTGCAGGGCCCCAAGGACTTGGGCCATCCCCTACCACTTTCCCAGGCAATAGCAGAGATGGGTTGGAAATCAGCAGCTGGGACTCCAACCCGTGCCCATATGGGATGCGGCACTGCAGGCAGTGGCTTCACTCGCTACACCACGACAGGTGCCAGCCCCTGTAAACCTCACTTTCACACTTCTTTCTGGCATCAGAAAGGTCTACTAAGTGTTTACATGATTCAGTCATATCTTTCCAATGTCATCTCACATTGTGCCCCTCAGAATGCATTAAGAAGCAGAGTGTGAGGGTGTGACCACAGAAGAACCCTGCTGCACTTAGCTCCAGATCACTTGACTCCTGGGGTATGTGAGGCACAAATCTCAAGCAGCTGAAAGCCAGTATGAGGCCATACAGAGCTACATTTGAGCTGCTGTATACGCAGAACACGGACACTGAGGACGAGAGAAGGCACAGGCCATGGCAAAGCCAGAGCTCCAGGCAAGAGGACGGAAAGTTCCTGGACACAGGCCCAGTTCCATGGCATGCAACAGAGTCTCTGCCGTCCGACAGGGCTCAGAATTAAGACCACCCTGAATGTGGCTTGATTCTCTGCTCTTGCCATCTTGAAATTCTGTCTTGAAGTAAAAATCCTATTCCTTACAGATCCTTGGGGCACCTGGCATTTGGAATTTTTAATGATCTTGTATAAGGGACCAGGCATATTCATTTCTCACAGGACTCCTAAATCAGGTGGCCAGTCCATCTACATAAACAGAGTAAACACAAGGAAACCAGCAGCAAAGACTGAAATAATCAAGAGAGGGCATTGGGCATAGTGGTAAAGATGCCGCTTGAGACACCCACATCCAGGATCGGAGTGCCTGGGGTGGAGTCCTGGCTCCACTAGCAACTCCAGCAGCCTGCAGCCTATTGTGTGCCTGACGAGGCAGTAGATGATGGTCCAGGTACCTGGGCTGCTGCCATCCATGTGGGAGACCAGGTTGGAGTTCCTGGCTTTACCCACTATGCCACAATGCCAGCCCCTACTCCACTTCTGATCTAGCTCCCTGCTGATGTGCACAGGAAAGCAGTAGAAGATGGCTCAACTACTCAGGTCCCTGCCGCCCATGTAGGAACCCTGGATGGAGTCCTAGGTTCCTGACTTTGGCTTGGCTCACCCCTAGCAATTGTGGCCATTTTAGGAGTGAAGCAGCACAAGAAAGATCTCCAGCTCTCTCTATCTGTAACTCTGCCTTTATACTAAAGAGATAAATCTTGGGCCAGCGCCATGGCTCACTTGCTTAATCCCCCACTTGCCTGTCAAAAAATAAACAAAATAAATAAAGCAAGTTGCCCCCCAAAATAAAGATTTATTTTGTTTATTTTTGGGGGGTGGGTGCAACTTGCTTTATTAAACAGAAAACGGAATCTGTGTGGCATGGAAGGTGAGGTCCCTCCCTCCTTCCCTGCCTCCTTCCTTCCTTCCTAGCTTCCCTCCCCGCTTCCCTCTCTCCCTCGCTGTTTTATTTTTTAACTTCAAATTAGTAAACATAAATTTCCAAAGTGCAGTTTATAGATTACAATGGCTTCCCTGCCCCCAATAACTTCCCTCCCACTCGCACCCCTCCCATCTCCTGCTCCCTCTTCCATTCACATCAAGATTCATTTTCAATTATCTTTATAGACACAAGATCGATTTAGTATCTATTAAGTAAAGATTTCATCAGTTTGTACCCACACAGAACATAAAGTGTAAACTACTGGTTCAGTACTAGTCATAGCATTAATTCACATTGGACAACACATTAATGACATAGATCCCACATGGCCTAGCCGTTAGAATTCCTGGTTTTCACCCAGGCGGCCCGGCTTTGACTCCTGGGGTGGGAAGTTGAAAATAAATCTTTAAAAAATAATTTTTCAGAATACCAAAAACAATTCCATGGAGAATGTAATTCAGTTAAACACCTGGACAGAAGAGACACTCCATTCTTTATCTGTGATGTGCATTCAACACACTTGTATCTCAGCTCCCACACCACTTTGTTGTATATACTTGATAGCTAGTTGTTTAAAAATATTATTAGAGAAAAAGATAAGGCAAAGAGGAAAATATTTCATTCATATCTCTCCCATCAGTTATTATAAAACATCCTTAACATGTTAACATCATGACATATACACATCTCAATTTTTTAGAAAACCACATTTATTTGATTAAAAAGTACATGATTCCTATTAATTACATATTTCACCAAAGTGCGTAGACAGAAATAATCATCCTACTTCCCAAGAGTTCCTGTCTGTTAACAGTAAGCCAATGAAATTCCAGGCCTCTACTATTTCGAGTTCATACAAAGCAAGCTGGAGGGATAGATGGATGAGCGCATGTAAATATTTGGAACCAGATGTCTTCTAACTGAATGGGAACTCCATGAGGTCAGGGATTTTCTCTGCTGTGTTCCCTGCTACATCCTCCACCTACTTTTAGCAAGGTCTCTCACCTGGGGCTTTGTTAGTACTGGGGCTGGATAACTCTTCAATGCACAGGGTGGGGATAGCAACAGCATCTTCCTCTGTGTTTTCGATGAAGCAGCATCCCTGGCAAGAACACCCTTTCAGTGTGGCAGCCAAAACCATCTCCACACATTACCAGATGGCCGCTCAAGGGCAACACTGCCACCAGCTCAGAACCACTGACCTAGAAAACATGTGGCACAAAAGAAAGGCTTGCTGAATGGATGAAGTGCTTGGAAAATCATTTAGGAGCAATTTTAAAAGTAAACCAAACCCTGTGGCATAGCACATAAAGTGGCTGCCTGCAGTGCCGGCATCCCATATGGACACCAGTTCAAGTCCTGCCTGTCCACTTCCCATCCAACTCTCTGCTATGGCCTGGGAAGGCAGTGAAAGATGGCCCAAGTCCTTGGGCCCCTGCACCCATGTGGGAGACCCAGAAGAAGCTCCTGGCTTTAGACAAGCTCAATTGTAGCTGATGTGGCCATCTGGGGATTGAACCAGCAGATGGAAGACCGAGCTCTCTCCTCTCCTCCCCTCCCCCTCTTCTTCTGCCTCTCTGTAACTCTGCCTTTCAAATAAAATATAAATCTTAACAAAAAGGGTTGGTGGCCGGTGCTGTAACACAGCAGGTTAAAGCCCTGGCCTGAGGCATTGACATCCCATATGGACGCTGGTTCTAGTCTTGGTTGCTCATCCTCTGATCCAGCTCTCTGCTGTGGCCTTGGAGAGAGAGCAGTAGAAGATGGCCCAAGTCCTTGGGCCCCTGCACCCATGTGGGAGACCTGGAGGAAGCTCCAGGCTCCTGGCTTCAGATCAGCTCAGCTCCAGCCATTGCAGCCCTCTGGCGAGTGAACCAGCGGATGGAAGACCTCTCCTGTCTTTACCTCTCTATAGCTCTGTCTTTCAAATCAATACAATAAATCTTAAAACAAATTGAGCCTGCTGAGAAGTACACAAGGAGAAACACAAAGGAATAGGAGAATCCAGATCTGCTCTGTGCCCTCTACAATAATCCACACCCCGAGTCCAAGCATTTAGCTGACATGGGCCCACACCCGAGTTCAGAAAGGATGGGTGATCATGAGGAGCTGGGGTCGACCTGTCCATAGTAATCGAGTGAATTCCACGAGTTCAGCAGTAGCAAACAGGCAGAACCGTGTGCTGAGATTGCCATGCCAACCTTCAGGCCACATCAACTCCAGGAATAGGTGCTACGGCTGGGCAGAGCGACCCTCTGGCGACACTACCATCGCAGACTACATTTCCCTTAAGGTCCCATGGTGCGTCCTCCCGCAAGACCTGCTGGGAAAGCTGCTGCTTGCAGAAGACTTGTGGTGGCCTTTGCTGGGGATTCCATTTTCCTGTAGGGGGCAGGGGGGTGGAAATGAAGATGCTTGAAGCCTGAGAGTCGAAGTCCCGACCCCTTTTAATTTCTCTTTCTCGCTCTTCAGTGGGCCCCTCCTTTGTCAGTGTCTGATCCAGCCCCCTGTGCACCTTCCCCAGCGCGGACAGCCACCCCCGCGCGCCTCTCTGCCACCCCAGCCAGTGCCCGCGGGGCCAGCACCACACAGCAGCCATGTCCGGAGGCTCGGGCTGGCAGCCCCGGCAGGCGCGGGGTCTGGGCTCTAGAAGGCTTGGAAGCGGAGGTCCGCTTGTGCTCTGAGGATTTCTGTTCCCTTCCTCGCTGAGTGAGGAAAAGTTTTATATAGTTGTAAAGACCGAGAATGGAAAGCACACTGCAAGGAAAAGATAAAATGACCACCCCAGACTCAAGTGGGATGACCACGAGGGCTGTAGTCAGCTGTTCCCATGTACTACACGCTTGAGGAAGGCGCAAGTGGGTGTAGGGGTGGCCAGACCATCCCACATGGGTGCCGGTTCTAGGCCCGGCCGCCCCGCTGCACATCCATCTACCTGCTGAGCTCGGTGCCTGGTCTGACCTCCCGTGGGAGACCCGGATGGAGCCCCAGGGCCCTGGCTGTGGCCCCTCTGCGGCCCTGCCTGAGCCTGGCGGAGCCCTGGCGGATGCCCGGTGTGGCCCTGCAAGATGCCGGTGGAGCCCTGGTTGAGGCCTGGGTTGGCCCTGGCTGGGGCCTGGGTTCTTGCTGCTCAACTTGTGATTCTTATGTATATTTGCAATGATGTCCAAAGTTAAAATTTGTGTCATAGAGGCGGGTGCCGTGGCTCCCTAGGTTAATCTTCTGCTTGCAGCGCCCCCATCCCATGTGGGCACCGGGTTCCAGAATTGGCTGCCACTCTTCCAGTCCAGGTCTCTGCTGTGGCCCGGGAAGGCAGTGGAGGATGGCCTGAGTGCTTGGGCCCCAGCACCCAAGTGGGAGACCCAGATGAAGCTCCTGGCTCCTGGCTTCAGTTCGGTGCAACTCTGGCCGTTGTGGCCCTTTGGGGGGTGAAGCAACACAAGGAAGACCTTTCTCTCTCTTTCTCACTGCCTAACTGTATCTGTCAAATAAAAAAAAATGGTGTCATAAACAAATACAGTAAAATACAGTTGTCTACTGCTAGCATTTTTTTTGTGGGGGGGGAACAGGCAGAGTTAGCGAGAGAGACGGAGAGAAAGGTCTTCCTTCCGTTGGTTCACAATGCAAATGGCCAGTAGGGCTAGCACACTGTGCTGATCCAAAGCCAGGAGCCAGGTGCTTCCTCCTGGTCTCTCATGCAAGTGCAGAGCCCAAGCACTTGGGCCATCCTCCACTGCCTCCGGGCCACAGCAGAGAGCTGGACTTGAAGAGGAGCATTCAGGTCAGAACCGGCACCCCAACCGGGAATAGAACGCGGGGTGCTGTCGTCTCAGGCAGAGGACTAGCCTAGTGAGCCATGGCGCCAGAGCTAGCTAGCCTTTTTTAGGCATTTTATGCTTTTTAAAGATATATTTATTTTATTTGAACTTCAGAGTTACAGAAAGGCAGAGGCACGGGGGGAGGGTGGGAGAGAGAGAGACAGGGAGAGATAGAGAGAGAGAGAGAGAGGGCTTCCATCCGCTGGTTCACTCCCCAGACAGCCCAGATTCGGGAGCTGGGCTGATCCAGAGACAGGCCCTCCTCAGCTGCTTCCCAAGGCCAGGGCAGCGAGCAGGATGGGAAGCAGAGCCCTGGCCTCAGCCCCTGCACCACAACACCCACCCCTGCAGGCATTTTAAATTCATTGCCCTAGGGGATAGCCACACCTAAAAGGGTGTTTCCTGGGCGGGGCTGCCAGGGGTGTATAAATGAAAGGCGCTGGCTGACTGCACATCAGAGTTCTCATCCACTCCCACAGCGAGGACAGCAGCTCTCCATGTCCACACCGTGAGTTTGCTTCGGCCTGTCAGTGGGCTGTTTGGTGTGTGGGGGTGCTTTGAGAAGGTCCCAGGGCGGGAGGCATTGTGGCATCTTTAGCTGGCCTTTGGGATACTGGTGTGCAGATGGAGCCCTGGCTACTCCACTTCCTCTCCTGCCTCCTGATATTGGTTTGGAAAGCAGCAGATGGTGGCCCAAGTATTTGGGTCCCTGTCCCCATGTGGGAGACCTGGCTGGAGTTCCAAGCTCTTCGTTTTGGCCTGGCCCAGCCTTGGCTGTTGTGGCCATTTGAGGAGTGAACGGGAGATGAAAGGTATCTCTTGGGTCTCCCTCTCTGTCATTCTGCCTTTCCAGTGAATTAATAAATCTTTTAAGGACATGGAAATGCATATAATGAAAACATGCATGGATTTTTTAAAAGTTTATACAAAACCTTATCCCTTTTTTTGTTTTCATTTTTGTTTCTTTCTGTTTGTTTTAAAACCTCATCTTCGATGGCTGGCACTGTGGCTCGCTAGGCTAATCCTCTGCCTGCAGCACATGTACCCCTGGTTCTAGTCCCGGTTGGGGTTCTGGATTCTGTCCCGGTTGCCCCTCTTCCAGGCCAGCTCTCTGCTGTGGCCCGGGAAGGCAGTGGAGGATGGCCCAAGTGCTTGGGTCCTGCACCCGCATGGGAGACCAGGTGGAAGCACCTGGCTCCTGGCTTCAGATCGGCGCATTGCACTGGCCGTAGCGACCATTTTGGGGGTGAACCAATGGAAGGAAAACCTTTCTCTCTGTCTCTCTCTCTCTCTCTCACTGTCTAACTCTGCCTGTCAAAAAATAATAAAATTTGTCTTTTCATTCCATTTTCTATGAGCTTTTTGAAGAGCACTCATAGGCACTCAGAGAATGTGAGACTACATTTATTTCCCTCGAAGGATAATCAGTTATTGTCTGAGGGGGTTTATCTTCCACCATTGATGGGGATGAATTATAAATTAGCAGGTCTTGATTCTGGGTTTTGCTTTTGGAATAGTTTTTAATTTTCTGTGACCTTGGATTCTGGCATCTCCAGAAGGGAACGTGCACTTAAAATGCAAATGATGGGGGGCCAGCCTTGTAGTGCAGGGCAATAAAGCTCTTCCTGTAACACTGGCATCCCATATGGGTGCTGGTTCAAGTCCTGGCCATTCTTAACACCAATCCAACAAGCAAACTGTAAACAACACATGATGAAGGCTACTCATCTTTTGGTATCATTTCGGGATGCAACTGGAGATTTCTAATCCTTATGATTCCCCCTTCCCTTAAATTTAAGATTCAGTGAGAAGAAACATCCCCTATGAAAAAACAAAGTCATTTCTCACAAGCACAGTGATAGGAGGATGAAATACAGGGCCTCTGGGTTCACACTGTGGTCGCTATGGGTACACAATGCAGGTGTTAGTATCTCTCAGAAAATTGAAGATGCATTAACTATTTGTTAAAGACTTACTTGTTTTTTATTTATTTTGAAAGAGTTACAGAGAGAGAGAGAGAGAGAGAGAGAGAGGAGGTCTTCCATTAGCTGGTTTACTCCCCAAATGGCTGTGACAGCCGGAGCTGAGCTGTATGGCTGTGTGAGAGCCATTCTTACCAGGGGAGGGAGAGATGTCTCCTCATTGTGGTTTGATTTGCATTTCCCTGATGGCTAGTGATCCTGAACATTTCTTCATGTGTCTGTTGGCCATTTGGATATCCTCTTTTGAAAATGTCAGTTTAAGCCCTTGGCCCACCTCTTAACTGGGTTGTGTGTTTTGTTGTGGTGCAGTTTTATGATCACAACAGTGCTGTTGTTGCAATCCCGTTTCACTTATGTGACACTAAGACCCAGGAAACTTGAGTTTCAAGCTTCCTGTTCCAAGAGCAGTAAATAAGAAACCAGTCTCTGACTTCTAGCAGCTGGAATGTATATTGTGTGATCATAGTGTATCCTCCTTGTTGCCTGTTTCTCAACAGAAAAAAACAACAACAAGAAGCAAACATGCTTAAAGTTCTAGGTCTTTCAAATAAATACATAAATTTTAAAATTCTAATTGTGGCAGAGCTCCAAAAATCTCCTCACCACCAAGACTGTGGCTGTATTAATCCAATCGATGTGATTGGGAAGGGCTGGATTTAGAAAGGTATTTGGAGGTAATCTCATTATCACACTGGATTTCCTCCTTGGTTTAATCAACTTTTAAGACATTTGAGCGCCAGGTGCCTGGGGTCACTAGGCTAATCCTGTCCCTGCAGCACTGGAACCCTGGGTTCTAGTCCCGGTTGGAGCGCCGGATTCTCTCTTGGTTGCTCCTCTTCCAGTCCAGCTCTCTGCTGTGGCGTGGAAGGCCATGGAGGATGGCACAAGAGCTTGGGCCCTACACCTGCATGGGAGACCAGGAGGAAGCACCTGGCTGCTGGCTTCGGATCAGCTCAGTGTGCTGGCTGTATTGGCAATTTGGGGGCTGAACCAACGGAAAAGGAAGACCTTTCTCTCTCTCTCTCTCTCTCTCTCTCTCTCTCTCTCTGTCTATATCAGCATGTCAAAAATAAAAAATGAAGAAAAATTAAGAAAAAAAGGAAGTTGTGAAAATTCATCAGGTGTATCTGAAAAAAATGTACAAAAAAAAGTCATTGGAGGGTGTTGCATTGCCATTTGCTTTCTTGTCTTTACAAACTTTTATTTATTTGACAGGCACAGTTACACAGAGAGGGAGAAACAGAGCTCCTCCATCCACTGGTTCTCTTCCCAGAGGGCCATGGGGGCCAGGGCTGGGGCAGGCTGAAGCCAGGAGCCCAGAGCCTCTTCCAGATCCCACCCGTGGTGTGGGTGCAGGAGCCCAAACACTTGGGCCATCTTTTTCTCCCTTCTCAGGCGCACCAGCAGGGAGCTAGATTGGAAGTGGAGCAGCTGGGTCTCAAAGTGGCACCCATAGAGGATGCTGGTGTTGCATGTGGTGGTTTAACCCACTATGCCAAAACACTAGCCTCTGCATTTGCTTTCTACCAGATAGTGAAATCAAACAACAGAAGATGTGGTTGGGAATCCACTGGTGATGACATAAAACTCACTTTTTGAGATTTCCTATTTTTCTTTCAGCAGCCTTGGCACTCAGGATTCTACTTGCAGTGTGGCCACAGACAACTCTCCAAAGAGTCAATTCCCTTGAATTCTGACTCAAGTGTCTTTAGCCGGAACTGAGAATGGACAACAGGTAATATCTTTTTTTCTGTAGTTTCCTTTGAATTTTTTTTTTCATTTGCTTTTTCTGACATCAGAATGTTGGAAAGACACAGACATTCTAGGCTGCTTAGAAAGACATAGGCAAATGGGTGAGGGGAGGGAGAAGAATTAAGAAAGTCATTTTAAATTTTCATTGCATTTGGAAGGCAGAGAGAGAGATCTTCCATCTACTGGTTCAGTCCTCAAATGCCTGCAACCATCAGGGCTGGGCCAGGCTAAAGCCAGGAGCCCAGAACTAGTGCACGTTTCCACACAGGTGGTAGAGTCCCAAATAATTGAACCTCATGTGCTACCTTGGAGGGTCTGCATTATGCTGTGTCTCTCTCTTCATGTTTCTCTTCGCCTACCCTCCTCAATTTTCATGAAAATCTCACCATCTTAATTCTGTTTTCATACTCCTTGCATGAAATGGCTGCTTGCATGCTCAGCATTTACTCAAGTCCCCACTGTAGCTACATTTCTATTAAAATGTCCGTGTGTCTTTTTCTTTAGGGTACATGCGTTGTATTTGTAAACAAAGAACATCCCCTCACAAAGTGCATGGTTTTGTGCAGACGTGGAACAAGAGGACTGGACCTAGTACGTTGAAAGAACCCATCACACAAACAGTGGAAAGGGAAAAGGATATTCAACTGATTTTCATGTTTCAAGGTGGAAAACCTATAGATAAGAGGATTTTCCCTAGACATTAATATTCTAGAATGTTTTAGACATTATGGAGAAAGACAAAATGGCCTGTATCTGACCTTCTGGAACAAAACCTGTGTCTTGGCAAACTCTCTCGCACACATACTGAACGGTTGCAGATCTTGCTGGACATCATTCGTCAGAACAAACATCAGTGGCCCATTAAATCGGAAAGTTATTGGGGTGTCATGGAGAGCATGAATGGGTACACAGAGCCTGACAAAACTCCATCTTCCAATGTATGTCGTGTGCCAAGTGCCGAGACCTTCACTACAGAAGAAGGAAGTGGAACAACGTTCCCCCAGCAGTTGCTGGGCAAATCGCCAATGCTTGCCAAACAAGGGTTACCAGAAAAGAAAGATAGGAAGAGAAAACCAACACTGTCGTCCAGTCTAGATACGAATGAAGGCTTCCTGGAAGAAAATGAGAGTGTGCCAAGCAAGAAATTCAAGAAAGATTCCTTGAAAGATCTAGCAAAGGATGGAAGTTCGAAACATGGACCTTCCCTCAGGACCACCTCTCCTGGAAATTCTCCCCTGGATGAGACTGTTCTTTCTCCTCAGAGTGTGTCTGACAAAAGTCTGCTATTGCCATCGGTACCAGAACGTGCCCAGGACGACCCACAACACGATCAAGACCAATTGTGCCTTGACTCTCACCCAGAGCAACTGCAGCAGGGCTTCCCCAATTTGGGAAACACCTGTTACATGAACTCAATTTTACAGTCACTCTATGCAATTCCATCATTTGCTGATGGCTTACTAGGACAAGGTATTCCATGGGAGAACATTCCTTCTGACGTGCTTATCATGCCTTTAAGTATGTTGCTTGCTTTGAAAGATATTTGTAATCTAGAGACTAGCCAAGACCTACTCAGAGATATTAAAAATGCTATCTCAGCTGTTGCAGAAATATTCTCGGGCAACATGCAGAACGATGCTCATGAATTCTTATGTCAGTGTTTAGACCAGCTGAAAGGCGATTTTGAAAAAGTAAACACCATTTGGAAAACGAGGAGGGAGGCTGGAGATGAAAATTCACCTCCAGAGTTGTTTGCTGGTGATGCTGCCACCAAAGTGTTTGTTTGTCCAGTTGCTTCCAATTTTGAATTTGAATTGCAGGACTACGTGATTTGCAAAGCCTGTGGTCAAGTTGTTGTCGTGATAGAGCCTGGTAATTGTATCTCCATCAACCTACACCCAAAACCAAAAGCATCTCCTTTGTCCCTTCAAAATTGTTTTGATCTTTTCTTTACAACAGAAGAATGTGAGCGCCTCTGTGAAATGTGTAACCACAAGAAGGCTGTGGTGATGCATAAATTTGGCAGGCTACCCAGAGTCTTCATTGTTCATCTGAAACGCTACAGTTTGAGTGACACTTACGCGCTAATGAAGGATGACCAACAAGTTCTTATTCCCAAATATTTGAGTTTATCCTCTAATTGCAATGAAGACACCAGACCACCACTTCCCTTGGATAGTAATGCACCTGTGTTGGACCCCGAAGTACTGAACCTCACCCAAGAGGTTAATTCTGAGAGAGTCAGCCCATGCACATCATCTGTGAAGCTGACCTGGCAATCCAGTGACTCTTCAGTTCTGCATGTTGCACCAGACGAAGATGCTGAACAAAACACACCTCAGAGAATTTGGCAAGCCAGGCCAAAGGAGCAGCAGCAGAGTGACCTAGCAAGTGGCTCAAATCTGGAGTCCAAACTGGGCAACGCAAGAGATAGGGAAGTCAGAGAAATGGAGATGCTGGCAGCTGCCTCAGTGATGGATCAGGGAGACATCTCTCTTCTTATGATCTGTGAAGATGAAAGTAATCCTATAAACAACCCAGACAGAGGACTTGAAGAAGTTTATTGTCAAGAGGAGCCTGAAAATCCAGAACCCAAGGACGATGAGAAAACCAGTACATTGGTAGAGTTAGATTTTGATCATGTTAGTGAGTCTTCAAAAGATCTTTGTGACTACGAAAAACACAAGATTTCAGAAGGATTGAGAGGCGTGGTTGAGCAGCTGCACGAATCTGTTACCAAAGACATCGTGGGCATGGAGAAAACCATATCTAAAGTCAAGGAACCAAAAGGAAGCATGCAAATGGGAGATGCTCTTCATTCTTACCGACTGATCAGCGTCATCAGCCACATAGGGAACTCCCCGTGTGCAGGCCATTACATCAGCGACGTGTATGACTTTCAGAAGCAGGCCTGGTTCACGTATAGTGATCTGAGGGTGGCAGAAATCCCAGAGGCCATGGTGCAGGAGGCAAGGCTTCACAGTGGGTACATCTTTTTTTACATGCACAATGACATTTTTGAGGCACTTGTGAGCAAGGCAGAGAAGTCCCAGCTAACCAGCCAACAGGAAGAGGTGTTCCTTCCAGGAGAATAAGAGGGCTCCTGAAGACACAAGGAGCTCAGGACAAAGATCAGGGGCTGGTCTTGTGGTGCGAATGCCAGGCTGGTGGAGTGGCACAGCTGCTTCAGCCACCCCTTGGGAAGCATGTAGCCTATCCTGGAGTGCCAGTTTGAGGTCCAATACCTCTGCTTCTGATCCAGCATTCTTACTAATGTGCCCGGGAAAGCAACAGAAGACGGCCTGCGTCCTTGAGCCTCTGCCACACATGTGGGAGACCACAGTGGAGTTCCTGGCTCCTGGCTTCAGCATGGCCCAGCCCTGGCTGTTGGGGCCTTTTGGGGAGTGAGCCAGTGGATGAAAGATCGCTCTCATTCTCTCTGTTGTGCCTTTTACATCAATAAATCGTCTTATATAAAATAAGATGGAAGATCCACAAGACTCATACATAACTCAGGCTAGGTTGCATGATTCTCTCCTACAAGATTAAAATGGCACTTGTCATGTTCTAATGCAGTCGTTTTCCAAGTGTTGCTGTGCAATCAATGTCACAGCAGCAAAGAGGATCTGATCAGAAATGACAATTTTGAGACCTCTCCAATCCAACTGACTCAGAAACTGCAAATGTGGACCAGAAATCTGATGGACATTATGATGCCCATGAACTTTTGAGAAGCACAATCATAGTGTGTAGAGTACCTAGGTTTTATTTTGCTGATGCTGCTGCTGGGGTGTGTGTGTGTGTGTCTGTGTGTGTGTCTGTGTGTGTGTCTGTGTGTGTGTGTGTGTGTGTATTTATTTAAAGGATTTTAATTATAATTTTAAGCTTCTTGAACTCACATATGTCTGTTTTGTAAGCTTATTGAAATAAATACCGAAACAATGCAAGTACCATTAACTGGCTTCCATGTGTGTTTGTAACTCCTCACTGGAACAATTTGCTACCTAGCAAGCAACTGTATTTCCATATCCTCCCAGGAGCTGCAAGGTAGAACTTCAGGCTTACATGAGCAATGCAGTTAATGATATGATGAGGACAGGCACTGTGGCTCAGTGGGTTAAGACACTGCTTGGGGTGTTTGCATCCCCTCTTGGAGTTCCCGGGATTGAATGCCACCTCTGCTTCTGAGTCAGCTTCCTGCTAATACACATTCTGGGAGACAGTAGATACTGGCTGCAGGACTTGGGTTCCTGCCACCCACGTAAGAGAACTGGATGGATGTCCTGCCTCCTGGCTTCAGCCTGGCCCAGCCTCAGCAGCAGTAGGCATCTGGGGAGTGAATCAATAGAAAGAGGATCAATCCATCTCTCTCCCTCCTTCCCTCCCTCCTCTCTTCCTTCCTCTAGTCCCTCGCACACATCACTTTACCTTTGGAATAAATAAATTAAAACTGCAAAAGTGGTTTTATAATTAAACACTATGTAAAATGGGGCCGGTGTTGTGGTACAGTAGGTTAAGCCACTGCCTGCAATGCTAGCATCCCATATACCTAGCTAGAGTTCTATCTGCTCCACTCCCAATCCAGCTCCCTGCAGATGTGCCTGGAAAAGCAGAAGATGCCCCAAGTGCTTAGGTCCCTGCTGCACATTGGGAAACCTGGGTGGAATTCCAGGCTCCTGACTTCAGCTCGGCCTAACCCCAACTCTTGTGGCCATTTGGGGAGTGAATCAGCAGAAAGAAGATCTTTCTGTCTTCCTCTGTCTCTCTGCCCCTGCACCCACCTGGAAGACTCAGATGAAGCTCCAGGCTTCAAACTGGCCCAGCTCCAGCCATTGTGGCCATTGGGGAATTAATCAGGAAGTGGAAGACCTCTCTCTGTCTCTTTCTCTCTCTCTCTGGACCCCTGTCTTTCAAATAACCTTTAAAAAAAAAGGAAGGGATGGAGGGAAAGAGGGAGGAAAGAAGGAGGAAATAGTGATGAGCAATCATTTTCTCTTGGTCACACTTCAGTTGGGTTCTTTGCGAACTCACTCATGTTTGGAACAGTACTTCTCAATGTTGGCATGGTTGATTGGTTAGTTCGTACTTTGGTGTAGTGGGCTGTCCTACTTAGTAAGATTTCTGACCTCAATCCACTAGAGATCAGTACAATCTAGTCATGCCATCAAACCCTGTTGAACATCTACCAGGGCTGCAATCACCCTGATTGATGGTTTCTTCCCCCATCACAGTACCCCACATATCATTGGGAGTGATTGAGCAGTACTTTTTACAAGAAGTATTCAAGTCAGTGGGCATGTTTTCAGGATCCACAGCTTTACAAAAGTTTAATCACCTGGAATGAAAGAACCGAGAATGGCCTTGTGAAGACTCAGTGACAAGTACCATTTATGAGGCAGTGCTTGTGGAGGTTTGAACTCTGATGTTCACGAACCTATCTGAAGCGTCATTTCTGCCCTACCCTGGTGTCCCAGAACCAAGGGGTGGAAGCCACTGTGACATTTCCCACTCTGATTCATTGGCAAAAATATTTACCCGCTACTCCTGTGAATGAGGGCTGATTGGTACAAGCACTAATATTCCAGAGACAAAAGCCTACATACACGCATGTAAGTGTTGCATTCTATGGAACAGACTCTGTGTCAGCCAGTCTGCCTTGATTCAGCTTTTCTGTGTTTAAAAAGTAAACAACTCATGTTGGAATCCTAACCTGTCAGTACTTCAGAATGCAACTGTATTTGGCGATAGGATTTTTATAGATATGATTAAATTAAAATGAGTTGGTTGCATTCCTTAATCCTATGTGATGGTATCCTTATAGGAAGAAGACATTTGGACACAGATACTAAAGGAAGATACCTTGAAGATACAGGAAGATGTCGAGACATCTGCCAGCCAGAAAGGCTTAAAACATCCTGCCCTCAGAGGGAACCAACCATGATGACACCTTGATCTTGGACCTCTAGAGTCAAGTGCTGTCGAATTAAATTTCTGTTGTGGCTGGCACTGTGGTATAGCAGGTGGAAGCTGCCTCCTCTGGTGCTGGCATCCCATATGGGCACCGGTTCTGCTCACAAGTGCTCCACTTCTGATCCAGCACTCTGCTATGACCTGGGAAAACAGTGAAGGATGGACCAAGTGCTTTGGCCCCTACCCCCACATGGGAGACCCAGAGGAGGCTCTTAGCTCCTGCCTTCGGATTGGTGAAACTCCAGCCATTGCGGGCATTTGGGGAGTGAACCAGTGGCTGCAAGAACTCTCTCTCTCTCTCTCTCTCTCTCTCTCTCTCTCTCTCCTTCTCTCTCTGTGTTCCTAAACTTTCAAATAGGTAAATGAATTTTAAAAAAAAAAAAAAGCTAATTTCTAGTGCTTAGGCCAGTCTGTGGCACAGTTGACCCTTGAACCATGAAGGAGTGAGGAATACTGACCCCCTTGTAGGAAAAAAACTGAGTAAAACTCTCGACTCCCCTTAAAAGCTAACTCCTAAATGCCTACTATTGGCAGGAAGCTTTACCAATAACATAAAGTATCAGCAAACTATGTATGTTATACATATTATATATGGTGAAAAATACGTAAGGATTGAGACATCATTTTTACTTGATGAGTTTATTAGGGAGACTAACTGCTCACATGTGGAAGATTAATGTTACAGGGCATTTCAGGTGGATCCTCACCACACTGGAGCCCACAGTAATAGCAACAAGATGTGGCTAAGAGATTACAGAAGCACCGTATGTGCAAGTTAATTTTATGCAGCTATAATTGAATACTGCACTTTTGTTTGCATTTCTCTTGACTGCGAATGGTGCCATCAACAGTCTGAGTTTTTGTGTGCATGTGTCTTGGCAAAGTTTTACAATAGATTTGGATATTCCATGGTAGTAAAGTACAAAGGAGATGATTATTACCTATACTTCTTGCACTCATGCACATACTTTGTAAAATGTATTTCTAAGTTCTGTGACTCATCTGGGAGCTTTTTCCAATCCCTGTGTAAGAAGAACCACAGAGTTCATACCTGTACTCTCACTACAAGCCTAGAAAACTACCACCACCTCCTTCTGCCAGAGCCAATGCAGGACTAATACACTGCTCGGTCGCTTTGACACGAGCAAGGTTATATGCCTGGTATGGGGGATATTCTGCACAGAGCAGCTCTGGACAGGCACAGCTGTGACAGCACAATGTCTCCAGTAATAAAGATCGGGTCTTTCCTCAAGGTAAACTGCACTTGCCTTCTAGAAACATGGGCACAGGGAAAGGAAGCATGATATGAACAGTTAAAGAAGCCATGGAGACCAACAGTGCTCTCCCACACATGTTCCTATTGACACATGGAGGTCTGGCACATACAAAGGTGTTTAAAAAGTTCACGGAGGGGCCGGCACTGTGCCTAGTGCCGGCGTCGCATGTGGGTGCCAGTTCGAGTCCAGGCTGCTCCACTTCTGATCCAGCTCTCTGCTATGCACTGGGACAACTGTGGAAGATGGTCCAAGTTCTTGGGTTCCTGTACCTTGTGGGAGAGCTGGAAGAAGCTCCAGGCTTCGGGTTGGCACAGCTCTGGCTGTTTTGGCCAATTGGGGAGTGAGCCAGCAGATGGAAGACACCTCTCTCTCTGAATCTCCTTCTCTCTCTTTGCAACTCTGACTTTCAAGTAAATAAATATATCTTTAAAAAAAAAAGTTCAAGCAGGACCTGGCACTGTGGCAAAACAGGTAAAACCACTGAACCACTGACTGCAGTACTGGTATCCCATAAGGGCTCTGGTTTGAGTCCCAGCTGCTTTACTTCCAATCCAGCTCTTTTCTATGGCCTGGGAAAGCAGTGGAACATGGCCCAAATCCTTGGGTCGCTGCACCCACGTGGGAGACCCAGAAGAAGAAGCTCCAGGCTCCGGGCTTCGTTCTTGGGACTGGCCCAGTTCCTGCCATTGCAGCCCTTTGGGGAGTCAAAGATTCATATTTTCTCTCTCTCTCTCGCTTTCTCTCTCTCCCTTTCTCTCTCTCCTTCCTGTAACTGCCTTTCAAATAAGTAAATCTTTTTCTTTTTTTATTTTTATTTTTTGACAGGCAGAGTGGACAGTAAGAGAGAGAGACGGAGAGAAAGGTCTTCCTTTTGCCGTTGGTTCACCCTCCAATGGCCGCCACAGCCAGCGCGATGAGACCATTGCATTGTGCTGATCCGAAGCCAGGAGCCAGGTGCCTCTCCTGGTCTCCCATGCAGGTGCAGGGCCCAAGGACCTGAGCCATCCTCCACTGCACTCCCGGGCCACAGCAGAGAGCTGGCCTGGAAGAGGGGCAACTGGGACAGAATCCGGTGCCCCGACCGGGACTAGAACCTGGTGTGCCGGGGCCACAGGCCGAGGATTAGCCTATTGAGCTGTGGCACCGGCCTCAAATAAGTAAATCTTTAAAAACACAAAAACACCTAGTCATATTGCCTCTATTTTATAGCCCTGGAAACCCAGGTTCCTCCATATGCTTCCTAGCGTCTTTTTGTGCGTGTGTGTGTAAGAGCCACAATCCTGCTTTCTTTAAGTGAGCTGACCCATCAAGACAAAAGTCTTCAGAACCTTTATGTTTATGTTCAGAGTCTTCTGGAAGAATCTGAAAGCACAGGAGCACCTGTACAGACACTGGAGTCGTTGCTCGCTGCTGCCACTAGGTGGTGATAGGAACCAAGGCCGCTCAGGCTTGCACCCTGCCTTCCCCTCCCATTTAGGCCATTCTGAGCTCGCTTTGGAAGCTCCACTGAGGGGAAGGAGCTCTCCAGGAGTAGGTTTGAAGGTGACAGGGTGGCATAACAGGTCACCAGGTGTTTGTGGCAGCTGAGGGAAAAGGGGTGTCCAGATCATATTCTCAGGACTGTGGCTTCACAGCGCATTGAGGACAGCAGGAGGAACTGTTAACTGGAGCAGCTTCTACAGACTGATGAGCTACCCATGAGACTGTTGAAGCTAAAAGACCCTTGAGCATAAGCAGGGTGCTGAGACCAGACAACCAACATTCTCGGGTCTATAGCCACTACTTGAATTACTGAGTTGCAGGATCAATGCTTCTTCAGTCTTTCAAATTGATGTCAAAATGTGGTCCATGGTCATCTGTCAACTTGTAATTCCATCCACAACAAATTTTATGCTTTTGCAACACCGAACTTGTCCCTCAAGGATCGATTTTTATTCAGCTCTTGCCTCTGTACCTGGAACTTCTTTTTCTGTCAATCTCTAAAGCTCATGTTCTATATATAGCTCACCATTTTGTAAAATTATTTATTTGAAAAGCAGAGTTAGAGAGGGGCAGAGGGGAAAGAGAGAGAGAGGTCTTATATCTGCTGGTTCACTCCCCAAATGGCTACAAAGGCCGGAGCTGGGCCGATCCAAAGCCAAGAGCCAGGAGCTTCTTCCGGGTCTTCCAGGTGGGTGCAGGGTCCCAAGGACTTGGGCCATCCTCTACCACTTTCCCAGGCAATAGCAGAGATGGGTTGGAAATCAGCAGCTGGGACTCCAACCCGTGCCCATATGGGATGCGGCACTGCAGGCAGTGGCTTCACTCGCTACACCACGACAGGTGCCAGCCCCTGTAAACCTCACTTTCACACTTCTTTCTGGCATCAGAAAGGTCTACTAAGTGTTTACATGATTCAGTCATATCTTTCCAATGTCGTCACACATGGTGCCCCTCAGAACACATAAAGAAGCAGAGTGTGAGTGTGTGACCACAGAAGATCCCTGCTGCACTTAGCTCCAGATCACTTGACTCCTGGGGTATGTGAGGCACAAATCTCAAGCAGCTGAAAGCCAGTATGAGGCCATACAGAGCTACGTTTGAGTTGCTGTATACGCAGGACACGGACACTGAGGACGAGAGAAGGCGCAGGCCATGGCAAAGCCAGAGCTCCAGGCAAGAGGACGGAAAGTTCCTGGACACAGGCCCAGTTCCATGGCATGCAACAGTCTCTGCCGTCCCACAGGGCTCAGAATTAAGACCACCCTGAATGTGGCTTGATTCTCTGCTCTTGCCATCTTGAAATTCTGTCTTGAAGTAAAAATCATATTCCTTCCAGATCCTTGGGGCACCTGGCATTTGGAATTTTTAATGATCTTGTATAAGGGACCAGGCATATTCATTTCTCACAGGACTCCTAAATCAGGTGGCCAGTCTGTCTACATAAACAGAGTAAACACAAGGAAACCAGCAGCAAAGACTGAAATAATCAAGAGAGGGCATTGGGCATAGTGGTAAAGATGCCACTTGAGACACCCACTGTCGCTCCCCCTCTTCATGGAGGAACGACACAAGACCCTGCGCTGTTCTTTCGTCTGCTCGGCCCTCCCCGGGTTTGCTGCTGGTTCTTCCCGGGTTGGCTACTATCCCTTCCACCTCCGTGGAAGGGCAGTTCCCCCTGGCCGCATTCCCCACTTCCGCAGGGGAGCGGCACACCGCCGGCCGGCTTTCTCGGGGGCTGCACGGGTTCCCTTAGATGTTCCCCATAGATGTTCCTGATGCATGCCGTCTCTCTCCTCCTTTATAGTCCTCCTCCGCCAATCCTAACTCGGCTGCCCACACACCGAGTACGCTGCTCTCCTCCAATCAGGAGCAAGTCCTACAGTTTATTAGTTGAACTGGAGGCAGCTGTGCAGAAGCTGTTTACTTCTCTCCCAGCGCAATATTGTGGGAGAGCAGATGCATAGAATAAGTCTTAATTCCAGTAACTCAGTCCAGTCCGAATTGCTCCCCACAACCCACATCCCGGATCAGAGTGCCTGGGGTGGAGTCCTGGCTCCACTAGCAACTCCAGCTGCCTGCAGCATATTGTGTGCCTGATGAGGCAGCAGATGATGGTCCAGGTACCTGGGCTGCTGCCATCCATGTGGGAGACCAGGTTGGAGTTCCTGGCTTTACCCACTATGCCACAACGCCAGCCCCTACTCCACTTCTGATCTAGCTCCCTGCTGATGTGCACAGGAAAGCAGTAGAAGATGGCTCAACTACTCAGGCACCTGCCGCCCATGTAGGAACCCTGGATGGAGTCCTAGGTTCCTGACTTTGGCCTGGCTCACCCCTAGCAATTGTGGCCATTTTAGGAGTGAAGCAGCACAAGAAAGATCTCCAGCTCTCTCTATCTGTAACTCTGCCTTTATACTAAAGAGATAAATCTTGGGCCAGCGCCATGGCTCACTTGCTTAATCCCCCACTTGCCTGTCAAAAAATAAACAAAATAAATAAAGCAAGTTGCCCCACCCAAAATAAAGATTTATTTTGTTTATTTTTTTGGGGGGTGCAACTTGCTTTATTAAACAGAAAACGGAATCTGTGTGGCATGGAAGGTGAGGTCCCTCCCTCCTTCCCTGCCTCCTTCCTTCCTTCCTAGCTTCCCTCCCCGCTTCCCTCTCTCCCTCGCTGTTTTTTTTTTTTAACTTTAAATTAGTAAACATAAATTTCCAAAGTGCAGTTTATAGATTACAATGGCTTCCCTGCCCCCAATAACTTCCCTCCCACTCACACCCCTCCCATCTCCCACTCCCTCTTCCATTCACATCAAGATTCATTTTCAATTATCTTTATAGACACAAGATCGATTTAGTATCTATTAAGTAAAGATTTCATCAGTTTGTACCCACACAGAACATAAAGTGTAAACTACTGGTTCAGTACTAGCTATAGCATTAATTCACATTGGACAACACATTAATGACAGAGATCCCACATGGCCTAGCCGTTAGGATTCCTGGTTTTCACCCAGGCGGCCTGAGTTTGACTCCTGGGGTGGGAAGTTGAAAATAAATCTTTAAAAAATAATTTTTCAGAATACCAAAAACAATTCCATGGAGAATGTAATTCAGTTAAACACCTGGACAGAAGAGACACTCCATTCTTTATCTGTGATGTGCATTCAACACACTTGTATCTCAGCTCCCACACCACTTTGTTGTATATACTTGATAGCTAGTTGTTTAAAAATATTATTAGAGAAAAAGATAAGGCAAAGAGGAAAATATTTCATTCATATCTCTCCCATCAGTTATTATAAAACATCCTTAACATGTTAACATCATGACATATACACATCTCATTTTTTTTAGAAAAACACTTTTATTTGATTAAAAAGTACATGATTCCTATTAATTACATATTTCACCAAAGTGCGTAGACAGAAATAATCATCCTACTTCCCAAGAGTTCCTGTCTGTTAACAGTAAGCCAATGAAATTCCAGGCCTCTACTATTTTGAGTTCATACAAAGCAAGCTGGAGGGATAGATGGATGAGCGCATGTAAATATTTGGAACAAGATGTCATTAACTGAATGGGAACTCCATGAGGTCAGGGATTTTCTCTGCTGTGTTCCCTGCTACATCCTCCACCTACTTTTAGCAAGGTCTCTCACCTGGGGCTTTGTTAGTATTGGGGCTGGATAACTCTTCATTGCACAGGGTGGGGATGGCAACAGCATCTTCCTCTGTGTTTTTGATCAAGCAGCGTCCCTGGCAAGAACACCCTTTCAGTGTGGCAGCCAAAACCATCTCCACACATTACCAGATGGCCGCTCAAGGGCAACACTGCCACCAGCTCAGAACCACTGACCTAGAAAACATGTGGCACAAAAGAAAGGCTTGCTGAATGGATGAAGTGCTTGGAAAATCATTTAGGAGTAATTTTAAAAGTAAAGCAAACCCTGTGGCATAGCACATAAAGTGGCTGCCTGCAGTACCGGCATCCCATATGGACACCAGTTCAAGTCCTGCCTGTCCACTTCCCATCCAACTCTCTGCTATGGCCTGGGAAGGCAGTGAAAGATGGCCCAAGTCCTTGGGCCCCTGCACCCATGTGGGAGACCCAGAAGAAGCTCCTGGCTTTAGACAAGCTCAATTGTAGCTGATGTGGCCATCTGGGGATTGAACCAGCAGATGGAAGACCGAGCTCTCTCCTCTCCTCCCCTCCCCCTCTTCTTCTGCCTCTCTGTAATTCTGCCTTTCAAATAAAATATAAATCTTAACAAAAAGGGTTGGTGGCCGGTGCTGTAACACAGCAGGTTAAAGCCCTGGCCTGAGGCATTGACATCCCATATGGACGCGGGTTCTAGTCCTGGCTGCTCATCTTCTGATCCAGCTCTCTGCTGTGGCCTTGGAGAGAGAGCAGTAGAAGATGGCCCAAGTCCTTGGGCCCCTGCACCCACGTGGGAGACCTGGAGGAAGCTCCAGGCTCCTGGCTTCAGATCGGCTCAGCTCCAGCCATTGCAGCCCTCTGGCGAGTGAACCAGCGGATGGAAGACCTCTCCTGTCTCTACCTCTCTATAGCTCTGTCTTTCAAATCAATACAATAAATCTTAAAACAAATTGAGCCTGCTGAGAAGTACACAAGGAGAAACACAAAGGAATAGGAGAATCCAGATCTGCTCTGTGCCCTCTACAATAATCCACACCCCGAGTCCAAGCATTTAGCTGACATGGGCCCACACCCGAGTTCAGAAAGGGTGGGTGATCATGAGGAGCTGGGGTCGACCTGTCCATAGTAATCGAGTGAATTCCACGAGTTCAGCAGTAGCAAACAGGCAGAACCGTGTGTTGAGATTGCCATGCCAACCTTCAGGCCACATCAACTCCAGGAATTGGTGCTATGCCTGCGCAGAGCGACCCTCCGGTGACACTACCATCGCAGACTACATTTCCCTTAAGGTCCCATGGTGCGTCCTCCCGCAAGACCTGCTGGGAAAGCCGCTGCTTGCAGAAGACTTGTGGTGGCCTTTGCCGGGGATTCCATTTTCCTGTAGGGGGCAGGGGGGTGGAAATGAAGATGCTCGAAGCCTGAGAGTGGAAGTCCCGACCCCTTTTAATTTCTCTTTCTCGCTCTTCAGTGGGCCCCTCCTTCGTCAGTGTCTGAGCCAGCCCCCTGTGCACCTTCCCCAGCGCGGGCAGCCACCCCCGCGCGCCTCTCTGCCGCCCCAGCCAGCGCCCGCGGGGCCAGCACCACACAGCAGCCATGTCCGGAGGAGGCTCGGGCTGGCAGCCCCGGCAGGCGCGGGGTCTGGGCTCTAGAAGGCTGGGAAGCGGAGGTCCGCTTGTGCTCTGGGGATTTCTGTTCCCTTCCTCTCTGAGTGAGGAAAAGTTTTATATAGTTGTAAAGACCGAGAATGGAAAGCACGCTGCAAGGAAAAGATAAAATGACCACCCCAGACTCAAGTGGGGTGACCAGGAGGGCTGTAGTCAGCTGTTCCCATGTACTACACGCTTGAGGAAGGCGCAAGTGGGTGTAGGGGTGGCCAGACCATCCCACATGGGTGCCGGTTCTAGGCCCGGCCACCCCGCTGCGCATCCATCTACCTGCTGAGCTCGGTGCCTGGTCCGGCCTCCCGTGGGAGACCCGGATGGAGCCCCAGGGCCCTGGCTGTGGCCCCGCTGCGGCCCTGCCTGAGCCTGGCGGAGCCCTGGCGGATGCCCGGTGTGGCCCTGCAAGATGCCGGCGGAGCCCTGGTTGAGGCCTGGGTTGGCCCTGGCTGGGGCCTGGGTTCTTGCTGCTCAACTTGTGATTCTTATGTATATTTGCAATGATGTCCAAAGTTAAAATTTGTGTCATAGAGGCGGGTGCCGTGGCTCCCTAGGTTAATCTTCTGCTTGCAGCGCCCCCATCCCATGTGGGCACCGGGTTCCAGAATCGGCTGCCACTCTTCCAGTCCAGGTCTCTGCTGTGGCCCGGGAAGGCAGTGGAGGATGGCCTGAGTGCTTGGGCCCCAGCACCCAAGTGGGAGACCCAGATGAAGCTCCTGGCTCCTGGCTTCAGATCGGTGCAACTCTGGCCGTTGTGGCCATTTGGGGGGTGAAGCAACGCAAGGAAGACCTTTCTCTCTCTTTCTCACTGCCTAACTATATCTGTGAAATAAAAAAAAATGGTGTCATAAACAAATACAGTAAAATACAGTTGTCTACTGCTAGCATTTTTTTTGTGGGGGGGGGACAGGCAGAGTTAGCGAGAGAGACGGAGAGAAAGGTCTTCCTTCCGTTGGTTCACAATGCAAATGGACAGTAGGGCTAGCATGCTGTGCTGATCCAAAGCCAGGAGCCAGGTGCTTCCTCCTGGTCTCTCATGCAAGTGCAGAGCCCAAGCACTTGGGCCATCCTCCACTGCCTCTGGGCCACAGCAGAGAGCTGGACTTGAAGAGGAGCATTCAGGTCAGAACCGGCACCCAAACCGGGAATAGAACCCGGGGTGCTGTCGTCTCAGGCAGAGGACTAGCCTAGTGAGCCATGGCGCCAGAGCTAGCTAGCCTTTTTTAGGCATTTTATGCTTTTTAAAGATATATTTATTTTATTTGAACTTCAGAGTTACAGAAAGGCAGAGGCACGGGGGGAGGGTGGGAGAGAGAGAGACAGGGAGAGATCGAGAGAGAGAGGGCTTCCATCCACTGGTTCACTCCCCAGATGGCCCAGATTCTGCAGCTGGGCTGATCCAGAGACAGGCCCTCCTCAGCTGCTTCCCAAGGCCAGGGCAGTGAGCAGGATGGGAAGCAAAGCCCTGGCCTCAGCCCCTGCACCACAACACCCTCCCCTGCAGGCATTTTAAATTCATTGCCCTAGGGGATAGCCACACCTAAAAGGGTGTTTCCTGGGCGGGGCTGCCAGGGGTGTATAAATGAAAGGAGCTGGCTGACTGCACATCAGAGTTCTCATCCACTCCCACAGCGAGGACAGCAGCTCTCCACGTCCACACCGTGAGTTTGCTTCGGCCTGTCAGTGGGCTGTTTGGTGTGTGGGGGTGCTTTGAGAAGGTCCCGGGGCGGGAGGCATTGTGGCATCTTTAGCTGGCCTTTGGGATACTGGTGTGCAGATGGAGCCCTGGCTACTCCACTTCCTCTCCTGCCTCCTGATATTGGTTTGGAAAGCAGCAGATGGTGGCCCAAGTATTTGGGTCCCTGTCCCCATGTGGGAGACCTGGCTGGAGTTCCAAGCTCTTCGTTTTGGCCTGGCCCAGCCTTGGCTGTTGTGGCCATTTGAGGAGTGAACGGGAGATGAAAGGTATCTCTTGGGTCTCCCTCTCTCTGCCATTCTGCCTTTCCAGTGAATTAATAAATCTTTTAAGTACATGGAAATGCATATAATGAAAACATGCATGGATTTTTTAAAAGTTTATACAAAACCTTATCCCTTTTTTTGTTTTAATTTTTGTTTCTTTCTGTTTGTTTTAAAACCTCATCTTTGATGGCTGGCACTGTGGCTCGCTAGGCTAATCCTCTGCCTGCAGCACATGTACCCCCGGTTCTAGTCCCGGTTGGGGTTCTGGATTCTGTCCCGGTTGCCCCTCTTCCAGGCCAGCTCTCTGCTGTGGCCCGGGAAGGCAGTGGAGGATGGCCCAAGTGCTTGGGTCCTGCACCCGCATGGGAGACCAGGTGGAAGCACCTGGCTCCTGGCTTCAGATCGGCGCATTGCACTAGCCGTAGCGACCATTTTGGGGGTGAACCAATGGAAGGAAAACCTTTCTCTCTGTCTCTCTCTCTCTCTCTCACTGTCTAACTCTGCCTGTCAAAAAATAATAAAATTTGTCTTTTCATTCCATTTTCTATGAGCTTTTTGAAGAGCACTCATAGGCACTCAGAGAATGTGAGACTACATTTATTTCCCTCGAAGGATAATCAGTTATTGTCTGAGGGGGTTTATCTTCCACCATTGACGGGGATGAATTATTAAATTAGCAGGTCTTGATTCTGGGTTTTGCTTTTGGAATAGTTTTTAATTTTCTGTGACCTTAGATTCTGGCATCTCCAGAAGGGAACGTGCACTTAAAATGCAAATGATGGGGGGCCAGCCTTGTAGTGCAGGGCAATAACCCTCTTCCTGTAACACTGGCATCCCATATGGGTGCTGGTTCAAGTCCTGGCCATTCTTAACACCAATCCAACAAGCAAACTGTAAACAATACATGATGAAGGCTACTCATCTTTTGGTATCATTTCGGGATGCAACTGGAGATCTCTAATCCTTATGATTCCCCCTTCCCTTAAATTTAAGATTCAGTGAGAAGAAACATCCCCTATGAAAAAAGAAAGTCATTTCTCACAAGCACAGTGATAGGAGGATGAAATACAGGGCCTCTGGGTTCATACTGTGGTCGCTATGGGTACACAATGCAGGTGTTAGTATCTCTCAGAAAATTGAAGATGCATTAACTATTTGTTAAAGACTTACTTGTTTTTTATTTATTTTGAAAGAGTTACAGAGAGAGAGAGAGAGAGAGAGAGGAGGTCTTCCATTAGCTGGTTTACTCCCCAAATGGCTGTGACAGCCGGAGCTGAGCTGTATGGCTGTGTGAGAGCCATTCTTACCAGGGGAGGGAGAGATGTCTCCTCATTGTGGTTTGATTTGCATTTCCCTGATGGCTAGTGATCCTGAACATTTCTTCATGTGTCTGTTGGCCATTTGGATATCCTCTTTTGAAAATGTCAGTTTAAGCCCTTGGCCCATCTCTTAACTGGATTGTGTGTTTTGTTGTGGTGCAGTTTTATGATCACAACAGTGCTGTTGTTGCAATCCCGTTTCACTTATGTGACACTAAGACCCAGGAAGCTTGAGTTTCAAGCTTCC
This sequence comes from Oryctolagus cuniculus, assembly GCF_964237555.1. Classification (NCBI taxonomy): domain Eukaryota; kingdom Metazoa; phylum Chordata; class Mammalia; order Lagomorpha; family Leporidae; genus Oryctolagus; species Oryctolagus cuniculus. The sequence goes on along the minus strand of NC_091449.1, from coordinate 1,793,272 downwards.
TGTTCCAAGAGCAGTAAATAAGAAACCAGTCTCTGACTTCTAGCAGCTGGAATGTATATTGTATGATCATAGTGTATCCTCCTTGTTGCCTATTTCTCAACAGAAAAAAACAACAACAAGAAGCAAACATGCTTAAAGTTCTAGGTCTTTCAAATAAATAAATTTTAAAATTCTAATTGTGGCAGAGCTCCAAAAATCTCCTCACCACCAAGACTGTGGCTGTATTAATCCAATCTATGTGATTGGGAAGGGCTGGATTTAGAAAGGTATTTAGAGGTAATCTCATTATCACACTGGATTTCCTCCTTGGTTTAATCAACTTTTAAGACATTTGAGCGCCAGGTGCCTGGGGTCACTAGGCTAATCCTGTCCCTGCAGCACTGGAACCCTGGGTTCTAGTCCCGGTTGGAGCGCCGGATTCTCTCCTGGTTGCTCCTCTTCCAGTCCAGCTCTCTGCTGTGGCGTGGAAGGCTGTGGAGGATGGCACAAGAGCTTGGGCCCTACACCTGCATGAGAGTCCAGGAGGAAGCACCTGGCTGCTGGCTTCGGATCAGCTCAGTGTGCTGGCTGTATTGGCAATTTGGGGGCTGAACCAACGGAAAAGGAAGACCTTTCTCTCTCTCTCTCTCTCTCTCTCTCTCTCTCTCTCTCTCTCTGTCTAACTCGGCATGTCAAAAATAAAAAATGAAGAAAAATTAAGAAAAAAAGGAAGTTGTGAAAATTCATCAGGTGTATCTGAAAAAAATGTACAAAAAAAAGTCATTGGAGGGTGTTGGATTGCCATTTGCTTTCTTGTCTTTACAAACTTTTATTTATTTGACAGGCACAGTTACAGAGAGAGGGAGAAACAGAGATCCTCCATCCACTGGTTCTCTTCCCAGAGGGCCATGGGGGCCAGGGCTGGGGCAGGCTGAAGCCAGGAGCCCAGAGCCTCTTCCAGATCCCACACGTGGTGTGGGTGCAGGAGCCCAAACACTTGGGCCATCTTTCTCTCCCTTCTCAGGCCCACCAGCAGGGAGCTAGATTGGAAGTGGAGCAGCTGGGTCTCAAAGTGGCACCCATAGAGGATGCTGGTGTTGCATGTGGTGGTTTAACCCACTATGCCAAAACACTAGCCTCTGCATTTGCTTTCTACCAGATAGTGAAATCAAACAACAGAAGATGTGGTTGGGAATCCACTGGTGATGACATAAAACTCACTTTTTGAGATTTCCTATTTTTCTTTCAGCAGCCTTGGCACTCAGGATTCTACTTGCAGTGTGGCCACAGACAACTCTCCAAAGAGTCAATTCCCTTGAATTCTGACGCAAGTGTCTTTGGCCGGAACTGAGAATGGACAACAGGTAATATCTTTTTTTCTGTAGTTTCCTTTGAATTTTTTTTTTCATTTGCTTTTTCTGACATCAGAATGTTGGAAAGACACAGACATTCTAGGCTGCTTAGAAAGACATAGGCAAATGGGTGAGGGGAGGGAGAAGAATTAAGAAAGTCATTTTAAATTTTCATTGCATTTGAAAGGCAGAGAGAGAGATCTTCCATCTACTGGTTCAGTCCTCAAATGCCTGCAACCATCAGGGCTGGGCCAGGCTAAAGCCAGGAGCCCAGAACTAGTGCACGTTTCCACACAGGTGGTAGAGTCCCAAATAATTGAACCTCACGTGCTACCTCGGAGGGTCTGCATTATGCTGTGTCTCTCTCTTCATGTTTCTCTTCGCCTACCCTCCTCAATTTTCATGAAAAGCTCACCATCTTAATTCTGTTTTCATACTCCTTGCATGAAATGGCTGCTTGCATGCTCAGCATTTACTCAAGTCCCCACTGTAGCTACATTTCTATTAAAATGTCCGTGTGTCTTTTTCTTTAGGGTACATGCGTTGTATTTGTAAACAAAGAACATCCCCTCACAAAGTGCATGGTTTTGTGCAGACGTGGAACAAGAGGACTGGACCTAGTACGTTGAAAGAACCCATCACACAAACAGTGGAAAGGGAAAAGGATATTCAACTGATTTTCATGTTTCAAGGTGGAAAACCTATAGATAAGAGGTTTTTCCCTAGACATTAATATTCTAGAATGTTTTAGACATTATGGAGAAAGACAAAATGGCCTGTATCTGACCTTCTGGAACAAAACCTGTGTCTTGGCAAACTCTCTCGCACACATACTGAACGGTTGCAGATCTTGCTGGACATCATTCGTCAGAACAAACATCAGTGGCCCATTAAATCAGAAAGTTATTGGGGTGTCATGGAGAGCATGAATGGGTACACAGAGCCTGACAAAACTCCATCTTCCAATGTATGTCGTGTGCCAAGTGCCGAGACCTTTACTACAGAAGAAGGAAGTGGAACAACGTTCCCCCAGCAGTTGCTGGGCAAATCGCCAATGCTTGCCAAACAAGGGTTACCAGAAAAGAAAGATAGGAAGAGAAAAACAACACTGTCGTCCAGTCTAGATACGGATGAAGGCTTCCTGGAAGAAAATGAGAGTGTGCCAAGCAAGAAATTCAAGAAAGATTCCTTGAAAGATCTAGAAAAGGATGGAAGTTCAAAACATGGACCTTCCCTCAGGACCGCCTCTCCTGGAAATTCTCCCCTGGATGAGACTGTTCTTTCTCCTCAGAGTGTGTCTGACAAAAGTCTGCTATTGCCATCGGTACCAGAACGTGCCCAGGACGACCCACAACACGATCAAGACCAATTGTGCCTTGACTCTCACCCAGAGCAACTGCAGCAGGGCTTCCCCAATTTGGGAAACACCTGTTACATGAACTCAATTTTACAGTCACTCTATGCAATTCCATCATTTGCTGATGGCTTACTAGGACAAGGTATTCCATGGGAGAACATTCCTTCTGACGTGCTTATCATGCCTTTAAGTATGTTGCTTGCTTTGAAAGATATTTGTAATCTAGAGACTAGCCAAGACCTACTCAGAGATATTAAAAATGCTATCTCAGCTGTTGCAGAAATATTCTCGGGCAACATGCAGAACGATGCTCATGAATTCTTATGTCAGTGTTTAGACCAGCTGAAAGGCGATTTTGAAAAAGTAAACACCATTTGGAAAACGAGGAGGGAGGCTGGAGATGAAAATTCACCTCCAGAGTTGTTTGCTGGTGATGCTGCCACCAAAGTGTTTGTTTGTCCAGTTGCTTCCAATTTTGAATTTGAATTGCAGGACTACGTGATTTGCAAAGCCTGTGGTCAAGTTGTTGTCGTGATAGAGCCTGGTAATTGTATCTCCATCAACCTACACCCAAAACCAAAAGCATCCCCTTTGTCCCTTCAACATTGTTTTGATCTTTTCTTTACAACAGAAGAATGTGAGCGCCTCTGTGAAATGTGTAACCACAAGAAGGCTGTGGTGATGCATAAATTTGGCAGGCTACCCAGAGTCTTCATTGTTCATCTGAAACGCTACAGTTTGAGTGACACTTACGTGCTAATGAAGGATGACCAACAAGTTCTTATTCCCAAATATTTGAGTTTATCCTCTAATTGCAATGAAGACACCAGACCACCACTTCCCTTGGATAGTAATGCACCTGTGTTGGACCCCGAAGTACTGAACCTCACCCAAGAGGTTAATTCTGAGAGAGTCAGCCCATGCACATCATCTGTGAAGCTGACCTGGCAATCCAGTGACTCTTCAGTTCTGCATGTTGCACCAGACGAAGATGCTGAACAAAACACACCTCAGAGAATTTGGCAAGCCAGGCCAAAGGAGCAGCAGCAGAGTGACCTAGCAAGTGGCTCAAATCTGGAGTCCAAACTGGGCAACGCAAGAGATAGGGAAGTCAGAGAAATGGAGATGCTGGCAGCTGCCTCAGTGATGGATCAGGGAGACATCTCTCTTCTTATGATCTGTGAAGATGAAAGTAATCCTATAAACAACCCAGACAGAGGACTTGAAGAAGTTTGTTGTCAAGAGGAGCCTGAAAATCCAGAACCCAAGGACGATGAGAAAACCAGTACATTGGTAGAGTTAGATTTTGATCATGTTAGTGAGTCTTCAAAAGATCTTTGTGACTACGAAAAACATAAGATTTCAGAAGGATTGAGTGGCATGGTTGAGCAGCTGCACGAATCTGTTACCAAAGACATCGTGGGCACCATAGCTAAGGTCAAGGAACCAAAAGGAAGCATGCAAATGGGAGATGCTCTTCATTCTTACCGACTGATCAGCGTCATCAGCCACATAGGGAACTCCCCGTGTGCAGGCCATTACATCAGCGACGTGTATGACTTTCAGAAGCAGGCCTGGTTCACGTATAGTGATCTGAGGGTGGCAGAAATCCCAGAGGCCATGGTGCAGGAGGCAAGGCTTCACAGTGGGTACATCTTTTTTTACATGCACAATGACATTTTTGAGGCACTTGTGAGCAAGGCAGAGAAGTCCCAGCTAACCAGCCAACAGGAAGAGGTGTTCCTTCCAGGAGAATAAGAGGGCTCCTGAAGACACAAGGAGCTCAGGACAAAGATCAAGGGCTGGTCTTGTGGTGCGAATGCCAGGCTGGTGGAGTGGCATAGCTGCTTCAGCCACCCCTTGGGAAGCACGTAGCCTGTCCTGGAGTGCCAGTTTGAGGTCCAATACCTCTGCTTCTGATCCAGCATTCTTACTAATGTGCGCGGGAAAGCAACAGAAGACGGCCTGCGTCCTTGAGCCTCTGCCACACACGTGGGAGACCACAGTGGAGTTCCTGGCTCCTGGCTTCAGCATGGCCCAGCCCTGGCTGTTGGGGCCATTTGGGGAGTGAGCCAGTGGATGAAAGATCGCTCTCATTCTCTCTGTTGTGCCTTTTACAGCAATAAATCGTCTTATATAAAATAAGATGGAAGATCCACAAGACTCATACATAACTCAGGCTAGGTTGCATGATTCTCTCCTACAAGATTAAAATGGCACTTGTCATGTTCTAATGCAGTCGTTTTCCAAGTGTTGCTGTGCAATCAATGTCACAGCAGCAAAGAGGATCTGATCAGAAATGACAATTTTGAGACCTCTCCAATCCAACTGACTCAGAAACTGCAAATGCGGACCAGAAATCTGATGGACATTATGATGCCCATGAACTTTTGAGAAGCACAATCATAGTGTGTAGAGTACCTAGGTTTTATTTTGCTGAATCTGCTGCTGGGGTGTGTGTGTGTGTGTCTGTGTTTGTGTGTGTCTGTGTGTGTGTATTTATTTAAAGGATTTTAATTATAATTTTAAGCTTCTTGAACTCACGTATGTCTGTTTTGTAAGCTTATTGAAATAAATACCCAAACAATGCAAGTACCATTAACTGGCTTCCACGTGTGTTTGTAACTCCTCACTGGAACAATTTGCTACCTAGCAAGCAACTGTATTTCCATATCCTCCCAGGAGCTGCAAGGTAGAACTTCAGGCTTACATGAGCAATGCAGTTAATGATATGATGAGGACAGGCACTGTGGCTCAGTGGGTTAAGACACTGCTTGGGGTGTTTGCATCCCCTCTTGGAGTTCCCGGGATTGAATGCCACCTCTGCTTCTGAGTCAGCTTCCTGCTAATACACATTCTGGGAGACAGTAGATACTGGCTCCAGGACTTGGGTTCCTGCCACCCACGTAAGAGAACTGGATGGATGTCCTGCCTCCTGGCTTCAGCCTGGCCCAGCCTCAGCAGCAGTAGGCATCTGGGGAGTGAATCAATAGAAAGAGGATCAATCCATCTCTCTCCCTCCTTCCCTCCCTCCTCTCTTCCTTCCTCTAGTCCCTCGCACACATCACTTTACCTTTGGAATAAATAAATTAAAACTGCAAAAGTGGTTTTATAATTAAACACTATGTAAAATGGGGCCGGTGTTGTGGTACAGTAGGTTAAGCCACTGCCTGCAATGCTAGCATCCCATATACCTAGCTAGAGTTCTATCTGCGCCACTCCCAATCCAGCTCCCTGCAGATGTGCCTGGAAAAGCAGAAGATGCCCCAAGTGCTTAGGTCCCTGCTGCACATGTGGGAAACCTGGGTGGAATTCCAGGCTCCTGACTTCAGCTCGGCCTAACCCCAACTCTTGTGGCCATTTGGGGAGTGAATCAGCAGAAAGAAGATCTTTCTGTCTTCCTCTGTCTCTCTGCCCCTGCACCCACCTGGAAGACTCAGATGAAGCTCCAGGCTTCAAACTGGCCCAGCTCCAGCCATTGTGGCCATTGGGGAATTAATCAGGAAGTGGAAAACTTCTCTCTGTCTCTTTCTCTCTCTCTCTGGACCCCTGTCTTTCAAATAACCTTTAAAAAAAAGGAAGGGATGGAGGGAAAGAAGGAGGAAATAGTGATGAGCAATCATTTTCTCTTGGTCACACTTCAGCTGGGTTCTTTGCGAACTCACTCATGTTTGGAACAGTACTTCTCAATGTTGGCATGGTTGATTGGTTAGTTCGTACTTTGGTGTAGTGGGCTGTCCTACTTAGTAAGATTTCTGACCTCAATCCACTAGATATCAGTATAATCTAGTCATGCCATCAAACCCTGTTGAACATCTACCAGGGCTGCAATCACCCTGATTGATGGTTTCTTCCCCCATCACAGTACCCCACATATCATTTGGAGTGATTGAGCAGTACTTTTTACAAGAAGTATTCAAGGTGGGGCGGAGCCAAGATGGCGGAATAGTGAGGGCGCACACCTATTGTCCGGGAAAATTTAGTTTAATAAAAGGGGAGTTATGGTAGCCGCAGAAAAAAGAACTAGGAAAATATTGCAGGGGAAACCCTTCTGGATGGAGTGGCCGTGAATCGGAGGACCTACTGGGAGAACAAGGTCGCCCACTGCGCAGAAGCCAAGTCGCGGGACCCAGCCGCGGAAGCCCCAGGGTCTGCGCGCCAGTGCTCAAAGGGGAGTGCATGCCACACAGACAACAGCGGGGAGACTTGGGATGCTCAGGGCTCCGAGTCCACACATCGGCGCTGGAAGGGGAGGTGAGCTCAATAACCCGAGACATTGGTGGGAAAATGGGGGTCAGAATCTAGAGGGGGGCCGGAAAGTGCAGCAAACTCACTACCAGAAAGAAGGAAAAAAAAAGCTTCGGGGTTTCTCTTCCCCCTAACCTTGCAAAGGTTACAAGGCTGCAAGGCTTGAAGAATTCCCAAGAGACAAAGAGCAGGCCCCCTCTCTGGATTTACATATCAATGGGGGAGAGCTAAGGAACTGAGTCACTACAATTCAGTAGCCTAGGCAACCCAGTGGGAGTCCAGAGGAGCCAAAGACTGTAAGGGAAATACCATCAATTCCGCAGAGCCATGCCATGCGGTGTTACTTACCCCCTGAATAAATAAAATACATAAATAAATAAAAAGAGAGAGATTTACCACGCATAACCTGAGGGTGTCACCTTTGCACACCCTTAACCAGGAAGAACCAGGCAGAGCTCTCAGGCCGCACCCATCTCAAGCCTCCAAGGCTCCTCCAACAGCAGGCAGTCCACTTAACACAGACACAGTAAAAAAAAAAAAATGCACAGTGAAGCAAGAATTAACTATGCCGAGTAACAAACACAGAAATCGAGGGAACAAGATCAATGATGACACTATGATGCCTCCAAATAAGCAAAACACCCCAAGCCAAGAGTATGAAGATGATGAGATAGAAGAAATGCAAGATACGGATTTCAAAAAATTTATGATAAGAACATTTAGAAGTTTTCAAAAGCAAATCCTTGAACTACAGAAATCCTTAATGGACAAGATTGAAAATCTCTCTCGTGAAAATGAAATTTTAAGGAAGAGTCAAAATGAAACTCAGAAACTAGTAGAACAGGAAAGTGTGATAGTGAAGAGAAATCAAAATGAAATGAAGAGCTCAATAGATCAAATGACAAACACATTAGAAAGCCTTAAAAACAGAATGGGTGAAGCAGAAGAGAGAATATCGGACTTAGAAGACAGAGCACAGGAAAGGATAAGGTCAGACCAAAGAAAAGAAGAGGAAATTAGAAATCTAAAAAATATTGTTGGGAATCTACAGGATACTATTAAAAAAACCAACATTCGCGTTCTAGGAGTTCCTGAAGGCATGGAGAGACAGAAAGGATTGGAAGGCCTTTTTAGTGAGATACTAGCAGAGAACTTTCCAGGTTAGGAGAAGGACAGAGATATCCAAGTACAGGAAGCTCATAGAACCCCCAATAAACATGACCAAAAGAGATCCTCACCACGACACGTGGTAATTAAACTTACCACAGTGAAACATAAAGAAAAGATCCTAAAATGTGCAAGAGAGAAACGTCAGATTACTCTCAGAGGATGTCCAATCAGACTCACAGCAGACTTCTCATCAGAAACACTACAGGCTAGGAGGGAATGGAGAGACATAGCACAGGTGCTAAGAGAGAAAAATTGCCAGCCCAGAATATTATATCCTGCCAAGCTCTCATTTGTGAATGAAGGTGAAATAAAGACCTTTCATAGCAAACAGAAATTGAAAGACTTTGTGGCCACTCGTCCGGCCCTGCAAAAGATACTTAAAGATGTGCTACACTCAGAAACACAGAAACACGGCCATCAATATGAAAGAAGGGAAAGGAAGAACACCTACCAGTAAAAGAGCATGGGAAGCTCAAAGCATATACTAGAAAATATTTCCGGGAAAATGGCAGGGCAAAGTCACTAGGTATCAATAGTCACATTGAACATTAATGGTCTGAATTCTTCAGTTAAAAGACACCGTTTGGCTGACTGGCTCAAAGAACACAACCCAACTATTTGTTGCCTACAAGAAACACATCTCTCTAACAAAGAGGCATGCAGACTGAAAGTGAAAGGTTGGAAAAAGATATTCCATGCCAACAGAAACCAAAAAAAAGCAGGTGTAGCCATATTAATATCAGACAAAATAAACTTTAATACAAAATCTGTTAAGAGAGACAACGAGGGACACTATATAATGATTAAGGGTTCAATTCAACAGGAAGATGTAACTATTATAAATGTATATGCACCTAATTACAGGGCACCGGTCTATTTAAAAGATATGTTAAGGGACTTAAAGGGAGATTTAGATTCCAATACAATAGTACTGGGGGACTTCAATACTCCACTCTCAGAAATAGACAGATCATCCGGACAGAAGATCAACAAGGAAACAGCAGATTTAATTGACACTATTGCCCAAATGGATCTAACAGATATCTACAGAACTTTCAACCCTACATCTACAGACTTCACATTCTTCTCAGCAGTGCATGGAACCTTCTTCTCTAGGATTGATCACATACTAGGCCATAAAGCAAGTCTCAGCAAATTTAAAAGAATTAGAATCATACCATGCAGCTTCTCAGACCACAGCGGAATGAAGCTGGAAATTAGCAACTCAGGAAACCCCAGAAAGTATGAAAACACATGGAGACTGAACAACATGCTCCTGAATGAACACTGGGTCATTCAAGAAATCAAAAGAGAAATCAAAAACTTTCTGGAAGTAAATGAAGACAACAACACAACATATCAAAAGTTACGGGATACAACAAAAGCAGTACTGAGAGGCAAATTTATAGGAATAGGTGCCTATATCAAGAAATTGGAAAGGTACCAAATAAATGAGCTTTCAGTGCACCTCAAGGACCTAGAAAAACTGCAGCAAACCAAACCCAAATCTAGTAGGAGAAGAGAAATAATTAAAACCAGAGAAGAAATTAACAGGATTGAATCCAAAAAAACATTACAAAGAATCAGCCAAGCGAGAAGCTGGTTTTTTGAAAAAATAAACAAAATTGACACCCCATTGGCCCAACTAACTAAAAAAAGAAGAGAAAAGACCCAAATCAATAAAATCAGAGATGAAAAAGGAAACGTAACAACAGACACCACAGAAATAAAAAGAATCATCAGAAATTACTACAAGGACCTGTATGCCAGCAAACAGAAAAACCTATCAGAAATGGATAGATTCCTGGACACATGCAATCTACCAAAATTGAACCATGAAGACATAGAAAACCTAAATAGACCCATAACTGAAACAGAAATTGAAACAGTAATAAAGGCCCTCCCAACAAAGGAAAGCCCAGGACCAGATGGATTCACTGCTGAATTCTACCAGACATTTAAAGAAGAACTAATCCCATTTCTTCTCAAACTATTCAGAACAATCGAAAAAGAGGGAATCCTCCCAAATTCTTTCTATGAAGCCAGCATCACCTTAATCCCTAAGCCAGAGAAAGATGCAGCACTGAAAGAAAATTACAGACCAATATCCCTGATGAACATAGACGCAAAAATCCTCAATAAAATTCTGGCCAATAGAGTACAACAACACATCAGGAAAATCATCCACCCAGACCAAGTGGGATTCATCCCTGGTATGCAGGGATGGTTCAACATTCGCAAATCAATCAATGTGATTCACCACATTAACAGACTGCAAAAGAAAAACCATATGATTATCTCAATTGATGCAGAGAAAGCATTTGATAAAATTCAACACCCTTTCATGATGAAAACTCTAAGCAAATTGGGTATAGAAGGAACATTCCTCAATATAATCAAAGCAATTTATAAAAAACCCACAGCCAGCATCCTATTGAATGGGGAAAAGTTGGAAGCATTTCCACTGAAATCTGGCACCAGGCAGGGATGCCCACTCTCACCACTGCTATTTAACATAGTTCTGGAAGTTTTAGCCAGAGCCATCAGACAAGAAAAAGAAATCAAAGGAATACAAATCAAGAAGGAAGAAGTCAAACTATCCCTCTTTGCAGACGATATGATTCTGTACTTAGAGGATCCAAAGAACTCTACTAAGAGACTATTGGAACTCATAGCAGAGTTTCGCAAAGTGGCAGGATATAAAATCAATGCACAAAAATCAACAGCCTTTGTATACACAAGCAATGCCATGACTGAGAAAGAACTGCTAAGATCAATCCCATTCACAATAGCTACAAAAACAATCAAATACCTTGGAATAAACTTAACCAAGGACGTTAAAGATCTCTACGATGAGAATTATAAAACCTTAAAGAAAGAAATAGAAGAGGATACCAAAAAATGGAAACATCTTGCATGCTCATGGATTGGAAGAATCAACATCATCAAAATGTCCATTCTCCCAAAAGCAATTTATAGATTCAATGCAATCCCAATCAAGATACCAAAGACATTCTTCTCAGATCTAGAAAAAATGATGCTGAAATTCATATGGAGGCACAAGAGACCTCGAATAGCTAAAGCAATCTTGTACAACAAAAACAAAGCCGGAGGCATCACAATACCAGACTTCAGGACATACTACAGGGCAGTTGTAATCAAAACAGCATGGTACTGGTACAGAAACAGATGGATAGACCAATGGAACAGAATTGAAACACCAGAAATCAATCCAAACATCTACAGCCAACTTATATTTGATCAAGGATCTAAAACTAATTCCTGGAGCAAGGACAGTCTATTCAATAAATGGTGCTGGGAAAACTGGATTTCCACGTGCAGAAGCATGAAGCAAGACCCCTACCTTACACCTTACACAAAAATCCACTCAACGTGGATTAAAGACCTAAATCTACATCCTGATACCATTAAGTTATTAGAGAACATTGGAGAAACCCTTCAAGATATTGGCACAGGCAAAGAATTTCTGGAAAACACCCGGGAGGCACAGGCAGTCAAAGCCAAAATCAACTATTGGGATTGCATCAAATTGAGAAGTTTCTGTACTGCAAAAGAAACAGTCAGGAGAGTGAAGAGACAACCGACAGAATGGGAAAAAATATTTGCAAACTATGCAACAGATAAAGGGTTCATAACCAGAATCTACAAAGAGATCAAGAAACTCCACAAAAACAAAACCAACAACCACTTAAGAGATGGGCCAAGGACCTTAATAGACATTTTTCAAAAGAGGAAATCCAAATGGCCAAAAGGCACATGAAAAAATGTTCAAGGTCATTAGCAATCAGGGAAATGCAAATCAAAACCACAATGAGGTTTCACCTCACCCCGGTTAGAATGGCTCACATACAGAAATCTACCAACAACAGATGCTGGCGAGGATGTGGGGAAAAAGGGACACTAACCCACTGTGGGTGGGAATGCAAACTGGTCAAGCCACTATGGAAATCAGTCTGGAGATTCCTCAGAAACCTGAATATAACCCTACCGTTCGACCCAGCCATCCCACTCCTTGGAATTTACCCAAAGGAGTTTAAATTGACAAACAAAAAAGCGGTCTGCACCCTAATGTTTATTGCAGCACAATTCACAATAGCCAAGACCTGGAACCAACCTAAATGCCCATCAACGGTAGACTGGATAAAGAAATTATGGGATATGTATTCTTTAGAATACTATACCGCAGTAAGAAACAACGAAATCCAGTCATTTGCAACAAAATGGAGGAATCTGGAACACATCATGCTGAGTGAAGTAAGCCAGTCCCAAAGGGACAAATACCATATGTTCTCCCTGATTGGTGACAACTGACTGAACACCAAAAAGGAAACTTCCTGAAGTGAAATGGACACTATGAGAAATGGTGACTTGATCAGCATAGCCCTGACTGTTAATGGACAACTTAATACATTATCCCTCTTAGTATTTTTTTTGTCTGTTCTACTTAATATGACTGGTTTAATTCTGTAATTATCACACAGTTATTCTTAAGTGTTGAAAATTAACTGAAATGTGATCCCTGTTAAACATAAGAATGGGAATAAGAGAGGGAAGAGATGTATAATTTGGGGCATGCTCGGGCTGACTTGCCCCAATTGGTAGAGTTGGAAACATACCAGGGGATTCCAGTTCAATCCCATCAAGGTGGCATGTGCCAATGCCATCTCACTATTCCATGTGATCAATTTCAGTTCACAATTAATCAGAATGAAAGGACTAAGAGTCAAAGGGAGCACATAAACAAGTCTAGTACCTGCTAACACTAACCAATAGAATAAATAAAGGGGAGAGTGATCCAACATGGGAAGTGAGATACTCAGCAGCTCATAGAATGGCGGATGTCCTAAATAGCACTCTGGCCTCAGAATCAGCCCTCAAGGCACTCGGATCTGGCTGAAAAGCCCACGAGAGTATTTCAGGCATGGAAAGCCAAGACACTCTGGCAAAAAGATCTCTGTGAGTGAGATCCCAGTGGAAAGAACAGGTCTTCAAAGAGGGAGGTGCCTTTCTCTGAAGGGAGGAGAGAACCTCCACTTTGACTATGACCGTGTCTAAACAAGATAAGAGTCGGAGAACTCAAGGGGCTTCCATAGCCTTGGAAACTCATGACTGGTGCATAGGGAGATTACTGATGCCATAAACAGGAGTGTCAATTTGTAAAGTCAACAACAGGAGTCACTGTGCACTTATTCCTCATGTAGGATCTCTGTCTTTAATGTGCTGTACATTGAGGCTTAATGCTATAACGAGTACTCAAACAGTATATTTCACTTTGTGTTTCTATGGGGGTGCAAACGATTGAAATCTTTACTTAATGTACACTAAACTGATCTTCTGTAAAAAAAAAAATTATCAATTCCCAACTTGACCCTCACTGGGATTAAACATGACAATAGGTCTGATCTGATTTCATCATCATTTGAAAAAAATCATCTATTATTTTTCACTTTATGTTTCTGTGTGGGAGCAAACTGTTGAAATCCTTACTTAAGGTATACTAAGCTGATCTTCTGTATATTAAGATAATCGAAAATGAATCTTGATGTGAATGGAAGGTGAGAGGGAGTGGGAAAGGGGAGGGTTGTGGGTGGGAGGGACAGTATGTGGGGGGAAGCCATTGTAATCCATGAGTCATACTTTGGAAATTTATATTCATTAAATAAAAGATAAAAAAAAGAAACTTTACTAAGAATGATAAAAAAATAAATAAATAAAATAAAATAAAAGAAGTATTCAAGTCAGTGGGCATGTTTTCAGGATCCACAGCTTTACAAATGTTTAATCACCTGGAATGAAAGAACCGAGAATGGCCTTGTGAAGACTCAGTGACAAGCACCATTTATGAGGCAGTGCTTGTGGAGGTTTGAACTCTGATGTTCACGAACCTATCTGAAGCGTCATTTCTGCCCTACCCTGGTGTCCCAGAACCAAGGGGTGGAAGCCACTGTGACATTTCCCACTCTGATTCATTGGCAAAAATATTTACCCACTACTCCTGTGAATGAGGGCTGATTGGTACAAGCACTTATATTCCAGAGACGAAAGCCTACATACACGCATGTAAGTGTTGCATTCTATGGAACAGACTCTGTGTCAGCCAGTCTGCCTTGATTCAGCTTTTCTGTGTTTAAAAAGTAAACAACTCATGTTGGAATCCTAACCTGTCAGTACTTCAGAATGCAACTGTATTCGGTGATAGGATTTTTATAGATATGATTAAATTAAAATGAGTTTGTTGCATTCCTTAATCCTATGTGATGGTATCCTTATAGGAAGAAGACATTTGGACACAGATACTAAAGGAAGATACCTTGAAGATACAGGAAGATGTCGAGACATCTGCCAGCCAGAAAGGCTTAAAACATCCTGCCCTCAGAGGGAACCAACCATGATGACACCTTGATCTTGGACCTCTAGAGTCAAGTGCTGTCGAATTAAATTTCTGTTGTGGCTGGCACTGTGGTATAGCAGGTGGAAGCTGCCTCCTCTGGTGCTGGCATCCCATATGGGCACCGGTTCTGCTCACAAGTGCTCCACTTCTGATCCAGCACTCTGCTATGACCTGGGAAAACAGTGAAGGATGAACCAAGTGCTTTGGCCCCTACCTCCACGTGGGAGACCCAGAGGAGACTCTTAGCTCCTGCCTTTGGATTGGTGAAACTCCAGCCATTGCGGGCATTTGGGGAGTGAACCAGTGGCTGCAAGAACTCTCTCTCTTTCACTCTCTCTCTCTCTCTCTCTCTCTCTCTCTCCTTCTCTCTCTGTGTACCTAAACTTTCAAATAGGTAAATGAATTTAAAAAAAAAAAAGAAGCTAATTTCTAGTGCTTAGGCCAGTCTGTGGCACAGTTGACCCTTGAACCATGAAGGAGTGAGGAATACTGACCCCCTTGCAGGAAAAAACCTGAGTAAAACTCTCGACTCCCCTTAAAAGCTAACTCCTAAATGCCTACTATTGGCAGGAAGCTTTACCAATAACATAAAGTATCAGCAAACTATGTATGTTATACATATTATATATGGTGAAAAATACGTAAGGATTGAGACATCATTTTTACTTGATGAGTTTATTAGGGAGACTAACTGCTCACATGTGGAAGATTAATGTTACAGGGCATTTCAGGTGGATCCTCACCACACTGGAGCCCACAGTAATAGCAACAAGATGTGGCTAAGAGATTACAGAAGCACAGTATGTGCAAGTTAATTTTATGCAGCTATAATTGAATACTGCACTTTTGTTTGCATTTCTGTTGACTTCGAATGGTGCCATCAACAGTCTGAGTTTTTGTGTGCATGTGTCTTGGCAAAGTTTTACAATAGATTTGGATATTCCATGGTAGTAAAGTACAAAGGAGATGATTATTACCTATACTTCTTGCACTCATGCACATACTTTGTAAAATGTATTTCTAAGTTCTGTGACTCATCTGGGAGCTTTTTCCAATCCCTGTGTAAGAAGAACCACAGAGTTCATACCTGTACTCTCACTACAAGCCTAGAAAACTACCACCACCTCCTTCTGCCAGAGCCAATGCAGGACTAATACACTGCTCGGTCGCTTTGACACGAGCAAGGTTATATGCCTGGTATGGAGGATATTCTGCACAGAGCAGCTCTGGACAGGCACAGCTGTGACAGCACAATGTCTCCAGTAATAAAGATTGGGTCTTTCCTCAAGGTAAACTGCACTTGCCTTCTAGAAACACGGGCACAGGGAAAGGAAGCATGATATGAACAGTTAAAGAAGCCATGGAGACCAACAGTGCTCTCCCACACATGTTCCTATTGACACATGGAGGTCTGGCACATACAAAGGTGTTTAAAAAGTTCACGGAGGGGCCGGCACTGTGCCTAGTGCCGGCGTCGCATGTGGGTGCCAGTTCGAGTCCAGGCTGCTCCTCTTCTGATCCAGCTCTCTGCTATGCACTGGGACAACAGTGGAAGATGGTCCAAGTTCTTGGGTTCCTGTACCTCGTGGGAGAGCTGGAAGAAGCTCCAGGCTTCGGGTTGGCACAGCTCTGGCTGTTTTGGCCAATTGGGGAGTGAGCCAGCAGATGGAAGACACCTCTCTCTCTGAATCTCCTTCTCTCTCTGTGCAACTCTGACTTTCAAGTAAATAAATATATCTTTAAAAAAAAAGTTCAAGCAGGGCCTGGCACTGTGGCAAAATGGGTAAAACCACTGAACCACTGACTGCAGTACTGGTATCCCATATGGGCTCTGGTTTGAGTCCCAGCTGCTTTACTTCCAATCCAGCTCTTTTCTATGGCCTGGGAAAGCAGTGGAACATGGCCCAAATCCTTGGGTCGCTGCACCCACGTGGGAGACCCAGAAGAAGAAGCTCCAGGCTCCGGGCTTCGTTCTTGGGACTGGCCCAGTTCCTGCCATTGCAGCCCTTTGGGGAGTCAAAGATTCATATTCTCTCTCTCTCTCTCTCTTTCTCTCTCTCCCTTTCTCTCTCTCCTTCCTGTAACTGCCTTTCAAATAAGTAAATCTTTTTCTTTTTTTATTTTTATTTTTTGACAGGCAGAATGGACAGTAAGAGAGAGAGAGACTGAGAGAAAGGTCTTCCTTTTGCCGTTGGTTCACCCTCCAATGGCCGCCACAGCCAGCGCGATGAGACCATTGCATTGTGCTGATCCGAAGCCAGGAGCCAGGTGCCTCTCCTGGTCTCCCATGCAGGTGTAGGGCCCAAGGACCTGAGCCATCCTCCACTGCAATCCCAGGGCACAGCAGAGAGCTGGCCTGGAAGAGGCGCAACTGGGACAGAATCCGGTGCCTCGAACGGGACTAGAACCTGGTGTGCCGGGGCCACAGGCCGAGGATTAGCCTATTGAGCTGTGGCACCGGCCTCAAATAAGTAAATCTTTTAAAACAAAAAAAACACCTAGTCATATTGCCTCTATTTTATAGCCCTGGAAACCCAGGTTCCTCCATATGCTTCCTAGCATCTTTTTTTGCGTGTGTGTGTAAGAGCCACAATCCTGCTTTCTTTAAGTGTGCTGACCCATCAAGACAAAAGTCTTCAGAACCTTTATGTTTATGTTCAGAGTCTTCTGGAAGAATCTGAAAGCACAGGAGCACCTGTACAGACACTGGAGTCGTTGCTCGCTGCTGCCACTAGGTGGTGATAGGAACCAAGGCCGCTCAGGCTTGCACCCTGCCTTCCCCTCCCATTTAGGCCATTCTGAGCTCGCTTTGGAAGCTCCACTGAGGGGAAGGAGCTCTCCAGGAGTAGGTTTGAAGGTGATAGGGTGGCATAACAGGTCACCAGGTGTTTGTGGCAGGTGAGGGAAAAGGGGTGTCCAGATCATATTCTCAGGACTGTGGCTTCACAGCACATTGAGGACAGCAGGAGGAACTGTTAACTGGAGCAGCTTCTACAGACTGATGAGCTACCCATGAGACTGTTGAAGCTAAAAGACCCTTGAGCATAAGCAGGGTGCTGAGACCAGACAACCAACATTCTCGGGTCTATAGCCACTACTTGAATTACTGAGTTGCAGGATCAATGCTTCTTCAGTCTTTCAAATTGATGTCAAAATGTGGTCCATGGTCATCTGTCAACTTGTAATTCCATCCACAACAAATTTTATGCTTTTGCAACACCGAACTTGTCCCTCAAGGATCGATTTTTATTCAGCTCTTGCCTCTGTACCTGGAACTTCTTTTTCTGTCAATTTCTAAAGCTCATGTTCTATATATAGCTCACCATTTTGTAAAATTATTTATTGGAAAAGCAGAGTTAGAGAGGGGCAGAGGGGAAAGAGAGAGAGAGGTCTTATATCTGCTGGTTCACTCCCCAAATGGCTACAAAGGCCGGAGCTGGGCCGATCCAAAGCCAAGAGCCAGGAGCTTCTTCCGGGTCTTCCAGGTGGGTGCAGGGTCCCAAGGACTTGGGCCATCCTCTACCGCTTTCCCAGGCAATAGCAGAGATGGGTTGGAAATCAGCAGCTGGGACTCCAACCCGTGCCCATATGGGATGCGGCACTGCAGGCAGTGGCTTCACTCGCTACACCACGACAGGTGCCAGCCCCTGTAAACCTCACTTTCACACTTCTTTCTGGCATCAGAAAGGTCTACTAAGTGTTTACATGATTCAGTCATATCTTTCCAATGTCATCACACATGGTGCCCCTCAGAATGCATTAAGAAGCAGAGTGTGAGTGTGTGACCACAGAAGATCCCTGCTGCACTTAGCTCCAGATCACTTGACTCCTGGGGTATGTGAGGCACAAATCTCAAGCAGCTGAAAGCCAGTATGAGGCCATACAGAGCTACGTTTGAGCTGCTGTATACGCAGGACACGGACACTGAGGACGAGAGAAGGCACAGGCCATGGCAAAGCCAGAGCTCCAGGCAAGAGGACGGAAAGTTCCTGGACACAGGCCCAGTTCCATGGCATGCAACAGAGTCTCTGCCGTCCCACAGGGCTCAGAATTAAGACCACCCTGAATGTGGCTTGATTCTCTGCTCTTGCCATCTTGAAATTCTGTCTTGAAGTAAAAATCATATTCCTTCCAGATCCTTGGGGCACCTGGCATTTGGAATTTTTAATGATCTTGTAAAAGGGACCAGGCATATTCATTTCTCACAGGACTCCTAAATCAGGTGGCCAGTCCATCTACATAAACAGAGTAAACACAAGGAAACCAGCAGCAAAGACTGAAATAATCAAGAGAGGGCATTGGGCATAGTGGTAAAGATGCCGCTTGAGACACCCACATCCCGGATCGGAGTGCCTGGGGTGGAGTCCTGGCTCCACTAGCAACTCCAGCGGCCTGCAGCCTATTGTGTGCCTGACGAGGCAGCAGATAATGGTCCAGGTACCTGGGCTGCTGCCATCCATGTGGGAGACCAGGTTGGAGTTCCTGGCTTTACCCACTATGCCACAACGCCAGCCCCTACTCCACTTCTGATCAAGCTCCCTGCTGATGTGCACAGGAAAGCAGTAGAAGATGGCTCAACTACTCAGGTCCCTGCCGCCCATGTAGGAACCCTGGATGGAGTCCTAGGTTCCTGACTTTGGCCTGGCTCACCCCTAGCAATTGTGGCCATTTTAGGAGTGAAGCAGCACAAGAAAGATCTCCAGCTCTCTCTATCTGTAACTCTGCCTTTATACTAAAGAGATAAATCTTGGGCCAGCGCCATGGCTCACTTGCTTAATCCCCCGCTTGCCTGTCAAAAAATAAACAAAATAAATAAAGCAAGTTGCCCCCCAAAATAAAGATGTATTTTGTTTATTTTTGGGGGGGTGCAACTTGCTTTATTAAACAGAAAACGGAATCTGTGTGGCATGGAAGGTGAGGTCCCTCCCTCCTTCCCTGCCTCCTTTCTTCCTTCCTAGCTTCCCTGCCCGCTTCCCTCTCTCCCTGGCTGTTTTATTTTTTAACTTCAAATTAGTAAACATAAATTTCCAAAGTGCAGTTTATAGATTACAATGGCTTCCCTGCCCCCAATAACTTCCCTCCCACTCGCACCCCTCCCATCTCCCGCTCCCTCTTCCATTCACATCAAGATTCATTTTCAATTATCTTTATAGACACAAGATCGATTTAGTATCTATTAAGTAAAGATTTCATCAGTTTGTACCCACACAGAACATAAAGTGTAAACTACTGGTTCAGTACTAGTCATAGCATTAATTCACATTGGACAACACATTAATGACAGAGATCCCACATGGCCTAGCCGTTAGGATTCCTGGTTTTCACCCAGGCGGCCTGAGTTTGACTCCTGGGGTGGGAAGTTGAAAATAAATATTTAAAAAATAATTTTTCAGAATAACAAAAACAATTCCATGGAGAATGTAATTTGGTTAAACACCTGGACAGAAGAGACACTCCATTCTTTATCTGTGATGTACATTCAACACACTTGTATCTCAGCTCCCACACCACTTTGTTGTATATACTTGATAGCTAGTTGTTTAAAAATATTATTAGAGAAAAAGATAAGGCAAAGAGGAAAATATTTCATTCATATCTCTCCCATCAGTTATTATAAAACATCCTTAACATGTTAACATCATGACATATACACATCTCATTTTTTTTAGAAAACCACATTTATTTGATTAAAAAGTACATGATTCCTATTAATTACATATTTCACCAAAGTGCGTAGACAGAAATAATCATCCTACTTCCCAAGAGTTCCTGTCTGTTAACAGTAAGCCAATGAAATTCCAGGCCTCTACTATTTCGAGTTCATACAAAGCAAGCTGGAGGGATAGATGGATGAGCGCATGTAAATATTTGGAACCAGATGTCATTAACTGAATGGGAACTCCATGAGGTCAGGGATTTTCTCTGCTGTGTTCCCTGCTACATCCTCCACCTACTTTTAGCAAGGTCTCTCACCTGGGGCTTTGTTAGTACTGGGGCTGGATAACTCTTCATTGCACAGGGTGGGGATAGCAACAGCATCTTCCTCTGTGTTTTCGATGAAGCAGCGTCCCTGGCAAGAACACCCTTTCAGTGTGGCAACGAAAACCATCTCCACACATTACCAGATGGCCGCTCAAGGGCAACACTGCCACCACTGACCTAGAAAACATGTGGCACAAAAGAAAGGCTTGCTGAATGGATGAAGTGCTTGGAAAATCATTTAGGAGTAATTTTAAAAGTAAAGCAAACCCTGTGGCATAGCACATAAAGTGGCTGCCTGCAGTACCGGCATCCCATATGGACACCAGTTCAAGTCCTGCCTGTCCACTTCCCATCCAACTCTCTGCTATGACCTGGGAAGGCAGTGAAAGATGTCCCAAGTCCTTGGGTCCCTGCACCCATGTGGGAGACCCAGAAGAAGCTCCTGGCTTTAGACAAGCTCAATTGTAGCTGATGTGGCCATCTGGGGATTGAACCAGCAGATGGAAGACCGAGCTCTCTCCTCTACTCCCCTCCCCCTCTTCTTCTGCCTCTCTGTAACTCTGTCTTTCAAATAAAATAATAAATCTTAACAAAAAGGGTTGGTGGCCGGTGCTGTAACACAGCAGGTTAAAACCCTGGCCTGAGGCATTGACATCCCATATGGACGCTGGTTCTAGTCCTGGCTGCTCATCTTCTGATCCAGCTCTCTGCTGTGGCCTTGGAGAGAGAGAAGTAGAAGATGGCCCAAGTCCTTGGGCCCCTGCACCCACGTGGGAGACCTGGAGGAAGCTCCAGGCTCCTGGCTTCAGATCGGCTCAGCTCCAGCCATTGCAGCCCTCTGGCGAGTGAACCAGCGGATGGAAGACCTCTCTCTGTCTCTACCTCTCTATAGCTCTGTCTTTCAAATCAATACAATAAATCTTAAAACAAATTGAGCTAGCTGAGAAGTACACAAGGAGAAACACAAAGGAATAGGAGAATCCAGATCTGCTCTGTGCCCTCTACAATAATCCACACCCCGAGTCCAAGCATTTAGCTGACATGGGCCCACACCCGAGTTCAGAAAGGGTGGGTGATCATGAGGAGCTGGGGTCGACCTGTCCATAGTAATCGAGTGAATTCCACGAGTTCAGCAGTAGCAAACAGGCAGAACCGTGTGTTGAGATTGCCATGCCAACCTTCAGGCCACATCAACTCCAGGAATTGGTGCTATGCCTGCGCAGAGCGACCCTCCGGCGACACTACCATCGCAGACTACATTTCCCTTAAGGTCCCATGGTGCGTCCTCCCGCAAGAGCTGCTGGGAAAGCCGCTGCTTGCAGAAGACTTGTGGTGGCCTTTGCCGGGGATTCCATTTTCCTGTAGGGGGCAGGGGGGTGGAAATGAAGATGCTCGAAGCCTGAGAGTCGAAGTCCCGACCCCTTTTAATTTCTCTTTCTCGCTCTTCAGTGGGCCCCTCCTTTGTCAGTGTCTGAGCCAGCCCCCTGTGCACCTTCCCCAGCGCGGGCAGCCACCCCCGCACGCCTCTCTGCCACCCCAGCCAGAGCCCGCGGGGCCAGCACCACACAGCAGCCATGTCCGGAGGCTCAGGCTGGCAGCCCCGGCAGGCGTGGGGTCTGGCTCTAGAAGGCTGGGAAGCGGAGGTCCGCTGGTGCTCTGGGGATTTCTGTTCCCTTCCTCTCTGAGTGAGGAAAAGTTTTATATAGTTGTAAAGACCGAGAATGGAAAGCACGCTGCAAGGAAAAGATAAAATGACCACCCCAGACTCAAGTGGGGTGACCACGAGGGCTGTAGTCAGCTGTTTCCATGTACTACACACATGAGGAAGGTGCAAGTGGGCGTAGGGGTGGCCAGACCATCCCACATGGGTGCCGGTTCTAGGCCCGGCCACCCCGCTGCGCATCCATCTACCTGCTGAGCTCGGTGCCTGGTCCGGCCTCTCGTGGGAGACCCGGATGGAGCCCCAGGGCCCTTGCTGTGGCCCCGCTGCAGCCCTGGCTGTGGCCCCGCTGCGGCCCTGCCTGAGCCTGGCGGAGCCCTGGCGGATGCCTGGTGTGGCCCTGCAAGATGCCGGCGGAGCCCTGGTTGAGGCCTGGGTTGGCCCTGGCTGGGGCCTGGGTTCTTGCTGCTCAACTTGTGATTCTTATGTATATTTGCAATGATGTCCAAAGTTAAAATTTGTGTCATAGAGGCGGGTGCCTTGGCTCCCTAGGTTAATCTTCTGCTTGCAGCGCCCCCATCCCATGTGGGCACCGGGTTCCAGTCTCGGCTGCCACTCTTCCAGTCCAGGTCTCTGCTGTGGCCCGGGAAGGCAGTGGAGGATGGCCTGAGTGCTTGGGCCCCAGCACCCAAGTGGGAGACCCAGATGAAGCTCCTGGCTCCTGGCTTCTGATCGGCGCAACTCTGGCCATTGTGGCCATTTGGGGGGTGAAGCAACGCAAGGAAGACCTTTCTCAATCTTTCTCACTGCCTAACTATATCTGTCAAATAAAAAAAATGGTGTCATAAACAAATACAGTAAAATACAGTTGGCTACTGCTAGCATTTTTTTGCGGGGGGGGACAGGCAGAGTTAGCGAGAGAGACGGAGAGAAAGGTCTTCCTTCCGTTGGTTCACAATGCAAATGGCCAGTAGTGCTAGCACGCTGTGCTGATCCAAAGCCAGGAGCCAGTTGCTTCCTCCTGGTCTCTCATGCAAGTGCAGAGCCCAAGCACTTGGGCCATCCTCCACTGCCTCCGGGCCACAGCAGAGAGCTGGACTTGAAGAGGAGCATTCAGGTCAGAACCGGCACCCCAACCGGGAATAGAACCCGGGGTTCCGTCGTCTCAGGCAGAGGACTAGCCTAGTGAGCCATGGCGCCAGAGCTAGCTAGCCTTTTTTAGGCATTTTATGCTTTTTAAAGATATATTTATTTTATTTGAACTTCAGAGTTACAGAAAGGCAGAGGCACGGGGGAGGGTGGGAGAGAGAGAGACAGGGAGAGATAGAGAGAGAGAGAGAGGGCTTCCATCCGCTGGTTCACTCCCCAGACAGCCCGGATTCTGGAGCTGGGCTGATCCAGAGACAGGCCCTCCTCAGCTGCTTCCCAAGGCCAGGGCAGAGAGCAGGATGGGAAGCAGAGCCCTGGCCTCACCCCCTGCACCACAGCACCCACCCCTGCAGGCATTTTAAATTCATTGCCCTAGGGGATAGCCACACCTAAAAGGGTGTTTCCTGGGCGGGGCTGCCAGGGGTGTATAAATGAAAGGTGCTGGCTGACTGCACATCAGAGTTCTCATCCACTCCCACAGCGAGGACAGCAGCTCTCCACGTCCACACCGTGAGTTTGCTTCGGCCTGTCAGTGGGCTGTTTGGTGTGTGGGGGCGCTTCGAGAAGATCCCGGGGCAGGAGGCATTGTGGCATCTTTAGCTGGCCTTTGGGATACTGGTGTGCAGATGGAGCCCTGGCTACTCCACTTCCTCTCCTGCCTCCTGATATTGGTTTGGAAAGCAGCAGATGGTGGCCCAAGTATTTGGGTCCCTGTCCCCATGTGGGAGACCTGGCTGGAGTTCCAAGCTCTTCGTTTTGGCCTGGCCCAGCCTTGGCTGTTGTGGCCATTTGAGGAGTGAACGGGAGATGAAAGGTATCTCTTGGGTCTCCCTCTCTGTCATTCTGCTTTTCCAGTGAATTAATAAATCTTGTAAGGACATGGAAATGCATATAATGAAAACATGCATGGATTTTTGTAAAAGTTTATACAAAACCTTATCCCTTTCTTTCTTTTCATTTTTGTTTCTTTCTTTTTGTTTTAAAACCTCATCTTTGATGGCTGGCACTGTGGCTCGCTAGGCTAATCCTCTGCCTGCAGCACATGTATCCCCAGTTCTAGTCCCGGTTGGGGTTCTGGATTCTGTCCCGGTTGCCCCTCTTCCAGGCCAGCTCTCTGCTGTGGCCCGGGAAGGCAGTGGAGGATGGCCCAAGTGCTTGGGTCCTGCACCCGCATGGGAGACCAGGTGGAAGCACCCGGCTCCTGGCTTCAGATCGGCGCATTGCACTAGCCGTAGCGACCATTTTGGGGGTGAACCAATGGAAGGAAAACCTTTCTCTCTGTCTCTCTCTCTCTCTCTCACTGTCTAACTCTGCCTGTCAAAAAATAATAAAATTTGTCTTTTCATTCCATTTTCTATGAGCTTTTTGAAGAGCACACATAGGCACTCAGAGAATGTGAGACTACATTTATTTCCCTCGAAGGATAATCAGTTATTGTCTGAGGGGGTTTATCTTCCACCATTGACGGGGATGACTTATAAATTAGCAGGTCTTGATTCTGGGTTTTGCTTTTGGAATAGTTTTTAATTTTCTGTGACCTTGGATTCTGGCATCTGCAGAAGGGAACGTGCACTTAAAATGCAAATGATGAGGGGCCAGCCTTGTAGTGCAGGGCAATAAACCTCTTCCTGTAACACTGGCATCCCATATGGGTGCTGGTTCAAGTTCTGGCCATTCTTAACACCAATCCAACAAGCAAACTGTAAACAACACATGATGAAGGCTACTCATCTTTTGGTATCCTTTCGGGATGCAACTGGAGATCTCTAATCCTTATGATTCCCCCTTCCCTTAAATTTAAGATTCAGTGAGAAGAACCATCCCCTATGAAAAAACAAAGTCATTTCTCACAAGCACAGTGATAGGAGGATGAAATACAGGGCCTCTGGGTTCATACTGTGGTCGCTATGGGTACACAATGCAGGTGTTAGTATCTCTCAGAAAACTGAAGATGCATTAACTATTTGTTAAAGACTTACTTGTTTTTTATTTATTTTGAAAGAGTTACAGAGAGAGAGAGAGAGAGAGAGAGAGAGAGGAGGTCTTCCATCAGCTGGTTTACACCCCAAATGGCTGTGACAGCCGGAGCTGAGCTGTATGGCTGTGTGAGAGCCATTCTTACCAGGGGAGGGAGAGATGTCTCCTCATTGTGGTTTGATTTGCATTTCCCTGATGGCTAGTGATCCTGAACATTTCTTCATGTGTCTGTTGGCCATTTGGATATCCTCTTTTGAAAATGTCAGTTTAAGCCCTTGGCCCACCTCTTAACTCGGTTGTGTGTTTTGTTGTGGTGCAGTTTTATGATCACAACAGTGCTGTTGTTGCAATCCCGTTTCACTTATGTGACACTAAGACCCAGGAAGCTTGAGTTTCAAGCTTCATGTTCCAAGAGCAGTAAATAAGAAACCAGTCTCTGACTTCTAGCAGCTGGAATGTATATTGTGTGATCATAGTGTATCCTCCTTGTTGCCTGTTTCTCAACAGAAAAAAACAACAACAAGAAGCAAACATGCTTAAAGTTCTAGGTCTTTCAAATAAATACATAAATTTTAAAATTCTAATTGTGGCAGAGCTCCAAAAATCTCCTCACCACCAAGATTGTGGCTGTATTAATCCAATCTATGTGACTGGGAAGGGCTGGATTTAGAAAGGTATTTGGAGGTAATCTCATTGTCACACTGGATTTCCTCCTTGGTTTAATTAACTTTTAAGACATTTGAGCGCCAGGTGCCTGGGGTCACTAGGCTAATCCTGTCCCTGCAGCACTGGAACCCTGGGTTCTAGTCCCGGTTGCAGTGCCGGATTCTCTCCTGGTTGCTCCTCTTCCAGTCCAGCTCTCTGCTGTGCCGTGGAAGGCCGTGGAGGATGGCACAAGAGCTTGGGCCCTACACCTGCATGGGAGACCAGGAGGAAGCACCTGGCTGCTGGCTTCGGATCAGCTCAGTGTGCTGGCTGTATTGGCAATTTGGGGGCTGAACCAACGGAAAAGGAAGACCTTTCTCTCTCTCTCTCTCTCTCTCTCTCTCTCTCTGTCTAACTCGGCATGTCAAAAATAAAAAATGTAGAAAAATTAAGAAAAAAAGGAAGTTTTGAAAATTCATCAGGTGTATCTAAAAAAAAGTACAAAAAAAAGTCATTGGAGGGTGTTGGATTGCCATTTGCTTTCTTGTCTTTACAAACTTTTATATATTTGACAGGCACAGTTACAGAGAGAGGGAGAAACAGAGATCCTCCATCCACTGGTTCTCTTCCCAGAGGGCCATGGGGGCCAGGGCTGGGGCAGGCTGAAGCCAGGAGCCCAGAGCCTCTTCCAGATCCCACACGTGGTGTGGGTGCAGGAGCCCAAACACTTGGGCCATCTTTCTCTCCCTTCTCAGGCCCACCAGCAGGGAGCTAGATTGGAAGTGGAGCAGCTGGGTCTCAAAGTGGCACCCATAGAGGATGCTGGTGTTGCATGTGGTGGTTTAACCCACTATGCCAAAACACTAGCCTCTGCATTTGCTTTCTACCAGATAGTGAAATCAAACAACAGAAGATGTGGTTGGGAATCCACCGGTGATTACATAAAACTCACTTTTTGAGATTTCCTATTTTTCTTTCAGCAGCCTTGGCACTCAGGATTCTACTTGCAGTGTGGCCACAGACAACTCTCCAAAGAGTCAATTCCCTTGAATTCTGACTCAAGTGTCTTTGGCCGGAACTGAGAATGGACAACAGGTAATATCTTTTTTTCTGTAGTTTCCTTTGAATTTTTTTTTCGTTTGCTTTTTCTGACATCAGAATGTTGGAAAGACACAGACATTCTAGGCTGCTTAGAAAGACATAGGCAAATGGGTGAGGGGAGGGAGAAGAATTAAGAAAGTCATTTTAAATTTTCATTGCATTTGGAAGGCAGAGAGAGAGATCTTCCATCTACTGGTTCAGTCCTCAAATGCCTGCAACCATCAGGGCTGGGCCAGGCTAAAGCCAGGAGCCCAGAACTAGTGCACGTTTCCACACAGGTGGTAGAGTCCCAAATAATTGAACCTCACGTGCTACCTCGGAGGGTCTGCATTATGCTGTGTCTCTCTCTTCATGTTTCTCTTCGCCTACCCTCCTCAATTTTCATGAAAAGCTCACCATCTTAATTCTGTTTTCATACTCCTTGCATGAAATGGCTGCTTGCATGCTCAGCATTTACTCAAGTCCCCACTGTAGCTACATTTCTATTAAAATGTCCGTGTGTCTTTTTCTTTAGGGTACATGCGTTGTATTTGTAAACAAAGAACATCCCCTCACAAAGTGCATGGTTTTGTGCAGACGTGGAACAAGAGGACTGGACCTAGTACGTTGAAAGAACCCATCACACAAACAGTGGAAAGGGAAAAGGATATTCAACTGATTTTCATGTTTCAAGGTGGAAAACCTATAGATAAGAGGTTTTTCCCTAGACATTAATATTCTAGAATGTTTTAGACATTATGGAGAAAGACAAAATGGCCTGTGTCTGACCTTCTGGAAAAAAACCTGTGTCTTGGCAAACTCTCTCGCACACATACTGAACGGTTGCAGATCTTGCTGGACATCATTCGTCAGAACAAACATCAGTGGCCCATTAAATCGGAAAGTTATTGGGGTGTCATGGAGAGCATGAATGGGTACACAGAGCCTGACAAAACTCCATCTTCCAATGTATGTCGTGTGCCAAGTGCTGAGACCTTTACTACAGAAGAAGGAAGTGGAACAACGTTCCCCCAGCAGTTGCTGGGCAAATCGCCAATGCTTGCTAAACAAGGGTTACCAGAAAAGAAAGATAGGAAGAGAAAAACAACACTGTCGTCCAGTCTAGATACGGATGAAGGCTTCCTGGAAGAAAATGAGAGTGTGCCAAGCAAGAAATTCAAGAAAGATTCCTTGAAAGATCTAGCAAAGGATGGAAGTTCGAAACATGGACCTTCCCTCAGGACCACCTCTCCTGGAAATTCTCCCCTGGATGAGACTGTTCTTTCTCCTCAGAGTGTGTCTGACAAAAGTCTGCTATTGCCATTGGAACCAGAACGTGCCCAGGACGACCCACAACACGATCAAGACCAATTGTGCCTTGACTCTCACCCAGAGCAACTGCAGCAGGGCTTCCCCAATTTGGGAAACACCTGTTACATGAACTCAATTTTACAGTCACTCTATGCAATTCCATCATTTGCTGATGGCTTACTAGGACAAGGTATTCCATGGGAGAACATTCCTTCTGACGTGCTTATCATGCCTTTAAGTATGTTGCTTGCTTTGAAAGATATTTGTAATCTAGAGACTAGCCAAGACCTACTCAGAGATATTAAAAATGCTATCTCAGCTGTTGCAGAAATATTCTCGGGCAACATGCAGAACGATGCTCATGAATTCTTATGTCAGTGTTTAGACCAGCTGAAAGGCGATTTTGAAAAAGTAAACACCATTTGGAAAACGAGGAGGGAGGCTGGAGATGAAAATTCACCTCCAGAGTTGTTTGCTGGTGATGCTGCCACCAAAGTGTTTGTTTGTCCAGTTGCTTCCAATTTTGAATTTGAATTGCAGGACTACGTGATTTGCAAAGCCTGTGGTCAAGTTGTTGTCGTGATAGAGCCTGGTAATTGTATCTCCATCAACCTACACCCAAAACCAAAAGCATCTCCTTTGTCCCTTCAAAATTGTTTTGATCTTTTCTTTACAACAGAAGAATGTGAGCGCCTCTGTGAAATGTGTAACCACAAGAAGGCTGTGGTGATGCATAAATTTGGCAGGCTACCCAGAGTCTTCATTGTTCATCTGAAACGCTACAGTATGAGTGACACTTATGCGCTAATGAAGGATGACCAACAAGTTCTTATTCCCAAATATTTGAGTTTATCCTCTAATTGCAATGAAGACACCAGACCACCACTTCCCTTGGAGAGTAATGCACCTGTGTTGGACCCCGAAGTACTGAACCTCACCCAAGAGGTTATTTCTGAGAGAGTCAGCCCATGCACATCATCTGTGAAGCTGACCTGGCAATCCAGTGACTCTTCAGTTCTGCATGTTGCACCAGACGAAGATGCTGAACAAAACACACCTCAGAGAATTTGGCAAGCCAGGCCAAAGGAGCAGCAGCAGAGTGACCTAGCAAGTGGCTCAAATCTGGAGTCCAAACTGGGCAACGCAAGAGATAGGGAAGTCAGAGAAATGGAGATGCTGGCAGCTGCCTCAGTGATGGATCAGGGAGACATCTCTCTTCTTATGATCTGTGAAGATGAAAGTAATCCTATAAACAACCCAGACAGAGGACTTGAAGAAGTTTATTGTCAAGAGGAGCCTGAAAATCCAGAACCCAAGGACAATGAGAAAACCAGTACATTGGTAGAGTTAGATTTTGATCATGTTAGTGAGTCTTCAAAAGATCTTTGTGACTACGAAAAACACAAGATTTCAGAAGGATTGAGAGGCGTGGTTGAGCAGCTGCACGAATCTGTTACCAAAGACATCGTGGGCATGGAGAAAACCATAGCTAAAGTCAAGGAACCAAAAGGAAGCATGCAAATGGGAGATGCTCTTCATTCTTACCGACTGATCAGCGTCATCAGCCACATAGGGAACTCCCCGTGTGCAGGCCATTACATCAGCGACGTGTATGACTTTCAGAAGCAGGCCTGGTTCACGTATAGTGATCTGAGGGTGGCAGAAATCCCAGAGGCCATGGTGCAGGAGGCAAGGCTTCACAGTGGGTACATCTTTTTTTACATGCACAATGACATTTTTGAGGCACTTGTGAGCAAGGCAGAGAAGTCCCAGCTAACCAGCCAACAGGAAGAGGTGTTCCTTCCAGGAGAAT
The DNA here is from genome assembly GCF_964237555.1 of Oryctolagus cuniculus. Lineage (NCBI taxonomy): Eukaryota > Metazoa > Chordata > Mammalia > Lagomorpha > Leporidae > Oryctolagus > Oryctolagus cuniculus. The sequence goes on along the minus strand of NC_091449.1, from coordinate 1,763,137 downwards.
AAGAGGGCTCCTGAAGACACAAGGAGCTCAGGACAAAGATCAGGGGCTGGTCTTGTGGTGCGAATGCCAGGCTGGTGGAGTGGCACAGCTGCTTCAGCCACCCCTTGGGAAGCACGTAGCCTGTCCTGGAGTGCCAGTTTGAGGTCCAATACCTCTGCTTCTGATCCAGCATTCTTACTAATGTGCCCGGGAAAGCAACAGAAGACGGCATGCGTCCTTGAACCTCTGCCACACATGTGGGAGACCACAGTGGAGTTCCTGGCTCCTGGCTTCAGCATGGCCCAGCCCTGGCTGTTGGGGCCATTTGGGGAGTGAGCCAGTGGATAAAAGATCGCTCTCGTTCTCTCTGTTGTGCCTTTTACAGCAATAAATCGTCTTATATAAAATAAGATGGAAGATCCACAAGACTCATACATAACTCAGGCTAGGTTGCATGATTCTCTCCTACAAGATTAAAATGGCACTTGTCATGTTCTAATGCAGTCGTTTTCCAAGTGTTGCTGTGCAATCAATGTCACAGCAGCAAAGAGGATCTGATCAGAAATGACAATTTTGAGACCTCTCCAATCCAACTGACTCAGAAACTGCAAATGTGGACCAGAAATCTGATGGACATTATGATGCCCATGAACTTTAGAGAAGCACAATCATAGTGTGTAGAGTACCTAGGGTTTATTTTGCTGCTGCTGCTGCTGCTGGTGTGTGTGTGTGTGTGTCTGTGTGTGTGTGTGTGTCTGTGTGTGTGTCTGTGTGTGTGTATTTATTTAAAGGATTTTAATTATAATTTTAAGCTTCTTGAACTCACATATGTCTGTTTTGTAATCTTATTGAAATAAATACCCAAACAATGCAAGTACCCTTAACTGGCTTCCACGTGTGTTTGTAACTCCTCACTGGAACAATTTGCTACCTAGCAAGCAACTGTATTTCCATATCCTCCCAGGAGCTGCAAGGTAGAACTTCAGGCTTACATGAGCAATGCAGTTAATGATATGATGAGGACAGGCACTGTGGCTCAGTGGGTTAAGACACTGCTTGGGGTGTTTGCATCCCCTCTTGGAGTTCCCGGGATTGAATGCCACCTCTGCTTCTGAGTCAGCTTCCTGCTAATACACATTCTGGGAGACAGTAGATACTGGCTCCAGGACTTGGGTTCCTGCCACCCACGTAAGAGAACTGGATGGATGTCCTGCCTCCTGGCTTCAGCCTGGCCCAGCCTCAGCAGCAGTAGGCATCTGGGGAGTGAATCAATAGAAAGAGGATCAATCCATCTCTCTCCCTCCTTCCCTCCCTCCTCTCTTCCTTCCTCTAGTCCCTCGCACACATCACTTTACCTTTGGAATAAATAAATTAAAACTGCAAAAGTGGTTTTATAATTAAACACTATGTAAAATGGGGCCGGTGTTGTGGTACAGTAGGTTAAGCCACTGCCTGCAATGCTAGCATGCCATATACCTAGCTAGAGTTCTATCTGCTCCACTCCCAATCCAGCTCCCTGCAGATGTGCCTGGAAAAGCAGAAGATGCCCCAAGTGCTTGGGTCCCTGCTGCACATGTGGGAAACCTGGGTGGAATTCCAGGCTCCTGACTTCAGCTCTGCCTAACCCCAACTCTTGTGGCCATTTGGGGAGTGAATCAGCAGAAAGAAGATCTTTCTGTCTTCCTCTGTCTCTCTGCCCCTGCACCCACCTGGAAGACTCAGATGATGCTCCAGGCTTCAAACTGGCCCAGCTCCAGCCATTGTGGCCATTGGGGAATTAATCAGGAAGTGGAAGACCTCTCTCTGTCTCTTTCTCTCTCTCTCTGGACCCCTGTCTTTCAAATAACCTTTAAAAAAAAGGAAGGGATGGAGGGAAAGAGGGAGGAAATAGTGATGAGCAATCATTTTCTCTTGGTCACACTTCAGTTGGGTTCTTTGCGAACTCACTCATGTTTGGAACAGTACTTCTCAATGTTGGCATGGTTGATTGGTTAGTTTGTACTTTGGTGTAGTGGGCTGTCCTACTTAGTAAGATTTCTGACCTCAATCCACTAGATATCAGTATAATCTAGTCATGCCATCAAACCCTGTTGAACATCTACCAGGGCTGCAATCACCCTGATTGATGGTTTCTTCCCCCATCACAGTACCCCACATATCATTTGGAGTGATTGAGCAGTACTTTTTACAAGAAGTATTCAAGGTGGGGCGGAGCCAAGATGGCGGAATAGTGAGGGCGTACACCTATAGTCCGGGAAAATTTAGTTTAATAAAAGGGGAGTTATGGTAGCCGCAGAAAAAAGAACTAGGAAAATATTGCAGGGGAAACCCTTCTGGATGGAGTGGCCGTGAATCGGAGGACCTACTGGGAGAACAAGGTCGCCCACTGCGCAGAAGCCAAGTCGCGGGACCCAGCCACGGAAGCCCCAGGGTCTGCGCGCCAGTGCTCAAATGTGAGTGCATGCCACACAGACAACAGCGGGGAGACTTGGGATGCTCAGGGCTCTGAGTCCACACATCGGCGCTGGAAGGGGAGGTGAGCTCAATAACCCGAGACATTGGTGGGAAAACGGGGGTCAGAATCTAGAGGGGGGCCGGAAAGTGCAGCAAACTCACTACCGGAAAGAAGGAAAAAAAAAGCTTCGGGGTTTCTCTTCCCCCTAACCTTGCAAAGGTTACAAGGCTGCAAGGCTTGAAGAATTCCCAAGAGACAAAGAGCAGGCCCCCTCTCTGGATTTACATATCAATGGGGGAGAGCTAAGGAACTGAGTCACTACAATTCAGTAGCCTAGGCAACCCAGTGGGAGTCCAGAGGAGCCAAAGACTGGAAGGGAAATACCATCAATTCTGCAGAGCCATGCCATGCGGTGTTACTTACCCCCTGAATAAATAAAATACATAAATAAATAAAAAGAGAGAGATTTACCACGCATAACCTGAGGGTGTCACCTTTGCACACCCTTAACCAGGAAGAACCAGGCAGAGCTCTCAGGCCGCACCCATCTCAAGCCTCCAAGGCTCCTCCAACAGCAGGCAGTCCACTTAACACGGACACAGTAAAAAAAAAAAAAAAATGCACAGTGAAGCAAGAATTAACTATGCCGAGTAACAAACACAGAAATCGAGGGAACAAGATCAATGATGACACTATGATGCCTCCAAATAAGCAAAACACCCCAAGCCAAGAGTATGAAGATGATGAGATAGAAGAAATGCAAGATACGGATTTCAAAAAATTTATGATAAGAACATTTAGAAGTTTTCAAAAGCAAATCCTTGAACTACAGAAATCCTTAATGGACAAGATTGAAAATCTCTCTCATGAAAATGAAATTTTAAGGAAGAGTCAAAATGAAACTCAGAAACTAGTAGAACAGGAAAGTGTGATAGTGAAGAGAAATCAAAATGAAATGAAGAGCTCAATAGATCAAATGACAAACACATTAGAAAGCCTTAAAAACAGAATGGGTGAAGCAGAAGAGAGAATATCGGACTTAGAAGACAGAGCACAGGAAAGGATAAGGTCAGACCAAAGAAAAGAAGAGGAAATTAGAAATCTAAAAAATATTGTTGGGAATCTACAGGATACTATTAAAAAAACCAACATTCGCGTTCTAGGAGTTCCTGAAGGCATGGAGAGACAGAAAGGATTGGAAGGCCTTTTTAGTGAGATACTAGCAGAGAACTTTCCAGGTTAGGAGAAGGACAGAGATATCCAAGTACAGGAAGCTCATAGAACCCCCAATAAACATGACCAAAAGAGATCCTCACCACGACACGTGGTAATTAAACTTACCACAGTGAAACATAAAGAAAAGATCCTAAAATGTGCAAGAGAGAAACGTCAGATTACTCTCAGAGGATGTCCAATCAGACTCACAGCAGACTTCTCATCAGAAACACTACAGGCTAGGAGGGAATGGAGAGACATAGCACAGGTGCTAAGAGAGAAAAATTGCCAGCCCAGAATATTATATCCTGCCAAGCTCTCATTTGTGAATGAAGGTGAAATAAAGACCTTTCATAGCAAACAGAAATTGAAAGACTTTGTGGCCACTCGTCCGGCCCTGCAAAAGATACTTAAAGATGTGCTACACTCAGAAACACAGAAACACGGCCATCAATATGAAAGAAGGGAAAGGAAGAACACCTACCAGTAAAAGAGCATGGGAAGCTCAAAGCATATACTAGAAAATATTTCCGGGAAAATGGCAGGGCAAAGTCACTAGGTATCAATAGTCACATTGAACATTAATGGTCTGAATTCTTCAGTTAAAAGACACCGTTTGGCTGACTGGCTCAAAGAACACAACCCAACTATTTGTTGCCTACAAGAAACACATCTCTCTAACAAAGAGGCATGCAGACTGAAAGTGAAAGGTTGGAAAAAGATATTCCATGCCAACAGAAACCAAAAAAAAGCAGGTGTAGCCATATTAATATCAGACAAAATAAACTTTAATACAAAATCTGTTAAGAGAGACAACGAGGGACACTATATAATGATTAAGGGTTCAATTCAACAGGAAGATGTAACTATTATAAATGTATATGCACCTAATTACAGGGCACCGGTCTATTTAAAAGATATGTTAAGGGACTTAAAGGGAGATTTAGATTCCAATACAATAGTACTGGGGGACTTCAATACTCCACTCTCAGAAATAGACAGATCATCCGGACAGAAGATCAACAAGGAAACAGCAGATTTAATTGACACTATTGCCCAAATGGATCTAACAGATATCTACAGAACTTTCAACCCTACATCTACAGACTTCACATTCTTCTCAGCAGTGCATGGAACCTTCTTCTCTAGGATTGATCACATACTAGGCCATAAAGCAAGTCTCAGCAAATTTAAAAGAATTAGAATCATACCATGCAGCTTCTCAGACCACAGCGGAATGAAGCTGGAAATTAGCAACTCAGGAAACCCCAGAAAGTATGAAAACACATGGAGACTGAACAACATGCTCCTGAATGAACACTGGGTCATTCAAGAAATCAAAAGAGAAATCAAAAACTTTCTGGAAGTAAATGAAGACAACAACACAACATATCAAAAGTTACGGGATACAACAAAAGCAGTACTGAGAGGCAAATTTAGAGGAATAGGTGCCTATATCAAGAAATTGGAAAGGTACCAAATAAATGAGCTTTCAGCGCACCTCAAGGACCTAGAAAAACTGCAGCAAACCAAACCCAAATCTAGTAGGAGAAGAGAAATAATTAAAACCAGAGAAGAAATTAACAGGATTGAATCCAAAAAAACATTACAAAGAATCAGCCAAGCGAGAAGCTGGTTTTATGAAAAAATAAACAAAATTGACACCCCATTGGCCCAACTAACTAAAAAAAGAAGAGAAAAGACCCAAATCAATAAAATCAGAGATGAAAAAGGAAACGTAACAACAGACACCACAGAAATAAAAAGAATCATCAGAAATTACTACAAGGACCTGTATGCCAGCAAACAGAAAAACCTATCAGAAATGGATAGATTCCTGGACACATGCAATCTACCAAAATTGAACCATGAAGACATCGAAAACCTAAATAGACCCATAACTGAAACAGAAATTGAAACAGTAATAAAGGCCCTCCCAACAAAGGAAAGCCCAGGACCAGATGGATTCACTGCTGAATTCTACCAGACATTTAAAGAAGAACTTATCCCATTTCTTCTCAAACTATTCAGAACAATCGAAAAAGAGGGAATCCTCCCAAATTCTTTCTATGAAGCCAGCATCACCTTAATCCCTAAGCCAGAGAAAGATGCAGCACTGAAAGAAAATTACAGACCAATATCCCTGATGAACATAGACGCAAAAATCCTCAATAAAATTCTGGCCAATAGAGTACAACAACACATCAGGAAAATCATCCACCCAGACCAAGTGGGATTCATCCCTGGTATGCAGGGATGGTTCAACATTCGCAAATCAATCAATGTGATTCACCACATTAACAGACTGCAAAAGAAAAACCATATGATTATCTCAATTGATGCAGAGAAAGCATTTGATAAAATTCAACACCCTTTCATGATGAAAACTCTAAGCAAATTGGGTATAGAAGGAACATTCCTCAATATAATCAAAGCAATTTATAAAAAACCCACAGCCAGCATCCTATTGAATGGGGAAAAGTTGGAAGCATTTCCACTGAAATCTGGCACCAGGCAGGGATGCCCACTCTCACCACTACTATTTAACATAGTTCTGGAAGTTTTAGCCAGAGCCATCAGACAAGAAAAAGAAATCAAAGGAATACAAATCAAGAAGGAAGAAGTCAAACTATCCCTCTTTGCAGACGATATGATTCTGTACTTAGAGGATCCAAAGAACTCTACTAAGAGACTATTGGAACTCATAGCGGAGTTTCGCAAAGTGGCAGGATATAAAATCAATGCACAAAAATCAACAGCCTTTGTATACACAAGCAATGCCATGACTGAGAAAGAACTGCTAAGATCAATCCCATTCACAATAGCTACAAAAACAATCAAATACCTTGGAATAAACTTAACCAAGGACATTAAAGATCTCTACGATGAGAATTACAAAACCTTAAAGAAAGAAATAGAAGAGGATACCAAAAAATGGAAACATCTTCCATGCTCATGGATTGGAAGAATCAACATCATCAAAATGTCCATTCTCCCAAAAGCAATTTATAGATTCAATGCAATCCCAATCAAGATACCAAAGACATTCTTCGCAGATCTAGAAAAAATGATGCTGAAATTCATATGGAGGCACAAGAGACCTCGAATGGCTAAAGCAATCTTGTACAACAAAAACAAAGCCGGAGGCATCACAATACCAGACTTCAGGACATACTACAGGGCAGTTGTAATCAAAACAGCATGGTACTGGTACAGAAACAGATGGATAGACCAATGGAACAGAATTGAAATTCCAGAAATCAACCCAAACATCTACAGCCAACTTATATTTGATCAAGGATCTAAAACTAATTCCTGGAGCAAGGACAGTCTATTCAATAAATGGTGCTGGGAAAACTGGATTTCCACGTGCAGAAGCATGAAGCAAGACCCCTACCTTTCACCTTACACAAAAATCCACTCAACGTGGATTAAAGACCTAAATCTACGTCCTGATACCATTAAGTTACTAGAGAACATTGGAGAAACCCTTCAAGATATTGGCACAGGCAAAGAATTTCTGGAAAACACCCGGGAGGCACAGGCAGTCAAAGCCAAAATCAACTATTGGGATTGCATCAAATTGAGAAGTTTCTGTACTGCAAAAGAAACAGTCAGGAGAGTGAAGAGACAACCGACAGAATGGGAAAAAATATTTGCAAACTATGCAACAGATAAAGGGTTCATAACCAGAATCTACAAAGAGATCAAGAAACTCCACAAAAACAAAACCAACAACCCACTTAAGAGATGGGCCAAGGACCTCAATAGACATTTTTCAAAAGAGGAAATCCAAATGGCCAACAGGCCCATGAAAAAATGTTCAAGGTCACTAGCAATCAGGGAAATGCAAATCAAAAGCACAATGAGGTTTCACCTCACCCCGGTTAGAATGGCTCACATACAGAAATCTACCAACAACAGATGCTGGCGAGGATGTGGGGAAAAAGGGACACTAACCCACAGTTGGTGGGAATGCAAACTGTTCAAGCCACTATGGAAATCAGTCTGGAGATTCCTCAGAAACCTGAATATAACCCTACCGTTCGACCCAGCCATCCCACTCCTTGGAATTTACCCAAAGGAGTTTAAATTGACAAACAAAAAAGCGGTCTGCACCCTAATGTTTATTGCAGCACAATTCACAATAGCCAAGACCTGGAACCAACCTAAATGCCCATCAACGGTAGACTGGATAAAGAAATTATGGGATATGTATTCTTTAGAATACTATACCACAGTAAGAAACAGCGAAATCCAGTGATTTGCAACAAAATGGAGGAATCTGGAACACATCATGCTGAGAGAAGTAAGCCAGTCCCAAAGGGACAAATACCATATGTTCTCCCTGATCGGTGACAACTGACTGAACACCAAAAAGGAAACCTCCTGAAGTGAAATGGACACTATGAGAAATGGTGACTTGATCAGCATAGCCCTGACTGTTAATGGACAACTTAATACATTATCCCTCTTAGTAGTTTTTTTTGTCTGTTCTACTTAATATGACTGGTTTAATTCTGTAATTATCACACAGTTATTCTTAAGTGTTGAAAATTAACTGAAATGTGATCCCTGTTAAACATAAGAGTGGGAATAAGAGAGGGAAGAGATGTATAATTTGGGACATGCTCGGGCTGACTTGCCCCAATTGGTAGAGTTGGAAACATACCAGGGGATTCCAGTTCAATCCCATCAAGGTGGCATGTGCCAATGCCATCTCACTATTCCAAGTGATCAACTTCAGTTCACAATTAATCAGAATGAAAGGACTAAGAGTCAAAGGGAGCACATAAACAAGTCTAGTACCTGCTAACACTAACCGATAGAATAAATAAAGGGGAGAGTGATCCAACATGGGAAGTGAGATACTCAGCAGACTCATAGAATGGCGGATGTCCTAAATAGCACTCTGGCCTCAGAATCAGCCCTAAAGGCACTCGGATCTGGCTGAAAAGCCCATGAGAGTATTTCAGGCATGGAAAGCCAAGACACTCTGGCAAAAAGATCTCTGTGAGTGAGATCCCAGTGGAAAGAACAGGTCTTCAAAGAGGGAGGTGCCTTTCTCTGAAGGGAGGAGAGAACCTCCACTTTGACTATGACCGTGTCTAAACAAGATAAGAGTCAGAAAACTCAAGGGGCTTCCATAGCCTTGGAAACTCATGACTGGTGCATAGGGAGATTACTGATGCCATAGACAGGAGTGTCAATTTATAAAGTCAACAACAGGAGTCACTGTGCACTTATTCCTCATGTAGGATCTCTGTCTTTAATGTGCTGTACATTGAGGCTTAATGCTATAACGAGTACTCAAACAGTATATTTCACTTTGTGTTTCTATGGGTGTGCAAACGGTTGAAATCTTTATTTAATGTACACTAAACTGATCTTCTGTAAAAAAAAAATTATCAATTCCCAACTTGACTCTCACTGGGATTAAACATGACAATAGGTCTGATCTGATTTCATCATCATTTAAAAAAATCATCTATTATTTTTCACTTTATGTTTCTGTGTGGGAGCAAACTGTTGAAATCCTTACTTAAGGTATCCTAAGCTGATCTTCTGTATATTAAGATAATCGAAAATGAATCTTGATGTGAATGGAAGGGGAGAGGGAGTGGGAAACGGGAGGGTTGTGGGTGGGAGGGACGGTATGGGGGGGAAGCCATGGTAATCCATGATTCATACTTTGGAAATTTATATTCATAAAATAAAAGATAAAAAAATAAAGAAACTTTACTAAGAATGATAAAAAATAAATAAATAAAATAAAATAAAAGAAGTATTCAAGTCAGTGGGCATGTTTTCAGGATCCACAGCTTTAGAAATGTTTAATCACCTGGAATGAAAGAACCGAGAATGGCCTTGTGAAGACTCAGTGACAAGTACCATTTATGAGGCAGTGCTTGTGGAGGTTTGAACTCTGATGTTCACGAACCTATCTGAAGCGTCATTTCTGCCCTACCCTGGTGTCCCAGAACCAAGGGGTGGAAGCCACTGTGACATGTCCCACTCTGATTCATTGGCAAAAATATTTACCCGCTACTCCTGTGAATGAGGGCTGATTGGTACAAGCACTAATATTCCAGAGATGAAAGCCTACATACACGCATGTAAGTGTTGCATTCTATGGAACAGACTCTGTGTCAGCCAGTCTGCCTTGATTCAGCTTTTCTGTGTTTAAAAAGTAAACAACTCATGTTGGAATCCTAACCTGTCAGTACTTCAGAATGCAACTGTATTTGGTGATAGGATTTTTATAGATATGATTAAATTAAAATGAGTTGGTTGCATTCCTTAATCCTATGTGATGGTATCCTTATAGGAAGAAGACATTTGGACACAGATACTAAAGGAAGATACCTTGAAGATACAGGAAGATGTCGAGACATCTGCCAGCCAGAAAGGCTTAAAACATCCTGCCCTCAGAGGGAACCAACCATGATGACACCTTGATCTTGGACCTCTAGAGTCAAGTGCTGTCGAATTAAATTTCTGTTGTGGCTGGCACTGTGGTATAGCAGGTGGAAGCTGCCTCCTCTGGTGCTGGCATCCCATATGGGCACCGGTTCTGGTCGCAAGTGCTCCACTTCTGATCCAGCACTCTGCTATGACCTGGGAAAACAGTGAAGGATGGACCAAGTGCTTTGGCCCCTACCCCCACGTGGGAGACCCAGAGGAGGCTCTTAGCTCCTGCCTTCGGATTGGTGAAACTCCAGCCATTGCGGGCATTTGGGGAGTGAACCAGTGGCTGCAAGAACTCTCTCTCTCTCTCTCTCTCTCTCTCTCTCTCTCTCTCTCTCTCCTTCTCTCTCTGTGTACCTAAACTTTCAAATAGGTAAATGAATTTTTTTGAAAAAAAGAAGCTAATTTCTAGTGCTTAGGCCAGTCTGTGGCACAGTTGACCCTTGAACCATGAAGGAGTGAGGAATACTGACCCCCTTGCAGGAAAAAACCTGAGTAAAACTCTCGACTCCCCTTAAAAGCTAACTCCTAAATGCCTACTATTGGCAGGAAGCTTTACCAATAACATAAAGTATCAGCAAACTATGTATGTTATACATATTATATATGGTGACAAATACGTAAGGATTGAGACATCATTTTTACTTGATGAGTTTATTAGGGAGACTAACTGCTCACATGTGTAAGATTAATGTTACAGGGCATTTCAGGTGGATCCTCACCACACTGGAGCCCACAGTAATAGCAACAAGATGTGGCTAAGAGATTACAGAAGCACAGCATGTGCAAGTTAATTTTATGCAGCTATAATTGAATACTGCACTTTTGTTTGCATTTCTCTTGACTGCGAATGGTGCCATCAACAGTCTGAGTTTTTGTGTGCATGTGTCTTGGCAAAGTTTTACAATAGATTTGGATATTCCATGGTAGTAAAGTACAAAGGAGATGATTATTACCTATACTTCTTGCACTCATGCACATACTTTGTAAAATGTATTTCTAAGTTCTGTGACTCATCTGGGAGCTTTTTCCAATCCCTGTGTAAGAAGAACCACAGAGTTCATACCTGTACTCTCACTACAAGCCTAGAAAACTACCACCACCTCCTTCTGCCAGAGCCAATGCAGGACTAATACACTGCTCGGTCGCTTTGACACGAGCAAGGTTATATGCCTGGTATGGAGGATATTCTGCACAGAGCAGCTCTGGACAGGCACAGCTGTGACAGCACAATGTCTCCAGTAATAAAGATCGGGTCTTTCCTCAAGGTAAACTGCACTTGCCTTCTAGAAACACGGGCACAGGGAAAGGAAGCATGATATGAACAGTTAAAGAAGCCATGGAGACCAACAGTGCTCTCCCACACATGTTCCTATTGACACATGGAGGTCTGGCACATACAAAGGTGTTTAAAAAGTTCACGGAGGGGCCGGCACTGTGCCTAGTGCCGGCATCGCATGTGGGTGCCAGTTCGAGTCCAGGCTGCTCCTCTTCTGATCCAGCTCTCTGCTATGCACTGGGACAACAGTGGAAGATGGTCCAAGTTCTTGGGTTCCTGTACCTCGTGGGAGAGCTGGAAGAAGCTCCAGGCTTCGGGTTGGCACAGCTCTGGCTGTTTTGGCCAATTGGAGAGTGAGCCAGCAGATGGAAGACACCTCTCTCTCTGAATCTCCTTCTCTCTCTGTGCAACTCTGACTTTCAAGTAAATAAATATATCTTTAAAAAAAAAAGTTCAAGCAGGGCCTGGCACTGTGGCAAAACGGGTAAAACCACTGAACCACTGACTGCAGTACTGGTATCCCATAAGGGCTCTGGTTTGAGTCCCAGCTGCTTTACTTCCAATCCAGCTCTTTTCTATGGCCAGGGAAAGCAGTGGAACATGGCCCAAATCCTTGGGTCGCTGCACCCACGTGGGAGACCCAGAAGAAGAAGCTCCAGGCTCCGGGCTTCGTTCTTGGGACTGGCCCAGTTCCTGCCATTGCAGCCCTTTGGGGAGTCAAAGATTCATATTTTCTCTCTCTCTCTCGCTTTCTCTCTCTCCCTTTCTCTCTCTCCTTCCTGTAACTGCCTTTCAAATAAGTAAATCTTTTTCTTTTTTTATTTTTATTTTTTGACAGGCAGAGTGGACAGTAAGAGAGAGAGACGGAGAGAAAGGTCTTCCTTTTGCCGTTGGTTCACCCTCCAATGGCCGCCACAGCCAGCGCGATGAGACCATTGCATTGTGCTGATCCGAAGCCAGGAGCCAGGTGCCTCTCCTGGTCTCCCATGCAGGTGCAGGGCCCAAGGACCTGAGCCATCCTCCACTGCACTCCCGGGCCACAGCAGAGAGCTGGCCTGGAAGAGGGGCAACTGGGATAGAATCCGGTGCCCCGACCGGGACTAGAACCTGGTGTGCCGGGGCCACAGGCCGAGGATTAGCCTATTGAGCTGTGGCACCGGCCTCAAATAAGTAAATCTTTAAAAACACAAAAACACCTAGTCATATTGCCTCTATTTTATAGCCCTGGAAACCCAGGTTCCTCCATATGCTTCCTAGCGTCTTTTTGTGCGTGTGTGTGTAAGAGCCACAATCCTGCTTTCTTTAAGTGAGCTGACCCATCAAGACAAAAGTCTTCAGAACCTTTATGTTTATGTTCAGAGTCTTCTGGAAGAATCTGAAAGCACAGGAGCACCTGTACAGACACTGGAGTCGTTGCTCGCTGCTGCCACTAGGTGGTGATAGGAACCAAGGCCGCTCAGGCTTGCACCCTGCCTTCCCCTCCCATTTAGGCCATTCTGAGCTCGCTTTGGAAGCTCCACTGAGGGGAAGGAGCTCTCCAGGAGTAGGTTTGAAGGTGACAGGGTGGCATAACAGGTCACCAGGTGTTTGTGGCAGCTGAGGGAAAAGGGGTGTCCAGATCATATTCTCAGGACTGTGGCTTCACAGCGCATTGAGGACAGCAGGAGGAACTGTTAACTGGAGCAGCTTCTACAGACTGATGAGCTACCCATGAGACTGTTGAAGCTAAAAGACCCTTGAGCATAAGCAGGGTGCTGAGACCAGACAACCAACATTCTCGGGTCTATAGCCACTACTTGAATTACTGAGTTGCAGAATCAATGCTTCTTCAGTCTTTCAAATTGATGTCAAAATGTGGTCCATGGTCATCTGTCAACTTGTAATTCCATCCACAACAAATTTTATGCTTTTGCAACACCGAACTTGTCCCTCAAGGATCGATTTTTATTCAGCTCTTGCCTCTGTACCTGGAACTTCTTTTTCTGTCAATTTCTAAAGCTCATGTTCTATATATAGCTCACCAGTTTGTAAAATTATTTATTTGAAAAGCAGAGTTAGAGAGGGGCAGAGGGGAAAGAGAGAGAGAGGTCTTATATCTGCTGGTTCACTCCCCAAATGGCTACAAAGGCCGGAGCTGGGCCGATCCAAAGCCAAGAGCCAGGAGCTTCTTCCGGGTCTTCCAGGTGGGTGCAGGGTCCCAAGGACTTGGGCCATCCTCTACCGCTTTCCCAGGCAATAGCAGAGATGGGTTGGAAATCAGCAGCTGGGACTCCAACCCGTGCCCATATGGGATGCGGCACTGCAGGCAGTGGCTTCACTCGCTACACCACGACAGGTGCCAGCCCCTGTAAACCTCACTTTCACACTTCTTTCTGGCATCAGAAAGGTCTACTAAGTGTTTACATGATTCAGTCATATCCTTCCAATGTCATCACACATGGTGCCCCTCAGAACACATAAAGAAACAGAGTGTGAGTGTGTGACCACAGAAGATCCCTGCTGCACTTAGCTCCAGATCACTTGACTCCTGGGGTATGTGAGGCACAAATCTCAAGCAGCTGAAAGCCAGTATGAGGCCATACAGAGCTACGTTTGAGCTGCTGTATACGCAGGACACGGACACTGAGGACGAGAGAAGGCACAGGCCATGGCAAAGCCAGAGCTCCAGGCAAGAGGACGGAAAGTTCCTGGACACAGGCCCAGTTCCATGGCATGCAACAGAGTCTCTGCCGTCCCACAGGGCTCAGAATTAAGACCACCCTGAATGTGGCTTGATTCTCTGCTCTTGCCATCTTGAAATTCTGTCTTGAAGTAAAAATCATATTCCTTCCAGATCCTTGGGGCACCTGGCATTTGGAATTTTTAATGATCTTGTATAAGGGACCAGGCATATTCATGTCTCACAGGACTCCTAAATCAGGTGGCCAGTCCATCTACATAAACAGAGTAAACACAAGGAAACCAGCAGCAAAGACTGAAATAATCAAGAGAGGGCATTGGGCATAGTGGTAAAGATGCCGCTTGAGACACCCACATCCCGGATCGGAGTGCCTGGGGTGGAGTCCTGGCTCCACTAGCAACTCCAGCTGCCTGCAGCATATTGTGTGCCTGATGAGGCAGCAGATGATGGTCCAGGTACCTGGGCTGCTGCCATCCATGTGGGAGACCAGGTTGCAGTTCCTGGCTTTACCCACTATGCCACAACGCCAGCCCCTACTCCACTTCTGATCTAGCTCCCTGCTGATGTGCACAGGAAAGCAGCAGAAGATGGCTCAACTACTCAGGCCCCTGTCGCCCATGTAGGAACCCTGGATGGAGTCCTAGGTTCCTGACTTTGGCCTGGCTCACCCCTAGCAATTGTGGCCATTTTAGGAGTGAAGCAGCACAAGAAAGATCTCCAGCTCTCTCTATCTGTAACTCTGCCTTTATACTAAAGAGATAAATCTTGGGCCAGCGCCATGGCTCACTTGCTTAATCCCCCGCTTGCCTGTCAAAAAATAAACAAAATAAATAAAGCAAGTTGCCCCACCCAAAATAAAGATTTATTTTGTTTATTTTTTTGGGGGGTGCAACTTGCTTTATTAAACAGAAAACGGAATCTGTGTGGCATGGAAGGTGAGGTCCCTCCCTCCTTCCCTGCCTCCTTCCTTCCTTCCTAGCTTCCCTCCCCGCTTCCCTCTCTCCCTCGCTGTTTTTTTTTTTAACTTTAAATTAGTAAACATAAAGTTCCAAAGTGCAGTTTATAGATTACAATGGCTTCCCTGCCCCCAATAACTTCCCTCCCCTCGCACCCCTCCCATCTCCCGCTCCCTCTTCCATTCACATCAAGATTCATTTTCAATTATCTTTATAGACACAAGATCGATTTAGTATCTATTAAGTAAAGATTTCATCAGTTTGTACCCACACAGAACATAAAGTGTAAACTACTGGTTCAGTACTAGTCATAGCATTAATTCACACTGGACAACACATTAATGACAGAGATCCCACATGGCCTAGTGGTTAGGATTCCTGGTTTTCACCCAGGCGGCCTGAGTTTGACTCCTGGGGTGGGAAGTTGAAAATAAATCTTTAAAAAATAATTTTTCAGAATACCAAAAACAATTCCATGGAGAATATAATTCAGTTAAACACCTGGACAGAAGAGACACTCCATTCTTTATCTGTGATGTACATTCAACACACTTGTATCTCAGCTCCCACACCACTTTGTTGTATATACTTGATAGCTAGTTGTTTAAAAATATTATTAGAGAAAAAGATAAGGCAAAGAGGAAAATATTTCATTCATATCTCTCCCATCAGTTATTATAAAACATCCTTAACATGTTAACATCATGACATATACACATCTCATTTTTTTAGAAAAACACTTTTATTTGATTAAAAAGTACATGATTCCTATTAATTACATATTTCACCAAAGTGCGTAGACAGAAATAATCATCCTACTTCCCAAGAGTTCCTGTCTGTTAACAGTAAGCCAATGAAATTCCAGGCCTCTACTATTTCGAGTTCATACAAAGCAAGCTGGAGGGATAGATGGATGAGCGCATGTAAATATTTGGAACAAGATGTCATTAACTGAATGGGAACTCCATGAGGTCAGGGATTTTCTCTGCTGTGTTCCCTGCTACATCCTCCACCTACTTTTAGCAAGGTCTCTCACCTGGGGCTTTGTTAGTATTGGGGCTGGATAACTCTTCAATGCACAGGGTGGGGATGGCAACAGCATCTTCCTCTGTGTTTTCGATGAAGCATCATCCCTGGCAAGAACACCCTTTCAGTGTGGCAGCCAAAACCATCTCCACACATTACCAGATGGCCGCTCAAGGGCAACACTGCCACCAGCTCAGAACCACTGACCTAGAAAACATGTGGCACAAAAGAAAGGCTTGCTGAATGGATGAAGTGCTTGGAAAATCATTTAGGAGTAATTTTAAAAGTAAAGCAAACCCTGTGGCATAGCACATAAAGTGGCTGCCTGCAGGGCCGGCATCCCATATGGACACCAGTTCAAGTCCTGCCTGTCCACTTCCCATCCAACTCTCTGCTATGGCCTGGGAAGGCAGTGAAAGATGGCCCAAGTCCTTGGGCCCCTGCACCCATGTGGGAGACCCAGAAGAAGCTCCTGGCTTTAGACAAGCTCAATTGTAGCTGATGTGGCCATCTGGGGATTGAACCAGCAGATGGAAGACCGAGCTCTCTCCTCTCCTCCCCTCCCCCTCTTCTTCTGCCTCTCTGTAACTCTGCCTTTCAAATAAAATATAAATCTTAACAAAAAGGGTTGGTGGCCGGTGCTGTAACACAGCAGGTTAAAGCCCTGGCCTGAGGCATTGACATCCCATATGGACGCTGGTTCTAGTCCTGGCTGCTCATCTTCTGATCCAGCTCTCTGCTGTGGCCTTGGAGAGAGAGCAGTAGAAGATGGCCCAAGTCCTTGGGCCCCTGCACCCACGTGGGAGACCTGGAGGAAGCTCCAGGCTCCTGGCTTCAGATCGGCTCAGCTCCAGCCATTGCAGCCCTCTGGCGAGTGAACCAGCGGATGGAAGACCTCTCTCTGTCTCTACCTCTCTATAGCTCTTTCAAATCAATACAATAAATCTTAAAACAAATTGAGCTAGCTGAGAAGTACACAAGGAGAAACACAAAGGAATAGGAGAATCCAGATCTGCTCTGTGCCCTCTACAATAATCCACACCCCGAGTCCAAGCATTTAGCTGACATGGGCCCACACCCGAGTTCAGAAAGGATGGGTGATCATGAGGAGCTGGGGTCGACCTGTCCATAGTAATCGAGTGAATTCCACGAGTTCAGCAGTAGCAAACAGGCAGAACCGTGTGTTGAGATTGCCATGCCAACCTTCAGGCCACATCAACTCCAGGAATTGGTGCTATGCCTGCGCAGAGCGACCCTCCGGTGACACTACCATCGCAGACTACATTTCCCTTAAGGTCCCATGGCGCGTCCTCCCGCAAGAGCTGCTGGGAAAGCCGCTGCTTGCAGAAGACTTGTGGTGGCCTTTGCCGGGGATTCCATTTTCCTGTAGGGGGCAGGGGGTGAAAATGAAGATGCTCGAAGCCTGAGAGTGGAAGTCCCGACCCCTTTTAATTTCTCTTTCTCGCTCTTCAGTGGGCCCCTCCTTCGTCAGTGTCTGAGCCAGCCCCCTGTGCACCTTCCCCAGCGCGGGCAGCCACCCCCGCGCGCCTCTCTGCTGCCCCAGCCAGCGCCCGCGGGGCCAGCACCACACAGCAGCCATGTCCGGAGGCTCGGGCTGGCAGCCCCGGCAGGCGCGGGGTCTGGGCTCTAGAAGGCTGGGAAGCGGAGGTCCGCTTGTGCTCTGGGGATTTCTGTTCCCTTCCTCTCTGAGTGAGGAAAAGTTTTATATAGTTGTAAAGACCGAGAATGGAAAGCACGCTGCAAGGAAAAGATAAAATGACCACCCCAGACTCAAGTGGGGTGACCACGAGGGCTGTAGTCAGCTGTTCCCATGTACTACACGAGTGAGGAAGGCGCAAGTGGGCGTAGGGTTGGCCAGACCATCCCACATGGGTGCCGGTTCTAGGCCCGGCCACCCCGCTGCGCATCCATCTACCTGCTGAGCTCGGTGCCTGGTCCGGCCTCCCGTGGGAGACCCGGATGGAGCCCCAGGGCCCTGGCTGTGGCCCCGCTGCGGCCCTGCCTGAGCCTGGCGGAGCCCTGGCGGATGCCCGGTGTGGCCCTGCAAGATGCCGCCGGAGCCCTGGTTGAGGCCTGGGTTGGCCCTGGCTGGGGCCTGGGTTCTTGCTGCTCAACTTGTGATTCTTATGTATATTTGCAATGATGTCCAAAGTTAAAATATGTGTCATAGAGGCGGGTGCCATGGCTCCCTAGGTTAATCTTCTGCTTGCAGCGCCCCCATCCCATGTGGGCACCGGGTTCCAGAATCGGCTGCCACTCTTCCAGTCCAGGTCTCTGCTGTGGCCCGGGAAGGCAGTGGAGGATGGCCTGAGTGTTTGGGCCCCAGCACCCAAGTGGGAGACCCAGATGAAGCTCCTGGCTCCTGGCTTCTGATCGGTGCAACTCTGGCCGTTGTGGCCATTTGGGGGGTGAAGCAACGCAAGGAAGACCTTTCTCTCTCTTTCTCACTGCCTAACTATATCTGTGAAATAAAAAAAAATGGTGTCATAAACAAATACAGTAAAATACAGTTGTCTACTGCTAGCATTTTTTTTGGGGGGGGGGGGACAGGCAGAGTTAGCGAGAGAGACGGAGAGAAAGGTCTTCCTTCCGTTGGTTCACAATGCAAATGGCCAGTAGGGCTAGCACACTGTGCTGATCCAAAGCCAGGAGCCAGGTGCTTCCTCCTGGTCTCTCATGCAAGTGCAGAGCCCAAGCACTTGGGCCATCCTCCACTGCCTCTGGGCCACAGCAGAGAGCTGGACTTGAAGAGGAGCATTCAGGTCAGAACCGGCACCCCAACCGGGAATAGAACGCGGGGTGCTGTCGTCTCAGGCAGAGGACTAGCCTAGTGAGCCATGGCGCCAGAGCTAGCTAGCCTTTTTTAGGCATTTTATGCTTTTTAAAGATATATTTATTTTATTTGAACTTCAGAGTTACAGAAAGGCAGAGGCACGGGGGAGGGTGGGAGAGAGAGAGACAGGGAGAGATCGAGAGAGAGAGGGCTTCCATCCACTGGTTCACTCCCCAGATGGCCCAGATTCTGCAGCTGGGCTGATCCAGAGACAGGCCCTCCTCAGCTGCTTCCCAAGGCCAGGGCAGCGAGCAGGATGGGAAGCAGAGCCCTGGCCTCAGCCCCTGCACCACAACACCCACCCCTGCAGGCATTTTAAATTCATTGCCCTAGGGGATAGCCACACCTAAAAGGGTGTTTCCTGGGCGGGGCTGCCAGGGGTGTATAAATGAAAGGCGCTGGCTGACTGCACATCAGAGTTCTCATCCACTCCCACAGCGAGGACAGCAGCTCTCCACGTCCACACCGTGAGTTTGCTTCAGCCTGTCAGTGGGCTGTTTGGTGTGTGGGGGCGCTTCGAGAAGGTCCCGGGGCAGGAGGCATTGTGGCATCTTTAGCTGGCCTTTGGGATACTGGTGTGCAGATGGAGCCCTGGCTGCTCCACTTCCTCTCCTGCCTCCTGATATTGGTTTGGAAAGCAGCAGATGGTGGCCCAAGTATTTGGGTCCCTGTCCCCATGTGGGAGACCTGGCTGGAGTTCCAAGCTCTTCGTTTTGGCCTGGCCCAGCCTTGGCTGTTGTGGCCATTTGAGGAGTGAACGGGAGATGAAAGGTATCTCTTGGGTCTCCCTCTCTGTCATTCTGCCTTTCCAGTGAATTAATAAATCTTTTAAGGACATGGAAATGCATATAATGAAAACATGCATGGATTTTTTAAAAGTTTATACAAAACCTTATCCCTTTTTTTGTTTTCATTTTTGTTTCTTTCTTTTTGTTTTAAAACCTCATCTTTGATGGTAGGCACTGTGGCTCGCTAGGCTAATCCTCTGCCTGCAGCACATGTACCCCCGGTTCTAGTCCCGGTTGGGGTTCTGGATTCTGTCCCGGTTGCCCCTCTTCCAGGCCAGCTCTCTGCTGTGGCCCGGGAAGGCAGTGGAGGATGGCCCAAGTGCTTGGGTCCTGCACCCGCATGGGAGACCAGGTGGAAGCACCTGGCTCCTGACTTCAGATCGGCATATTTCACTGGCCGTAGCGACCGTTTTGGGGGTGAACCAATGGAAGGAAAACCTTTCTCTCTGTCTCTCTCTCTCTCTCACTGTCTAACTCTGCCTGTCAAAAAATAATAAAATTTGTCTTTTCATTCCATTTTCTATGAGCTTTTTGAAGAGCACTCATAGGCACTCAGAGAATGTGAGACTACATTTATTTCCCTCGAAGGATAATCAGTTATTGTCTGAGGGGGTTTATCTTCCACCATTGATGGGGATGAATTATTAAATTAGCAGGTCTTGATTCTGGGTTTTGCTTTTGGAATAGTTTTTAATTTTCTGTGACCTTAGATTCTGGCATCTCCAGAAGGGAACGTGCACTTAAAATGCAAATGATGGGGGGCCAGCCTTGTAGTGCAGGGCAATAACCCTCTTCCTGTAACACTGGCATCCCATATGGGTGCTGGTTCAAGTCCTGGCCATTCTTAACACCAATCCAACAAGCAAACTGTAAACAATACATGATGAAGGCTACTCATCTTTTGGTATCATTTCGGGATGCAACTGGAGATCTCTAATCCTTATGATTCCCCCTTCCCTTAAATTTAAGATTCAGTGAGAAGAAACATCCCCTATGAAAAAACAAAGTCATTTCTCACAAGCACAGTGATAGGAGGATGAAATACAGGGCCTCTGGGTTCATACTGTAGTCGCTATGGGTACACAATGCAGGTGTTAGTATCTCTCAGAAAATTGAAGATGCATTAACTATTTGTTAAAGACTTACTTGTTTTTTATTTATTTTGAAAGAGTTACAGAGAGAGAGAGAGAGGAGGTCTTCCATTAGCTGGTTTACTCCCCAAATGGCTGTGACAGCCGGAGCTGAGCTGTATGGCTGTGTGAGAGCCATTCTTACCAGGGGAGGGAGAGATGTCTCCTCATTGTGGTTTGATTTGCATTTCCCTGATGGCTAGTGATCCTGAACATTTCTTCATGTGTCTGTTGGCCATTTGGATATCCTCTTTTGAAAATGTCAGTTGAAGCCCTTGGCCCATCTCTTAACTGGGTTGTGTGTTTTGTTGTGGTGCAGTTTTATGATCACAACAGTGCTGTTGTTGCAATCCCGTTTCACTTATGTGACACTAAGACCCAGGAAGCTTGAGTTTCAAGCTTCCTGTTCCAAGAGCAGTAAATAAGAAACCAGTCTCTGACTTCTAGCAGCTGGAATGTATATTGTATGATCATAGTGTATCCTCCTTGTTGCCTGTTTGTCAACAGAAAAAAACAACAACAAGAAGCAAACATGCTTAAAGTTCTAGGTCTTTCAAATAAATAAATTTTAAAATTCTAATTGTGGCAGAGCTCCAAAAATCTCCTCACCACCAAGACTGTGGCTGTATTAATCCAATCTATGTGATTGGGAAGGGCTGGATTTAGAAAGGTATTTAGAGGTAATCTCATTATCACACTGGATTTCCTCCTTGGTTTAATCAACTTTTAAGACATTTGAGCGCCAGGTGCCTGGGGTCACTAGGCTAATCCTCTCCCTGCAGCACTGGAACCCTGGGTTCTAGTCCCGGTTGGAGCGCCGGATTCTCTCCTGGTTGCTCCTCTTCCAGTCCAGCTCTCTGCTGTGGTGTGGAAGGCCGTGGAGGATGGCACAAGAGCTTGGGCCCTACACCTGCATGAGAGTCCAGGAGGAAGCACCTGGCTGCTGGCTTCGGATCAGCTCAGTGTGCTGGCTGTATTGGCAATTTGGGGGCTGAACCAACGGAAAAGGAAGACCTTTCTCTCTCTCTCTCTCTCTCTCTGTCTAACTCGGCATGTCAAAAATAAAAAATGAAGAAAAATTAAGAAAAAAAGGAAGTTGTGAAAATTCATCAGGTGTATCTGAAAAAAATGTACAAAAAAAAGTCATTGGAGGGTGTTGCATTGCCATTTGCTTTCTTGTCTTTAGAAACTTTTATTTATTTGACAGGCACAGTTACAGAGAGAGGGAGAAACAGAGATCCTCCATCCACTGGTTCTCTTCCCAGAGGGCCATGGGGGCCAGGCCTGGGGCAGGCTGAAGCCAGGAGCCCAGAGCCTCTTCCAGATCCCACACGTGGTGTGGGTGCAGGAGCCCAAACACTTGGGCCATCTTTCTCTCCCTTCTCAGGCCCACCAGCAGGGAGCTAGATTGGAAGTGGAGCAGCTGGGTCTCAAAGTGGCACCCATAGAGGATGCTGGTGTTGCATGTGGTGGTTTAACCCACTATGCCAAAACACTAGCCTCTGCATTTGCTTTCTACCAGATAGTGAAATCAAACAACAGAAGATGTGGTTGGGAATCCACCGGTGATGACATAAAACTCACTTTTTGAGATTTCCTATTTTTCTTTCAGCAGCCTTGGCACTCAGGATTCTACTTGCAGTGTGGCCACAGACAACTCTCCAAAGAGTCAATTCCCTTGAATTCTGACTCAAGTGTCTTTGGCCGGAACTGAGAATGGACAACAGGTAATATCTTTTTTTCTGTAGTTTCCTTTGAATTTTTTTTTTCATTTGCTTTTTCTGACATCAGAATGTTGGAAAGACACAGACATTCTAGGCTGCTTAGAAAGACATAGGCAAATGGGTGAGGGGAGGGAGAAGAATTAAGAAAGTCATTTTAAATTTTCATTGCATTTGGAAGGCAGAGAGAGAGATCTTCCATCTACTGGTTCAGTCCTCAAATGCCTGCAACCATCAGGGCTGGGCCAGGCTAAAGCCAGGAGCCCAGAACTAGTGCACGTTTCCACACAGGTGGTAGAGTCCCAAATAATTGAACCTCACGTGCTACCTCGGAGGGTCTGCATTATGCTGTGTCTCTCTCTTCATGTTTCTCTTCGCCTACCCTCCTCAATTTTCATGAAAAGCTCACCATCTTAATTCTGTTTTCATACTCCTTGCATGAAATGGCTGCTTGCATGCTCAGCATTTACTCAAGTCCCCACTGTAGCTACATTTCTATTAAAATGTCCGTGTGTCTTTTTCTTTAGGGTACATGCGTTGTATTTGTAAACAAAGAACATCCCCTCACAAAGTGCATGGTTTTGTGCAGACGTGGAACAAGAGGACTGGACCTAGTATGTTGAAAGAACCCATCACAGAAACAGTGGAAAGGGAAAAGGATATTCAACTGATTTTCATGTTTCAAGGTGGAAAACCTATAGATAAGAGGTTTTTCCCTAGACATTAATATTCTAGAATGTTTTAGACATTATGGAGAAAGACAAAATGGCCTGTGTCTGACCTTCTGGAAAAAAACCTGTGTCTTGGCAAACTCTCTCGCACACATACTGAACGGTTGCAGATCTTGCTGGACATCATTCGTCAGAACAAACATCAGTGGCCCATTAAATCAGAAAGTTATTGGGGTGTCATGGAGAGCATGAATGGGTACACAGAGCCTGACAAAACTCCATCTTCCAATGTATGTCGTGTGCCAAGTGCTGAGACCTTCACTACAGAAGAAGGAAGTGGAACAACGTTCCCCCAGCAGTTGCTGGGCAAATCGCCAATGCTTGCCAAACAAGGGTTACCAGAAAAGAAAGATAGGAAGAGAAAACCAACACTGTCGTCCAGTCTAGATACGGATGAAGGCTTCCTGGAAGAAAATGAGAGTGTGCCAAGCAAGAAATTCAAGAAAGATTCCTTGAAAGATCTAGCAAAGGATGGAAGTTCGAAACATGGACCTTCCCTCAGGACCGCCTCTCCTGGAAATTCTCCCCTGGATGAGACTGTTCTTTCTCCTCAGAGTGTGTCTGACAAAAGTCTGCTATTGCCATCGGTACCAGAACGTGCCCAGGACGACCCACAACACGATCAAGACCAATTGTGCCTTGACTCTCACCCAGAGCAACTGCAGCAGGGCTTCCCCAATTTGGGAAACACCTGTTACATGAACTCAATTTTACAGTCACTCTATGCAATTCCATCATTTGCTGATGGCTTACTAGGACAAGGTATTCCATGGGAGAACATTCCTTCTGACGTGCTTATTATGCCTTTAAGTATGTTGCTTGCTTTGAAAGATATTTGTAATCTAGAGACTAGCCAAGACCTACTCAGAGATATTAAAAATGCTATCTCAGCTGTTGCAGAAATATTCTCGGGCAACATGCAGAACGATGCTCATGAATTCTTATGTCAGTGTTTAGACCAGCTGAAAGGCGATTTTGAAAAAGTAAACACCATTTGGAAAACGAGGAGGGAGGCGGGAGATGAAAATTCACCTCCAGAGTTGTTTGCTGGTGATGCTGCCACCAAAGTGTTTGTTTGTCCAGTTGCTTCCAATTTTGAATTTGAATTGCAGGACTACGTGATTTGCAAAGCCTGTGGTCAAGTTGTTGTCGTGATAGAGCCTGGTAATTGTATCTCCATCAACCTACACCCAAAACCAAAAGCATCCCCTTTGTCCCTTCAAAATTGTTTTGATCTTTTCTTTACAACAGAAGAATGTGAGCGCCTCTGTGAAATGTGTAACCACAAGAAGGCTGTGGTGATGCATAAATTTGGCAGGCTACCCAGAGTCTTCATTGTTCATCTGAAACGCTACAGTTTGAGTGACACTTACGTGCTAATGAAGGATGACCAACAAGTTCTTATTCCCAAATATTTGAGTTTATCCTCTAATTGCAATGAAGACACCAGACCACCACTTCCCTTGGATAGTAATGCACCTGTGTTGGACCCCGAAGTACTGAACCTCACCCAAGAGGTTAATTCTGAGAGAGTCAGCCCATGCACATCATCTGTGAAGCTGACCTGGCAATCCAGTGACTCTTCAGTTCTGCATGTTGCACCAGACGAAGATGCTGAACAAAACACACCTCAGAGAATTTGGCAAGCCAGGCCAAAGGAGCAGCAGCAGAGTGACCTAGCAAGTGGCTCAAATCTGGAGTCCAAACTGGGCAACGCAAGAGATAGGGAAGTCAGAGAAATGGAGATGCTGGCAGCTGCCTCAGTGATGGATCAGGGAGACATCTCTCTTCTTATGATCTGTGAAGATGAAAGTAATCCTATAAACAACCCAGACAGAGGACTTGAAGAAGTTTATTGTCAAGAGGAGCCTGAAAATCCAGAACCCAAGGACGATGAGAAAACCAGTACATTGGTAGAGTTAGATTTTGATCATGTTAGTGAGTCTTCAAAAGATCTTTGTGACTACGAAAAACATAAGATTTCAGAAGGATTGAGTGGCATGGTTGAGCAGCTGCACGAATCTGTTACCAAAGACATCGTGGGCACCATAGCTAAGGTCAAGGAACCAAAAGGAAGCATGCAAATGGGAGATGCTCTTCATTCTTACCGACTGATCAGCGTCATCAGCCACATAGGGAACTCCCCGTGTGCAGGCCATTACATCAGCGACGTGTATGACTTTCAGAAGCAGGCCTGGTTCACGTATAGTGATCTGAGGGTGGCAGAAATCCCAGAGGCCATGGTGCAGGAGGCAAGGCTTCACAGTGGGTACATCTTTTTTTACATGCACAATGACATTTTTGAGGCACTTGTGAGCAAGGCAGAGAAGTCCCAGCTAACCAGCCAACAGGAAGAGGTGTTCCTTCCAGGAGAATAAGAGGGCTCCTGAAGACACAAGGAGCTCAGGACAAAGATCAGGGGCTGGTCTTGTGGTGCGAATGCCAGGCTGGTGGAGTGGCACAGCTGCTTCAGCCACCCCTTGGGAAGCACGTAGCCTATCCTGGAGTGCCAGTTTGAGGTCCAATACCTCTGCTTCTGATCCAGCATTCTTACTAATGTGCCCGGGAAAGCAACAGAAGACGGCCTGCGTCCTTGAGCCTCTGCCACACACGCGGGAGACCACAGTGGAGTTCCTGGCTCCTGGCTTCAGCATGGCCCAGCCCTGGCTGTTGGGGCCATTTGGGGAGTGAGCCAGTGGATGAAAGATCGCTCTCGTTCTCTCTGTTGTGCCTTTTACATCAATAAATCGTCTTATATAAAATAAGATGGAAGATCCACAAGACTCATACATAACTCAGGCTAGGTTGCATGATTCTCTCCTACAAGATTAAAATGGCACTTGTCATGTTCTAATGCAGTCGTTTTCCAAGTGTTGCTGTGCAATCAATGTCACAGCAGCAAAGAGGATCTGATCAGAAATGACAATTTTGAGACCTCTCCAATCCAACTGACTCAGAAACTGCAAATGCGGACCAGAAATCTGATGGACATTATGATGCCCATGAACTTTTGAGAAGCACAATCATAGTCTGTAGAGTACCTAGGTTTTATTTTGCTGAATCTGCTGCTGGGGTGTGTGTGTGTGTGTCTGTGTGTGTGTGTGTCTGTGTGTGTATTTATTTAAAGGATTTTAATTATAAGTTTAAGCTTCTTGAACTCACATATGTCTGTTTTGTAAGCTTATTGAAATAAATACCCAAACAATGCAAGTACCATTAACTGGCTTCCACGTGTGTTTGTAACTCCTCACTGGAACAATTTGCTACCTAGCAAGCAACTGTATTTCCATATCCTCCCAGGAGCTGCAAGGTAGAACTTCAGGCTTACATGAGCAATGCAGTTAATGATATGATGAGGACAGGCACTGTGGCTCAGTGGGTTAAGACACTGCTTGGGGTGTTTGCATCCCCTCTTGGAGTTCCCGGGATTGAATGCCACCTCTGCTTCTGAGTCAGCTTCCTGCTAATACACATTCTGGGAGACAGTAGATACTGGCTGCAGGACTTGGGTTCCTGCCACCCACGTAAGAGAACTGGATGGATGTCCTGCCTCCTGGCTTCAGCCTGGCCCAGCCTCAGCAGCAGTAGGCATCTGGGGAGTGAATCAATAGAAAGAGGATCAATCCATCTCTCTCCCTCCTTCCCTCCCTCCTCTCTTCCTTCCTCTAGTCCCTCGCACACATCACTTTACCTTTGGAATAAATAAATTAAAACTGCAAAAGTGGTTTTATAATTAAACACTATGTAAAATGGGGCCGGTGTTGTGGTACAGTAGGTTAAGCCACTGCCTGCAATGCTAGCATCCCATATACCTAGCTAGAGTTCTGGCTGCTCCACTCCCAATCCAGCTCCCTGCAGATGTGCCTGGAAAAGCAGAAGATGCCCCAAGTGCTTAGGTCCCTGCTGCACATTGGGAAACCTGGGTGGAATTCCAGGCTCCTGACTTCAGCTCGGCCTAACCCCAACTCTTGTGGCCATTTGGGGAGTGAATCAGCAGAAAGAAGATCTTTCTGTCTTCCTCTGTCTCTCTGCCCCTGCACCCACCTGGAAGACTCAGATGAAGCTCCAGGCTTCAAACTGGCCCAGCTCCAGCCATTGTGGCCATTGGGGAATTAATCAGGAAGTGGAAGACCTCTCTCTGTCTCTTTCTCTCTCTCTCTGGACCCCTGTCTTTCAAATAACCTTTAAAAAAAAAAGGAAGGGATGGAGGGAAAGAGGGAGGAAATAGTGATGAGCAATCATTTTCTCTTGGTCACACTTCAGTTGGGTTCTTTGCGAACTCACTCATGTTTGGAACAGTACTTCTCAATGTTGGCATGGTTGATTGGTTAGTTCGTACTTTGGTGTAGTGGGCTGTCCTACTTAGTAAGATTTCTGACCTCCATCCACTAGATATCAGTATAATCTAGTCATGCCATCAAACCCTGTTGAACATCTACCAGGGCTGCAATCACCCTGATTGATGGTTTCTTCCCCCATCACAGTACCCCACATATCATTTGGAGTGATTGAGCAGTACTTTTTACAAGAAGTATTCAAGTCAGTGGGCATGTTTTCAGGATCCAGAGCTCTACAAAAGTTTAATCACCTGGAATGAAAGAACCGAGAATGGCCTTGTGAAGACTCAGTGACAAGTACCATTTATGAGGCAGTGCTTGTGGAGGTTTGAACTCTGATGTTCACGAACCTATCTGAAGCGTCATTTCTGCCCTACCCTGGTGTCCCAGAACCAAGGGGTGGAAGCCACTGTGACATTTCCCACTCTGATTCATTGGCAAAAATATTTACCCGCTACTCCTGTGAATGAGGGCTGATTGGTACAAGCACTAATATTCCAGAGATGAAAGCCTACATACACGCATGTAAGTGTTGCATTCTATGGAACAGACTCTGTGTCAGCCAGTCTGCCTTGATTCAGCTTTTCTGTGTTTAAAAAGTAAACAACTCATGTTGGAATCCTAACCTGTCAGTACTTCAGAATGCAACTGTATTTGGTGATAGGATTTTTATAGATATGATTAAATTAAAATGAGTTGGTTGCATTCCTTAATCCTATGTGATGGTATCCTTATAGGAAGAAGACATTTGGACACAGATACTAAAGGAAGATACCTTGAAGATACAGGAAGATGTCGAGACATCTGCCAGCCAGAAAGGCTTAAAACATCCTGCCCTCAGAGGGAACCAACCATGATGACACCTTGATCTTGGACCTCTAGAGTCAAGTGCTGTCGAATTAAATTTCTGTTGTGGCTGGCACTGTGGTATAGCAGGTGGAAGCTGCCTCCTCTGGTGCTGGCATCCCATATGGGCACCGGTTCTGCTCACAAGTGCTCCACTTCTGATCCAGCACTCTGCTATGACCTGGGAAAACAGTGAAGGATGGACCAAGTGCTTTGGCCCCTACCCCATGTGGGAGACCCAGAGGAGGCTCTTAGCTCCTGCCTTCGGATTGGTGAAACTCCAGCCATTGCGGGCATTTGGGGAGTGAACCAGTGGCTGCAAGAACTCTCTCTCTCTCTCTCTCTCTCTCTCTCTCCTTCTCTCTCTGTGTACCTAAACTTTCAAATAGGTAAATGAATTTTTTTGAAAAAAAGAAGCTAATTTCTAGTGCTTAGGCCAGTCTGTGGCACAGTTGACCCTTGAACCATGAAGGAGTGAGGAATACTGACCCCCTTGCAGGAAAAAACCTGAGTAAAACTCTCGACTCCCCTTAAAAGCTAACTCCTAAATGCCTACTATTGGCAGGAAGCTTTACCAATAACATAAAGTATCAGCAAACTATGTATGTTATACATATTATATATGGTGACAAATACGTAAGGATTGAGACATCATTTTTACTTGATGAGTTTATTAGGGAGACTAACTGCTCACATGTGTAAGATTAATGTTACAGGGCATTTCAGGTGGATCCTCACCACACTGGAGCCCACAGTAATAGCAACAAGATGTGGCTAAGAGATTACAGAAGCACAGCATGTGCAAGTTAATTTTATGCAGCTATAATTGAATACTGCACTTTTGTTTGCATTTCTCTTGACTGCGAATGGTGCCATCAACAGTCTGAGTTTTTGTGTGCATGTGTCTTGGCAAAGTTTTACAATAGATTTGGATATTCCATGGTAGTAAAGTACAAAGGAGATGATTATTACCTATACTTCTTGCACTCATGCACATACTTTGTAAAATGTATTTCTAAGTTCTGTGACTCATCTGGGAGCTTTTTCCAATCCCTGTGTAAGAAGAACCACAGAGTTCATACCTGTACTCTCACTACAAGCCTAGAAAACTACCACCACCTCCTTCTGCCAGAGCCAATGCAGGACTAATACACTGCTCGGTCGCTTTGACACGAGCAAGGTTATATGCCTGGTATGGAGGATATTCTGCACAGAGCAGCTCTGGACAGGCACAGCTGTGACAGCACAATGTCTCCAGTAATAAAGATCGGGTCTTTCCTCAAGGTAAACTACACTTGCCTTCTAGAAACACTGGCACAGGGAAAGGAAGCATGATATGAACAGTTAAAGAAGCCATGGAGACCAACAGTGCTCTCCCACACATGTTCCTATTGACACATGGAGGTCTGGCACATACAAAGGTGTTTAAAAAGTTCACGGAGGGGCCGGCACTGTGCCTAGTGCCGGCATCGCATGTGGGTGCCAGTTCGAGTCCAGGCTGCTCCTCTTCTGATCCAGCTCTCTGCTATGCACTGGGACAACAGTGGAAGATGGTCCAAGTTCTTGGGTTCCTGTACCTCGTGGGAGAGCTGGAAGAAGCTCCAGGCTTCGGGTTGGCACAGCTCTGGCTGTTTTGGCCAATTGGAGAGTGAGCCAGCAGATGGAAGACACCTCTCTCTCTGAATCTCCTTCTCTCTCTGTGCAACTCTGACTTTCAAGTAAATAAATATATCTTTAAAAAAAAAAGTTCAAGCAGGGCCTGGCACTGTGGCAAAACGGGTAAAACCACTGAACCACTGACTGCAGTACTGGTATCCCATAAGGGCTCTGGTTTGAGTCCCAGCTGCTTTACTTCCAATCCAGCTCTTTTCTATGGCCAGGGAAAGCAGTGGAACATGGCCCAAATCCTTGGGTCGCTGCACCCACGTGGGAGACCCAGAAGAAGAAGCTCCAGGCTCCGGGCTTCGTTCTTGGGACTGGCCCAGTTCCTGCCATTGCAGCCCTTTGGGGAGTCAAAGATTCATATTTTCTCTCTCTCTCTCGCTTTCTCTCTCTCCCTTTCTCTCTCTCCTTCCTGTAACTGCCTTTCAAATAAGTAAATCTTTTTCTTTTTTTATTTTTATTTTTTGACAGGCAGAGTGGACAGTAAGAGAGAGAGACGGAGAGAAAGGTCTTCCTTTTGCCGTTGGTTCACCCTCCAATGGCCGCCACAGCCAGCGCGATGAGACCATTGCATTGTGCTGATCCGAAGCCAGGAGCCAGGTGCCTCTCCTGGTCTCCCATGCAGGTGCAGGGCCCAAGGACCTGAGCCATCCTCCACTGCACTCCCGGGCCACAGCAGAGAGCTGGCCTGGAAGAGGGGCAACTGGGATAGAATCCGGTGCCCCGACCGGGACTAGAACCTGGTGTGCCGGGGCCACAGGCCGAGGATTAGCCTATTGAGCTGTGGCACCGGCCTCAAATAAGTAAATCTTTAAAAACACAAAAACACCTAGTCATATTGCCTCTATTTTATAGCCCTGGAAACCCAGGTTCCTCCATATGCTTCCTAGCGTCTTTTTGTGCGTGTGTGTGTAAGAGCCACAATCCTGCTTTCTTTAAGTGAGCTGACCCATCAAGACAAAAGTCTTCAGAACCTTTATGTTTATGTTCAGAGTCTTCTGGAAGAATCTGAAAGCACAGGAGCACCTGTACAGACACTGGAGTCGTTGCTCGCTGCTGCCACTAGGTGGTGATAGGAACCAAGGCCGCTCAGGCTTGCACCCTGCCTTCCCCTCCCATTTAGGCCATTCTGAGCTTGCTTTGGAAGCTCCACTGAGGGGAAGGAGCTCTCCAGGAGTAGGTTTGAAGGTGACAGGGTGGCATAACAGGTCACCAGCTGTTTGTGGCAGCTGAGGGAAAAGGGGTGTCCAGATCATATTCTCAGGACTGTGGCTTCACAGCGCATTGAGGACAGCAGGAGGAACTGTTAACTGGAGCAGCTTCTACAGACTGATGAGCTACCCATGAGACTGTTGAAGCTAAAAGACCCTTGAGCATAAGCAGGGTGCTGAGACCAGACAACCAACATTCTCGGGTCTATAGCCACTACTTGAATTACTGAGTTGCAGAATCAATGCTTCTTCAGTCTTTCAAATTGATGTCAAAATGTGGTCCATGGTCATCTGTCAACTTGTAATTCCATCCACAACAAATTTTATGCTTTTGCAACACCGAACTTGTCCCTCAAGGATCGATTTTTATTCAGCTCTTGCCTCTGTACCTGGAACTTCTTTTTCTGTCAATTTCTAAAGCTCATGTCTATATATAGCTCACCATTTTGTAAAATTATTTATTTGAAAAGCAGAGTTAGAGAGGGGCAGAGGGGAAAGAGAGAGAGAGGTCTTATATCTGCTGGTTCACTCCCCAAATGACTACAAAGGCCGGAGCTGGGCCGATCCAAAGCCAAGAGCCAGGAGCTTCTTCCGGGTCTTCCAGGTGGGTGCAGGGTCCCAAGGACTTGGGCCATCCTCTACCGCTTTCCCAGGCAATAGCAGAGATGGGTTGGAAATCAGCAGCTGGGACTCCAACCCGTGCCCATATGGGATGCGGCACTGCAGGCAGTGGCTTCACTCGCTACACCACGACAGGTGCCAGCCCCTGTAAACCTCACTTTCACACTTCTTTCTGGCATCAGAAAGGTCTACTAAGTGTTTACATGATTCAGTCATATCTTTCCAATGTCGTCACACATGGTGCCCCTCAGAACACATAAAGAAGCAGAGTGTGAGTGCGTGACCACAGAAGATCCCTGCTGCACTTAGCTCCAGATCACTTGACTCCTGGGGTATGTGAGGCACAAATCTCAAGCAGCTGAAAGCCAGTATGAGGCCATACAGAGCTACGTTTGAGCTGCTGTATACGCAGGACACGGACACTGAGGACGAGAGAAGGCACAGGCCATGGCAAAGCCAGAGCTCCAGGCAAGAGGACCGAAAGTTCCTGGACACAGGCCCAGTTCCATGGCATGCAACAGAGTCTCTGCCATCCGACAGGGCTCAGAATTAAGACCACCCTGAATGTGGCTTGATTCTCTGCTCTTGCCATCTTGAAATTCTGTCTTGAAGTAAAAATCATATTCCTTCCAGATCCTTGGGGCACCTGGCATTTGGAATTTTTAATGATCTTGTATAAGGGACCAGGCATATTCATTTCTCACAGGACTCCTAAATCAGGTGGCCAGTCCATCTACATAAACAGAGTAAACACAAGGAAACCAGCAGCAAAGACTGAAATAATCAAGAGAGGGCATTGGGCATAGTGGTAAAGATGCCGCTTGAGACACCCACATCCCGGATCGGAGTGCCTGGGGTGGAGTCCTGGCTCCACTAGCAACTCCAGCTGCCTGCAGCATATTGTGTGCCTGATGAGGCAGCAGATGATGGTCCAGGTACCTGGGCTGCTGCCATCCATGTGGGAGACCAGGTTGCAGTTCCTGGCTTTACCCACTATGCCACAACGCCAGCCCCTACTCCACTTCTGATCTAGCTCCCTGCTGATGTGCACAGGAAAGCAGCAGAAGATGGCTCAACTACTCAGGCCCCTGTCGCCCATGTAGGAACCCTGGATGGAGTCCTAGGTTCCTGACTTTGGCCTGGCTCACCCCTAGCAATTGTGGCCATTTTAGGAGTGAAGCAGCACAAGAAAGATCTCCAGCTCTCTCTATCTGTAACTCTGCCTTTATACTAAAGAGATAAATCTTGGGCCAGCGCCATGGCTCACTTGCTTAATCCCCCACTTGCCTGTCAAAAAATAAACAAAATAAATAAAGCAAGTTGCCCCACCCAAAATAAAGATTTATTTTGTTTATTTTTTTGGGGGGTGCAACTTGCTTTATTAAACAGAAAACGGAATCTGTGTGGCATGGAAGGTGAGGTCCCTCCCTCCTTCCCTGCCTCCTTCCTTCCTTCCTAGCTTCCCTCCCCGCTTCCCTCTCTCCCTCACTGTTTTTTTTTAACTTTAAATTAGTAAACATAAAGTTCCAAAGTGCAGTTTATAGATTACAATGGCTTCCCTGCCCCCAATAACTTCCCTCCCCTCGCACCCCTCCCATCTCCCGCTCCCTCTTCCATTCACATCAAGATTCATTTTCAATTATCTTTATAGACACAAGATCGATTTAGTATCTATTAAGTAAAGATTTCATCAGTTTGTACCCACACAGAACATAAAGTGTAAACTACTGGTTCAGTACTAGTCATAGCATTAATTCACATTGGACAACACATTAATGACAGAGATCCCACATGGCCTAGCGGTTAGGATTCCTGGTTTTCACCCAGGCGGCCTGAGTTTGACTCCTGGGGTGGGAAGTTGAAAATAAATCTTTAAAAAATAATTTTTCAGAATACCAAAAACAATTCCAT
Source organism: Oryctolagus cuniculus (assembly GCF_964237555.1). Classification (NCBI taxonomy): domain Eukaryota; kingdom Metazoa; phylum Chordata; class Mammalia; order Lagomorpha; family Leporidae; genus Oryctolagus; species Oryctolagus cuniculus. The sequence continues at coordinate 1,729,267 of NC_091449.1, read as the reverse complement.
GGAGAATATAATTCAGTTAAACACCTGGACAGAAGAGACACTCCATTCTTTATCTGTGATGTACATTCAACACACTTGTATCTCAGCTCCCACACCACTTTGTTGTATATACTTGATAGCTAGTTGTTTAAAAATATTATTAGAGAAAAAGATAAGGCAAAGAGGAAAATATTTCATTCATATCTCTCCCATCAGTTATTATAAAACATCCTTAACATGTTAACATCATGACATATACACATCTCATTTTTTTTAGAAAAACACTTTTATTTGATTAAAAAGTACATGATTCCTATTAATTACATATTTCACCAAAGTGCGTAGACAGAAATAATCATCCTACTTCCCAAGAGTTCCTGTCTGTTAACAGTAAGCCAATGAAATTCCAGGCCTCTACTATTTCGAGTTCATACAAAGCAAGCTGGAGGGATAGATGGATGAGCGCATGTAAATATTTGGAACAAGATGTCATTAACTGAATGGGAACTCCATGAGGTCAGGGATTTTCTCTGCTGTGTTCCCTGCTACATCCTCCACCTACTTTTAGCAAGGTCTCTCACCTGGGGCTTTGTTAGTATTGGGGCTGGATAACTCTTCAATGCACAGGGTGGGGATGGCAACAGCATCTTCCTCTGTGTTTTCGATGAAGCAGCGTCCCTGGCAAGAACACCCTTTCAGTGTGGCAGCCAAACCATCTCCACACATTACCAGATGGCCGCTCAAGGGCAACACTGCCACCAGCTCAGAACCACTGACCTAGAAAACATGTGGCAAAAAAGAAAGGCTTGCTGAATGGATGAAGTGCTTGGAAAATCATTTAGGAGTAATTTTAAAAGTAAAGCAAACCCTGTGGCATAGCACATAAAGTGGCTGCCTGCAGTACCGGCATCCCATATGGACACCAGTTCAAGTCCTGCCTGTCCACTTCCCATCCAACTCTCTGCTATGGCCTGGGAAGGCAGTGAAAGATGGCCCAAGTCCTTGGGCCCCTGCACCCATGTGGGAGACCCAGAAGAAGCTCCTGGCTTTAGACAAGCTCAATTGTAGCTGATGTGGCCATCTGGGGATTGAACCAGCAGATGGAAGACCGAGCTCTCTCCTCTCCTCCCCTCCCCCTCTTCTTCTGCCTCTCTGTAACTCTGCCTTTCAAATAAAATATAAATCTTAACAAAAAGGGTTGGTGGCCGGTGCTGTAACACAGCAGGTTAAAGCCCTGGCCTGAGGCATTGACATCCCATATGGACGCTGGTTCTAGTCCTGGCTGCTCATCTTCTGATCCAGCTCTCTGCTGTGGCCTTGGAGAGAGAGCAGTAGAAGATGGCCCAAGTCCTTGGGCCCCTGCACCCACGTGGGAGACCTGGAGGAAGCTCCAGGCTCCTGGCTTCAGATCGGCTCAGCTCCAGCCATTGCAGCCCTCTGGCGAGTGAACCAGCGGATGGAAGACCTCTCTCTGTCTCTACCTCTCTATAGCTCTTTCAAATCAATACAATAAATCTTAAAACAAATTGAGCTAGCTGAGAAGTACACAAGGAGAAACACAAAGGAATAGGAGAATCCAGATCTGCTCTGTGCCCTCTACAATAATCCACACCCCGAGTCCAAGCATTTAGCTGACATGGGCCCACACCCGAGTTCAGAAAGGATGGGTGATCATGAGGAGCTGGGGTCGACCTGTCCATAGTAATCGAGTGAATTCCACGAGTTCAGCAGTAGCAAACAGGCAGAACCGTGTGCTGAGATTGCCATGCCAACCTTCAGGCCACATCAACTCCAGGAATTGGTGCTATGCCTGCGCAGAGCGACCCTCCGGTGACACTACCATCGCAGACTACATTTCCCTTAAGGTCCCATGGCGCGTCCTCCCGCAAGAGCTGCTGGGAAAGCCGCTGCTTGCAGAAGACTTGTGGTGGCCTTTGCCGGGGATTCCATTTTCCTGTAGGGGGCAGGGGGTGAAAATGAAGATGCTCGAAGCCTGAGAGTGGAAGTCCCGACCCCTTTTAATTTCTCTTTCTCGCTCTTCAGTGGGCCCCTCCTTCGTCAGTGTCTGAGCCAGCCCCCTGTGCACCTTCCCCAGCGCGGGCAGCCACCCCCGCGCGCCTCTCTGCTGCCCCAGCCAGCGCCCGCGGGGCCAGCACCACACAGCAGCCATGTCCGGAGGAGGCTCGGGCTGGCAGCCCCGGCAGGCGCGGGGTCTGGGCTCTAGAAGGCTGGGAAGCGGAGGTCCGCTTGTGCTCTGGGGATTTCTGTTCCCTTCCTCTCTGAGTGAGGAAAAGTTTTATATAGTTGTAAAGACCGAGAATGGAAAGCACGCTGCAAGGAAAAGATAAAATGACCACCCCAGACTCAAGTGGGGTGACCACGAGGGCTGTAGTCAGCTGTTCCCATGTACTACACGAGTGAGGAAGGCGCAAGTGGGCGTAGGGTTGGCCAGACCATCCCACATGGGTGCCGGTTCTAGGCCCGGCCACCCCGCTGCGCATCCATCTACCTGCTGAGCTCGGTGCCTGGTCCGGCCTCCCGTGGGAGACCCGGATGGAGCCCCAGGGCCCTGGCTGTGGCCCCGCTGCGGCCCTGCCTGAGCCTGGCGGAGCCCTGGCGGATGCCCGGTGTGGCCCTGCAAGATGCCGCCGGAGCCCTGGTTGAGGCCTGGGTTGGCCCTGGCTGGGGCCTGGGTTCTTGCTGCTCAACTTGTGATTCTTATGTATATTTGCAATGATGTCCAAAGTTAAAATATGTGTCATAGAGGCGGGTGCCGTGGCTCCCTAGGTTAATCTTCTGCTTGCAGCGCCCCCATCCCATGTGGGCACCGGGTTCCAGAATCGGCTGCCACTCTTCCAGTCCAGGTCTCTGCTGTGGCCCGGGAAGGCAGTGGAGGATGGCCTGAGTGTTTGGGCCCCAGCACCCAAGTGGGAGACCCAGATGAAGCTCCTGGCTCCTGGCTTCAGATCGGTGCAACTCTGGCCGTTGTGGCCATTTGGGGGGTGAAGCAACGCAAGGAAGACCTTTCTCTCTCTTTCTCACTGCCTAACTATATCTGTGAAATAAAAAAAAATGGTGTCATAAACAAATACAGTAAAATACAGTTGTCTACTGCTAGCATTTTTTTTGGGGGGGGGGGGACAGGCAGAGTTAGCGAGAGAGACGGAGAGAAAGGTCTTCCTTCCGTTGGTTCACAATGCAAATGGCCAGTAGGGCTAGCACACTGTGCTGATCCAAAGCCAGGAGCCAGGTGCTTCCTCCTGGTCTCTCATGCAAGTGCAGAGCCCAAGCACTTGGGCCATCCTCCACTGCCTCTGGGCCACAGCAGAGAGCTGGACTTGAAGAGGAGCATTCAGGTCAGAACCGGCACCCCAACCGGGAATAGAACGCGGGGTGCTGTCGTCTCAGGCAGAGGACTAGCCTAGTGAGCCATGGCGCCAGAGCTAGCTAGCCTTTTTTAGGCATTTTATGCTTTTTAAAGATATATTTATTTTATTTGAACTTCAGAGTTACAGAAAGGCAGAGGCACGGGGGAGGGTGGGAGAGAGAGAGACAGGGAGAGATAGAGAGAGAGAGGGCTTCCATCCACTGGTTCACTCCCCAGATGGCCCAGATTCTGCAGCTGGGCTGATCCAGAGACAGGCCCTCCTCAGCTGCTTCCCAAGGCCAGGGCAGGGAGCAGGATGGGAAGCAGAGCCCTGGCCTCAGCCCCTGCACCACAACACCCACCCCTGCAGGCATTTTAAATTCATTGCCCTAGGGGATAGCCACACCTAAAAGGGTGTTTCCTGGGCGGGGCTGCCAGGGGTGTATAAATGAAAGGCGCTGGCTGACTGCACATCAGAGTTCTCATCCACTCCCACAGCGAGGACAGCAGCTCTCCACGTCCACACCGTGAGTTTGCTTCAGCCTGTCAGTGGGCTGTTTGGTGTGTGGGGGCGCTTCGAGAAGGTCCCGGGGCAGGAGGCATTGTGGCATCTTTAGCTGGCCTTTGGGATACTGGTGTGCAGATGGAGCCCTGGCTACTCCACTTCCTCTCCTGCCTCCTGATATTGGTTTGGAAAGCAGCAGATGGTGGCCCAAGTATTTGGGTCCCTGTCCCCATGTGGGAGACCTGGCTGGAGTTCCAAGCTCTTCGTTTTGGCCTGGCCCAGCCTTGGCTGTTGTGGCCATTTGAGGAGTGAACGGGAGATGAAAGGTATCTCTTGGGTCTCCCTCTCTGTCATTCTGCCTTTCCAGTGAATTAATAAATCTTTTAAGGACATGGAAATGCATATAATGAAAACATGCATGGATTTTTTAAAAGTTTATACAAAACCTTATCCCTTTTTTTGTTTTCATTTTTGTTTCTTTCTTTTTGTTTTAAAACCTCATCTTTGATGGTAGGCACTGTGGCTCGCTAGGCTAATCCTCTGCCTGCAGCACATGTACCCCCGGTTCTAGTCCCGGTTGGGGTTCTGGATTCTGTCCCGGTTGCCCCTCTTCCAGGCCAGCTCTCTGCTGTGGCCCGGGAAGGCAGTGGAGGATGGCCCAAGTGCTTGGGTCCTGCACCCGCATGGGAGACCAGGTGGAAGCACCTGGCTCCTGGCTTCAGATCGGCACATTTCACTGGCCGTAGCGACCGTTTTGGGGGTGAACCAATGGAAGGAAAACCTTTCTCTCTGTCTCTCTCTCTCTCTCACTGTCTAACTCTGCCTGTCAAAAAATAATAAAATTTGTCTTTTCATTCCATTTTCTATGAGCTTTTTGAAGAGCACTCATAGGCACTCAGAGAATGTGAGACTACATTTATTTCCCTCGAAGGATAATCAGTTATTGTCTGAGGGGGTTTATCTTCCACCATTGATGGGGATGAATTATTAAATTAGCAGGTCTTGATTCTGGGTTTTGCTTTTGGAATAGTTTTTAATTTTCTGTGACCTTAGATTCTGGCATTTCCAGAAGGGAACGTGCACTTAAAATGCAAATGATGGGGGGCCAGCCTTGTAGTGCAGGGCAATAACCCTCTTCCTGTAACACTGGCATCCCATATGGGTGCTGGTTCAAGTCCTGGCCATTCTTAACACCAATCCAACAAGCAAACTGTAAACAATACATGATGAAGGCTACTCATCTTTTGGTATCATTTCGGGATGCAACTGGAGATCTCTAATCCTTATGATTCCCCCTTCCCTTAAATTTAAGATTCAGTGAGAAGAAACATCCCCTATGAAAAAACAAAGTCATTTCTCACAAGCACAGTGATAGGAGGATGAAATACAGGGCCTCTGGGTTCATACTGTAGTCGCTATGGGTACACAATGCAGGTGTTAGTATCTCTCAGAAAATTGAAGATGCATTAACTATTTGTTAAAGACTTACTTGTTTTTTATTTATTTTGAAAGAGTTACAGAGAGAGAGAGAGAGGAGGTCTTCCATTAGCTGGTTTACTCCCCAAATGGCTGTGACAGCCGGAGCTGAGCTGTATGGCTGTGTGAGAGCCATTCTTACCAGGGGAGGGAGAGATGTCTCCTCATTGTGGTTTGATTTGCATTTCCCTGATGGCTAGTGATCCTGAACATTTCTTCATGTGTCTGTTGGCCATTTGGATATCCTCTTTTGAAAATGTCAGTTGAAGCCCTTGGCCCATCTCTTAACTGGGTTGTGTGTTTTGTTGTGGTGCAGTTTTATGATCACAACAGTGCTGTTGTTGCAATCCCGTTTCACTTATGTGACACTAAGACCCAGGAAGCTTGAGTTTCAAGCTTCCTGTTCCAAGAGCAGTAAATAAGAAACCAGTCTCTGACTTCTAGCAGCTGGAATGTATATTGTATGATCATAGTGTATCCTCCTTGTTGCCTGTTTGTCAACAGAAAAAAACAACAAGAAGAAGCAAACATGCTTAAAGTTCTAGGTCTTTCAAATAAATAAATTTTAAAATTCTAATTGTGGCAGAGCTCCAAAAATCTCCTCACCACCAAGACTGTGGCTGTATTAATCCAATCTATGTGATTGGGAAGGGCTGGATTTAGAAAGGTATTTAGAGGTAATCTCATTATCACACTGGATTTCCTCCTTGGTTTAATCAACTTTTAAGACATTTGAGCGCCAGGTGCCTGGGGTCACTAGGCTAATCCTCTCCCTGCAGCACTGGAACCCTGGGTTCTAGTCCCGGTTGGAGCGCCGGATTCTCTCCTGGTTGCTCCTCTTCCAGTCCAGCTCTCTGCTGTGGTGTGGAAGGCCGTGGAGGATGGCACAAGAGCTTGGGCCCTACACCTGCATGAGAGTCCAGGAGGAAGCACCTGGCTGCTGGCTTCGGATCAGCTCAGTGTGCTGGCTGTATTGGCAATTTGGGGGCTGAACCAACGGAAAAGGAAGACCTTTCTCTCTCTCTCTCTCTCTCTCTGTCTAACTCGGCATGTCAAAAATAAAAAATGAAGAAAAATTAAGAAAAAAAGGAAGTTGTGAAAATTCATCAGGTGTATCTGAAAAAAATGTACAAAAAAAAGTCATTGGAGGGTGTTGCATTGCCATTTGCTTTCTTGTCTTTAGAAACTTTTATTTATTTGACAGGCACAGTTACAGAGAGAGGGAGAAACAGAGATCCTCCATCCACTGGTTCTCTTCCCAGAGGGCCATGGGGGCCAGGCCTGGGGCAGGCTGAAGCCAGGAGCCCAGAGCCTCTTCCAGATCCCACACGTGGTGTGGGTGCAGGAGCCCAAACACTTGGGCCATCTTTCTCTCCCTTCTCAGGCCCACCAGCAGGGAGCTAGATTGGAAGTGGAGCAGCTGGGTCTCAAAGTGGCACCCATAGAGGATGCTGGTGTTGCATGTGGTGGTTTAACCCACTATGCCAAAACACTAGCCTCTGCATTTGCTTTCTACCAGATAGTGAAATCAAACAACAGAAGATGTGGTTGGGAATCCACCGGTGATGACATAAAACTCACTTTTTGAGATTTCCTATTTTTCTTTCAGCAGCCTTGGCACTCAGGATTCTACTTGCAGTGTGGCCACAGACAACTCTCCAAAGAGTCAATTCCCTTGAATTCTGACTCAAGTGTCTTTGGCCGGAACTGAGAATGGACAACAGGTAATATCTTTTTTTCTGTAGTTTCCTTTGAATTTTTTTTTTCATTTGCTTTTTCTGACATCAGAATGTTGGAAAGACACAGACATTCTAGGCTGCTTAGAAAGACATAGGCAAATGGGTGAGGGGAGGGAGAAGAATTAAGAAAGTCATTTTAAATTTTCATTGCATTTGGAAGGCAGAGAGAGAGATCTTCCATCTACTGGTTCAGTCCTCAAATGCCTGCAACCATCAGGGCTGGGCCAGGCTAAAGCCAGGAGCCCAGAACTAGTGCACGTTTCCACACAGGTGGTAGAGTCCCAAATAATTGAACCTCACGTGCTACCTCGGAGGGTCTGCATTATGCTGTGTCTCTCTCTTCATGTTTCTCTTCGCCTACCCTCCTCAATTTTCATGAAAAGCTCACCATCTTAATTCTGTTTTCATACTCCTTGCATGAAATGGCTGCTTGCATGCTCAGCATTTACTCAAGTCCCCACTGTAGCTACATTTCTATTAAAATGTCCGTGTGTCTTTTTCTTTAGGGTACATGCGTTGTATTTGTAAACAAAGAACATCCCCTCACAAAGTGCATGGTTTTGTGCAGACGTGGAACAAGAGGACTGGACCTAGTATGTTGAAAGAACCCATCACAGAAACAGTGGAAAGGGAAAAGGATATTCAACTGATTTTCATGTTTCAAGGTGGAAAACCTATAGATAAGAGGTTTTTCCCTAGACATTAATATTCTAGAATGTTTTAGACATTATGGAGAAAGACAAAATGGCCTGTGTCTGACCTTCTGGAAAAAAACCTGTGTCTTGGCAAACTCTCTCGCACACATACTGAACGGTTGCAGATCTTGCTGGACATCATTCGTCAGAACAAACATCAGTGGCCCATTAAATCAGAAAGTTATTGGGGTGTCATGGAGAGCATGAATGGGTACACAGAGCCTGACAAAACTCCATCTTCCAATGTATGTCGTGTGCCAAGTGCTGAGACCTTCACTACAGAAGAAGGAAGTGGAACAACGTTCCCCCAGCAGTTGCTGGGCAAATCGCCAATGCTTGCCAAACAAGGGTTACCAGAAAAGAAAGATAGGAAGAGAAAACCAACACTGTCGTCCAGTCTAGATACGGATGAAGGCTTCCTGGAAGAAAATGAGAGTGTGCCAAGCAAGAAATTCAAGAAAGATTCCTTGAAAGATCTAGCAAAGGATGGAAGTTCGAAACATGGACCTTCCCTCAGGACCGCCTCTCCTGGAAATTCTCCCCTGGATGAGACTGTTCTTTCTCCTCAGAGTGTGTCTGACAAAAGTCTGCTATTGCCATCGGTACCAGAACGTGCCCAGGACGACCCACAACACGATCAAGACCAATTGTGCCTTGACTCTCACCCAGAGCAACTGCAGCAGGGCTTCCCCAATTTGGGAAACACCTGTTACATGAACTCAATTTTACAGTCACTCTATGCAATTCCATCATTTGCTGATGGCTTACTAGGACAAGGTATTCCATGGGAGAACATTCCTTCTGACGTGCTTATTATGCCTTTAAGTATGTTGCTTGCTTTGAAAGATATTTGTAATCTAGAGACTAGCCAAGACCTACTCAGAGATATTAAAAATGCTATCTCAGCTGTTGCAGAAATATTCTCGGGCAACATGCAGAACGATGCTCATGAATTCTTATGTCAGTGTTTAGACCAGCTGAAAGGCGATTTTGAAAAAGTAAACACCATTTGGAAAACGAGGAGGGAGGCTGGAGATGAAAATTCACCTCCAGAGTTGTTTGCTGGTGATGCTGCCACCAAAGTGTTTGTTTGTCCAGTTGCTTCCAATTTTGAATTTGAATTGCAGGACTACGTGATTTGCAAAGCCTGTGGTCAAGTTGTTGTCGTGATAGAGCCTGGTAATTGTATCTCCATCAACCTACACCCAAAACCAAAAGCATCCCCTTTGTCCCTTCAAAATTGTTTTGATCTTTTCTTTACAACAGAAGAATGTGAGCGCCTCTGTGAAATGTGTAACCACAAGAAGGCTGTGGTGATGCATAAATTTGGCAGGCTACCCAGAGTCTTCATTGTTCATCTGAAACGCTACAGTTTGAGTGACACTTACGTGCTAATGAAGGATGACCAACAAGTTCTTATTCCCAAATATTTGAGTTTATCCTCTAATTGCAATGAAGACACCAGACCACCACTTCCCTTGGATAGTAATGCACCTGTGTTGGACCCCGAAGTACTGAACCTCACCCAAGAGGTTAATTCTGAGAGAGTCAGCCCATGCACATCATCTGTGAAGCTGACCTGGCAATCCAGTGACTCTTCAGTTCTGCATGTTGCACCAGACGAAGATGCTGAACAAAACACACCTCAGAGAATTTGGCAAGCCAGGCCAAAGGAGCAGCAGCAGAGTGACCTAGCAAGTGGCTCAAATCTGGAGTCCAAACTGGGCAACGCAAGAGATAGGGAAGTCAGAGAAATGGAGATGCTGGCAGCTGCCTCAGTGATGGATCAGGGAGACATCTCTCTTCTTATGATCTGTGAAGATGAAAGTAATCCTATAAACAACCCAGACAGAGGACTTGAAGAAGTTTGTTGTCAAGAGGAGCCTGAAAATCCAGAACCCAAGGACGATGAGAAAACCAGTACATTGGTAGAGTTAGATTTTGATCATGTTAGTGAGTCTTCAAAAGATCTTTGTGACTACGAAAAACATAAGATTTCAGAAGGATTGAGTGGCATGGTTGAGCAGCTGCACGAATCTGTTACCAAAGACATCGTGGGCACCATAGCTAAGGTCAAGGAACCAAAAGGAAGCATGCAAATGGGAGATGCTCTTCATTCTTACCGACTGATCAGCGTCATCAGCCACATAGGGAACTCCCCGTGTGCAGGCCATTACATCAGCGACGTGTATGACTTTCAGAAGCAGGCCTGGTTCACGTATAGTGATCTGAGGGTGGCAGAAATCCCAGAGGCCATGGTGCAGGAGGCAAGGCTTCACAGTGGGTACATCTTTTTTTACATGCACAATGACATTTTTGAGGCACTTGTGAGCAAGGCAGAGAAGTCCCAGCTAACCAGCCAACAGGAAGAGGTGTTCCTTCCAGGAGAATAAGAGGGCTCCTGAAGACACAAGGAGCTCAGGACAAAGATCAAGGGCTGGTCTTGTGGTGCGAATGCCAGGCTGGTGGAGTGGCATAGCTGCTTCAGCCACCCCTTGGGAAGCACGTAGCCTGTCCTGGAGTGCCAGTTTGAGGTCCAATACCTCTGCTTCTGATCCAGCATTCTTACTAATGTGCGCGGGAAAGCAACAGAAGACGGCCTGCGTCCTTGAGCCTCTGCCACACACGTGGGAGACCACAGTGGAGTTCCTGGCTCCTGGCTTCAGCATGGCCCAGCCCTGGCTGTTGGGGCCATTTGGGGAGTGAGCCAGTGGATGAAAGATCGCTCTCATTCTCTCTGTTGTGCCTTTTACAGCAATAAATCGTCTTATATAAAATAAGATGGAAGATCCACAAGACTCATACATAACTCAGGCTAGGTTGCATGATTCTCTCCTACAAGATTAAAATGGCACTTGTCATGTTCTAATGCAGTCGTTTTCCAAGTGTTGCTGTGCAATCAATGTCACAGCAGCAAAGAGGATCTGATCAGAAATGACAATTTTGAGACCTCTCCAATCCAACTGACTCAGAAACTGCAAATGCGGACCAGAAATCTGATGGACATTATGATGCCCATGAACTTTTGAGAAGCACAATCATAGTGTGTAGAGTACCTAGGTTTTATTTTGCTGAATCTGCTGCTGGGGTGTGTGTGTGTGTGTCTGTGTGTGTGTGTGTCTGTGTGTGTGTATTTATTTAAAGGATTTTAATTATAATTTTAAGCTTCTTGAACTCACGTATGTCTGTTTTGTAAGCTTATTGAAATAAATACCCAAACAATGCAAGTACCATTAACTGGCTTCCACGTGTGTTTGTAACTCCTCACTGGAACAATTTGCTACCTAGCAAGCAACTGTATTTCCATATCCTCCCAGGAGCTGCAAGGTAGAACTTCAGGCTTACATGAGCAATGCAGTTAATGATATGATGAGGACAGGCACTGTGGCTCAGTGGGTTAAGACACTGCTTGGGGTGTTTGCATCCCCTCTTGGAGTTCCCGGGATTGAATGCCACCTCTGCTTCTGAGTCAGCTTCCTGCTAATACACATTCTGGGAGACAGTAGATACTGGCTGCAGGACTTGGGTTCCTGCCACCCACGTAAGAGAACTGGATGGATGTCCTGCCTCCTGGCTTCAGCCTGGCCCAGCCTCAGCAGCAGTAGGCATCTGGGGAGTGAATCAATAGAAAGAGGATCAATCCATCTCTCTCCCTCCTTCCCTCCCTCCTCTCTTCCTTCCTCTAGTCCCTCGCACACATCACTTTACCTTTGGAATAAATGAATTAAAACTGCAAAAGTGGTTTTATAATTAAACACTATGTAAAATGGGGCCGGTGTTGTGGTACAGTAGGTTAAGCCACTGCCTGCAATGCTAGCATCCCATATACCTAGCTAGAGTTCTATCTGCGCCACTCCCAATCCAGCTCCCTGCAGATGTGCCTGGAAAAGCAGAAGATGCCCCAAGTGCTTAGGTCCCTGCTGCACATGTGGGAAACCTGGGTGGAATTCCAGGCTCCTGACTTCAGCTCGGCCTAACCCCAACTCTTGTGGCCATTTGGGGAGTGAATCAGCAGAAAGAAGATCTTTCTGTCTTCCTCTGTCTCTCTGCCCCTGCACCCACCTGGAAGACTCAGATGAAGCTCCAGGCTTCAAACTGGCCCAGCTCCAGCCATTGTGGCCATTGGGGAATTAATCAGGAAGTGGAAGACCTCTCTCTGTCTCTTTCTCTCTCTCTCTGGACCCCTGTCTTTCAAATAACCTTTAAAAAAAAAGGAAGGGATGGAGGGAAAGAGGGAGGAAAGAAGAAGGAAATAGTGATGAGCAATCATTTTCTCTTGGTCACACTTCAGTTGGGTTCTTTGCGAACTCACTCATGTTTGGAACAGTACTTCTCAATGTTGGCATGGTTGATTGGTTAGTTTGTACTTTGGTGTAGTGGGCTGTCCTACTTAGTAAGATTTCTGACCTCAATCCACTAGATATCAGTATAATCTAGTCATGCCATCAAACCCTGTTGAACATCTACCAGGGCTGCAATCACCCTGATTGATGGTTTCTTCCCCCATCACAGTACCCCACATATCATTTGGAGTGATTGAGCAGTACTTTTTAAAAGAAGTATTCAAGGTGGGGCGGAGCCAAGATGGCGGAATAGTGAGGGTGCACACCTATAGTCCGGGAAAATTTAGTTGAATAAAAGGGGAGTTATGGTAGCCGCAGAAAAAAGAACTAGGAAAATATTGCAGGGGAAACCCTTCTGGATGGAGTGGCCATGAATCGGAGGACCTACTGGGAGAACAAGGTCGCCCACTGCGCAGAAGCCAAGTCGCGGGACCCAGCCACGGAAGCCCCAGGGTCTGCGCGCCAGTGCTCAAATGTGAGTGCATGCCACACAGACAACAGCGGGGAGACTTGGGATGCTCAGGGCTCCGAGTCCACACATCGGCGCTGGAAGGGGAGGTGAGCTCAATAACCCGAGACATTGGTGGGAAAACGGGGGTCAGAATCTAGAGGGGGGCCGGAAAGTGCAGCAAACTCACTACCGGAAAGAAGGAAAAAAAAAGCTTCGGGGTTTCTCTTCCCCCTAACCTTGCAAAGGTTACAAGGCTGCAAGGCTTGAAGAATTCCCAAGAGACAAAGAGCAGGCCCCCTCTCTGGATTTACATATCAATGGGGGAGAGCTAAGGAACTGAGTCACTACAATTCAGTAGCCTAGGCAACCCAGTGGGAGTCCAGAGGAGCCAAAGACTGGAAGGGAAATACCATCAATTCTGCAGAGCCATGCCATGCGGTGTTACTTACCCCCTGAATAAATAAAATACATAAATAAATAAAAAGAGAGAGATTTACCACGCATAACCTGAGGGTGTCACCTTTGCACACCCTTAACCAGGAAGAACCAGGCAGAGCTCTCAGGCCGCACCCATCTCAAGCCTCCAAGGCTCCTCCAACAGCAGGCAGTCCACTTAACACGGACACAGTAAAAAAAAAAAAATGCACAGTGAAGCAAGAATTAACTATGCCGAGTAACAAACACAGAAATCGAGGGAACAAGATCAATGATGACACTATGATGCCTCCAAATAAGCAAAACACCCCAAGCCAAGAGTATGAAGATGATGAGATAGAAGAAATGCAAGATACGGATTTCAAAAAATTTATGATAAGAACATTTAGAAGTTTTCAAAAGCAAATCCTTGAACTACAGAAATCCTTAATGGACAAGATTGAAAATCTCTCTCGTGAAAATGAAATTTTAAGGAAGAGTCAAAATGAAACTCAGAAACTAGTAGAACAGGAAAGTGTGATAGTGAAGAGAAATCAAAATGAAATGAAGAGCTCAATAGATCAAATGACAAACACATTAGAAAGCCTTAAAAACAGAATGGGTGAAGCAGAAGAGAGAATATCGGACTTAGAAGACAGAGCACAGGAAAACATACAGTCAAACCAAAGAAAAGAAGAGGAAATTAGAAATCTAAAAAATATTGTTGGGAATCTACAGGATACTATTAAAAAAACCAACATTCGCGTTCTAGGAGTTCCTGAAGGCATGGAGAGACAGAAAGGATTGGAAGGCCTTTTTAGTGAGATACTAGCAGAGAACTTTCCAGGTTAGGAGAAGGACAGAGATATCCAAGTACAGGAAGCTCATAGAACCCCCAATAAACATGACCAAAAGAGATCCTCACCACGACACGTGGTAATTAAACTTACCACAGTGAAACATAAAGAAAAGATCCTAAAATGTGCAAGAGAGAAACGTCAGATTACTCTCAGAGGATGTCCAATCAGACTCACAGCAGACTTCTCATCAGAAACACTACAGGCTAGGAGGGAATGGCGAGACATAGCACAGGTGCTAAGAGAGAAAAATTGCCAGCCCAGAATATTATATCCTGCCAAGCTCTCATTTGTGAATGAAGGTGAAATAAAGACCTTTCATAGCAAACAGAAATTGAAAGACTTTGTGGCCACTCGTCTGGCCCTGCAAAAGATACTTAAAGATGTGCTACACTCAGAAACACAGAAACACGGCCATCAATATGAAAGAAGGGAAAGGAAGAACACCTACCAGTAAAAGAGCATGGGAAGCTCAAAGCATATACTAGAAAATATTTCCGGGAAAATGGCAGGGCAAAGTCACTAGGTATCAATAGTCACATTGAACATTGATGGTCTGAATTCTTCAGTTAAAAGACACCATTTGGCTGACTGGCTCAAAGAACACAACCCAACTATTTGTTGCCTACAAGAAACACATCTCTCTAACAAAGAGGCATGCAGACTGAAAGTGAAAGGTTGGAAAAAGATATTCCATGCCAACAGAAACCAAAAAAAAAAAAAGCAGGTGTAGCCATATTAATATCAGACAAAATAAACTTTAATACAAAAACTGTTAAGAGAGACAAAGAGGGACACTATATAATGATTAAGGGTTCAATTCAACAGGAAGATGTAACTATTATAAATGTATATGCACCTAATTACAGGGCACTGGTCTATTTAAAAGATATGTTAAGGGACTTAAAGGGAGATTTAGATTCCAATACAATAGTACTGGGGGACTTCAATACTCCACTCTCAGAAATAGACAGATCATCCGGACAGAAGATCAACAAGGAAACAGCAGATTTAATTGACACTATTGCCCAAATGGATCTAACAGATATCTACAGAACTTTCAACCCTACATCTACAGACTTCACATTCTTCTCAGCAGTGCATGGAACCTTCTTCTCTAGGATTGATCACATACTAGGCCATAAAGCAAGTCTCAGCAAATTTAAAAGAATTAGAATCATACCATGCAGCTTCTCAGACCACAGCGGAATGAAGCTGGAAATTAGCAACTCAGGAAACCCCAGAAAGTATGAAAACACATGGAGACTGAACAACATGCTCCTGAATGAACACTGGGTCATTCAAGAAATCAAAAGAGAAATCAAAAACTTTCTGGAAGTAAATGAAGACAACAACACAACATATCAAAACTTATGGGATACAGCAAAAGCAGTACTGAGAGGCAAATTTAGAGGAATAGGTGCCTATATCAAGAAATTGGAAAGGTACCAAATAAATGAGCTTTCCGCTCACCTCAAGGACCTAGAAAAACTGCAGCAAACCAAACCCAAATCTAGTAGGAGAAGAGAAATAATTAAAACCAGAGAAGAAATTAACAGGATTGAATCCAAAAAAACATTACAAAGAATCAGCCAAGCGAGAAGCTGGTTTTTTGAAAAAATAAACAAAATTGACACCCCATTGGCCCAACTAACTAAAAAAAGAAGAGAAAAGACCCAAATCAATAAAATCAGAGATGAAAAAGGAAACGTAACAACAGACACCACAGAAATAAAAAGAATCATCAGAAATTACTACAAGGACCTGTATGCCAGCAAACAGAAAAACCTATCAGAAATGGATAGATTCCTGGACACATGCAATCTACCAAAATTGAACCATGAAGACATCGAAAACCTAAATAGACCCATAACTGAAACAGAAATTGAAACAGTAATAAAGGCCCTCCCAACAAAGGAAAGCCCAGGACCAGATGGATTCACTGCTGAATTCTACCAGACATTTAAAGAAGAACTTATCCCATTTCTTCTCAAACTATTCAGAACAATCGAAAAAGAGGGAATCCTCCCAAATTCTTTCTATGAAGCCAGCATCACCTTAATCCCTAAGCCAGAGAAAGATGCAGCACTGAAAGAAAATTACAGACCAATATCCCTGATGAACATAGACGCAAAAATCCTCAATAAAATTCTGGCCAATAGAGTACAACAACACATCAGGAAAATCATCCACCCAGACCAAGTGGGATTCATCCCTGGTATGCAGGGATGGTTCAACATTCGCAAATCAATCAATGTGATTCACCACATTAACAGACTGCAAAAGAAAAACCATATGATTATCTCAATTGATGCAGAGAAAGCATTTGATAAAATTCAACACCCTTTCATGATGAAAACTCTAAGCAAATTGGGTATAGAAGGAACATTCCTCAATATAATCAAAGCAATTTATAAAAAACCCACAGCCAGCATCCTATTGAATGGGGAAAAGTTGGAAGCATTTCCACTGAAATCTGGCACCAGGCAGGGATGCCCACTCTCACCACTGCTATTTAACATAGTTCTGGAAGTTTTAGCCAGAGCCATCAGACAAGAAAAAGAAATCAAAGGAATACAAATCAAGAAGGAAGAAATCAAACTATCCCTCTTTGCAGACGATATGATTCTGTACTTACAGGATCCAAAGAACTCTACTAAGAGACTATTGGAACTCATAGAGGAGTTTGGCAAAGTAGCAGGATATAAAATCAATGCACAAAAATCAACAGCCTTTGTATACACAAGCAATGCCATGACTGAGAAAGAACTGCTAAGATCAATCCCATTCACAATAGCTACAAAAACAATCAAATACCTTGGAATAAACTTAACCAAGGACGTTAAAGATCTCTACGATGAGAATTTCAAAACCTTAAAGAAAGAAATAGAAGAGGATACCAAAAAATGGAAACATCTTCCATGCTCATGGATTGGAAGAATCAACATCATCAAAATGTCCATTCTCCCAAAAGCAATTTATAGATTCAATGCAATCCCAATCAAGATACCAAAGACATTCTTCTCAGATCTAGAAAAAATGATGCTGAAATTCATATGGAGGCACAAGAGACCTCGAATAGCTAAAGCAATCTTGTACAACAAAAACAAAGCCGGAGGCATCACAATACCAGACTTCAGGACATACTACAGGGCAGTTGTAATCAAAACAGCATGGTACTGGTACAGAAACAGATGGATAGACCAATGGAACAGAATTGAAACACCAGAAATCAATCCAAACATCTACAGCCAACTTATATTTGATCAAGGATCTAAAACTAATTCCTGGAGCAAGGACAGTCTATTCAATAAATGGTGCTGGGAAAACTGGATTTCCACGTGCAGAAGCATGAAGCAAGACCCCTACCTTACACCTTACACAAAAATCCACTCAACGTGGATTAAAGACCTAAATCTACGTCCTGATACCATTAAGTTATTAGAGAACATTGGAGAAACCCTTCAAGATATTGGCACAGGCAAAGAATTTCTGGAAAAGACCCGGGAGGCACAGGCAGTCAAAGCCAAAATCAACTATTGGGATTGCATCAAATTGAGAAGTTTCTGTACTGCAAAAGAAACAGTCAGGAGAGTGAAGAGACAACCGACAGAATGGGAAAAAATATTTGCAAACTATGCAACAGATAAAGGGTTCATAACCAGAATCTACAAAGAGAGCAAGAAACTCCACAAAAACAAAACCAACAACCCACTTAAGAGATGGGCCAAGGACCTCAATAGACATTTTTCAAAAGAGGAAATCCAAATGGCCAACAGGCACATGAAAAAATGTTCAAGGTCACTAGCAATCAGGGAAATGCAAATCAAAAGCACAATGAGGTTTCACCTCACCCCGGTTAGAATGGCTCACATACAGAAATCTACCAACAACAGATGCTGGCGAGGATGTGGGGAAAAAGGGACACTAACCCACTGTTGGTGGGAATGCAAACTGGTCAAGCCACTGTGGAAATCAGTCTGGAGATTCCTCAGAAACCTGAATATAACCCTACCGTTCGACCCAGCCATCCCACTCCTTGGAATTTACCCAAAGGAGTTTAAATTGACAAACAAAAAAGCGGTCTGCACCCTAATGTTTATTGCAGCACAATTCACAATAGCCAAGACCTGGAACCAACCTAAATGCCCATCAACGGTAGACTGGATAAAGAAATTATGGGATATGTATTCTTTAGAATACTATACCGCAGTAAGAAACAACGAAATCCAGTCATTTGCAACAAAATGGAGGAATCTGGAACACATCATGCTGAGTGAAGTAAGCCAGTCCCAAAGGGACAAATACCATATGTTCTCCCTGATCGGTGACAACTGACTGAACACCAAAAAGGAAACCTCCTGAAGTGAAATGGACACTATGAGAAATGGTGACTTGATCAGCATAGCCCTGACTGTTAATGGACAACTTAATACATTATCCCTCTTAGTATTTTTTTTGTCTGTTCTACTTAATATGACTGGTTTAATTCTGTAATTATCACACAGTTATTCTTAAGTGCTGAAAATTAACTGAAATGTGATCCCTGTTAAACTTAAGAGTGGGAATAAGAGAGGGAAGAGATGTATAATTTGGGGCATGCTCGGGCTGACTTGCCCCAATTGGTAGAGTTGGAAACATACCAGGGGATTCCAGTTCAATCCCATCAAGGTGGCATGTGCCAATGCCATCTCACTATTCCAAGTGATCAATTTCAGTTCACAATTAATCAGAATGAAAGGACTAAGAGTCAAAGGGAGCACATAAACAAGTCTAGTACCTGCTAACACTAACCGATAGAATAAATAAAGGGGAGAGTGATCCAACATGGGAAGTGAGATACTCAGCAGCTCATAGAATGGCAGATGTCCTAAATAGCACTCTGGCCTCAGAATCAGCCCTCAAGGCACTCGGATCTGGCTGAAAAGCCCATGAGAGTATTTCAGGCATGGAAAGCCAAGACACTCTGGCAAAAAGATCTCTGTGAGTATGATCCCAGTGGAAAGAACAGGTCTTCAAAGAGGGAGGTGCCTTTCTCTGAAGGGAGGAGAGAACCTCCACTTTGACTATGACCGTGTCTAAACAAGATAAGAGTCGGAGAACTCAAGGGGCTTCCATAGCCTTGGAAACTCATGACTGGTGCATAGGGAGATTACTGATGCCATAAACAGGAGTGTCAATTTGTAAAGTCAACAACAGGAGTCACTGTGCACTTACTCCTCATGTAGGATCTCTGTCCTTAATGTGCTGTACATTGAGGCTTAATGCTATAACGAGTACTCAAACAGTATATTTCACTTTGTGTTTCTATGGGTGTGCAAACGGTTGAAATCTTTACTTAATGTACACTAAACTGATCTTCTGTAAAAAAAAAAATTATCAATTCCCAACTTGACTCTCACTGGGATTAAACATGACAATAGGTCTGATCTGATTTCATCATCATTTAAAAAAAATCATCTATTATTTTTCACTTTATGTTTCTGTGTGGGAACAAACTGTTGAAATCCTTACTTAAGGTATACTAAGCTGATCTTCTGTATACTAAGATAATCGAAAATGAATCTTGATGTGAATGGAAGGGGAGAGGGAGTGGGAAAGGGGAGGGTGGTGGGTGGGAGGGACGGTGTGGGGGGGAAAGCCACTGTAACCCATGAGTCGTACTTTGGAAATTTATATTCATTTAATAAAAGATAAAAAAAAAATAAAAAAAAAAAATAAAAAAAAAAAAAAGAGTCATTGCTCGCTGCTGCCACTAGGTGGTGATAGGAACCAAGGCCGCTCAGGCTTGCACCCTGCCTTCCCCTCCCATTTAGGCCATTCTGAGCTTGCTTTGGAAGCTCCACTGAGGGGAAGGAGCTCTCCAGGAGTAGGTTTGAAGGTGACAGGGTGGCATAACAGGTCACCAGCTGTTTGTGGCAGCTGAGGGAAAAGGGGTGTCCAGATCATATTCTCAGGACTGTGGCTTCACAGCGCATTGAGGACAGCAGGAGGAGCTGTTAAGTGGAGCAGCTTCTACAGACTGATGAGCTACCCATGAGACTGTTGAAGCTAAAAGACCCTTGAGCATAAGCAGGGTGCTGAGACCAGACAACCAACATTCTCGGGTCTATAGCCACTACTTGAATTACTGAGTTGCAGGATCAATGCTTCTTCAGTCTTTCAAATTGATGTCAAAATGTGGTCCATGGTCATCTGTCAACTTGTAATTCCATCCACAACAAATTTTATGCTTTTGCAACACCGAACTTGTCCCTCAAGGATCGATTTTTATTCAGCTCTTGCCTCTGTACCTGGAACTTCTTTTTCTGTCAATTTCTAAAGCTCATGTTCTATATATAGCTCACCATTTTGTAAAATTATTTATTGGAAAAGCAGAGTTAGAGAGGGGCAGAGGGGAAAGAGAGAGAGAGGTCTTATATCTGCTGGTTCACTCCCCAAATGGCTACAAAGGCCGGAGCTGGGCCGATCCAAAGCCAAGAGCCAGGAGCTTCTTCCGGGTCTTCCAGGTGGGTGCAGGGTCCCAAGGACTTGGGCCATCCTCTACCGCTTTCCCAGGCAATAGCAGAGATGGGTTGGAAATCAGCAGCTGGGACTCCAACCAGTGCCCGTATGGGATGCGGCACTGCAGGCAGTGGCTTCACTCTCTACACCACGACAGGTGCCAGCCCCTGTAAACCTCACTTTCACACTTCTTTCTGGCATCAGAAAGGTCTACTAAGTGTTTACATGATTCAGTCATATCTTTCCAATGTCGTCACACATGGTGCCCCTCAGAACACATAAAGAAGCAGAGTGTGAGTGCGTGACCACAGAAGATCCCTGCTGCACTTAGCTCCAGATCACTTGACTCCTGGGGTATGTGAGGCACAAATCTCAAGCAGCTGAAAGCCAGTATGAGGCCATACAGAGCTACGTTTGAGCTGCTGTATACGCAGGACACGGACACTGAGGACGAGAGAAGGCACAGGCCATGGCAAAGCCAGAGCTCCAGGCAAGAGGACGGAAAGTTCCTGGACACAGGCCCAGTTCCATGGCATGCAACAGAGTCTCTGCCGTCCCACAGGGCTCAGAATTAAGACCACCCTGAATGTGGCTTGATTCTCTGCTCTTGCCATCTTGAAATTCTGTCTTGAAGTAAAAATCATATTCCTTACAGATCCTTGGGGCACCTGGCATTTGGAATTTTTAATGATCTTGTATAAGGGACCAGGCATATTCATTTCTCACAGGACTCCTAAATCAGGTGGCCAGTCCGTCTACATAAACAGAGTAAACACAAGGAAACCAGCAGCAAAGACTGAAATAATCAAGAGAGGGCATTGGGCATAGTGGTAAAGATGCCGCTTGAGACACCCACATCCCGGATCAGAGTGCCTGGGGTGGAGTCCTGGCTCCACTAGCAACTCCAGCTGCCTGCAGCCTATTGTGTGCCCGACGAGGCAGCAGATGATGGTCCAGGTACCTGGGCTGCTGCCATCCATGTGGGAGACCAGGTTGGAGTTCCTGGCTTTACCCACTATGCCACAACGCCAGCCCCTACTCCACTTCTGATCTAGCTCCCTGCTGATATGCACAGGAAAGCAGTAGAAGATGGCTCAACTACTCAGGCCCCTGCCGCCCATGTAGGAACCCTGGATGGAGTCCTAGGTTCCTGACTTTGGCCTGGCTCACCCCTAGCAATTGTGGCCATTTTAGGAGTGAAGCAGCACAAGAAAGATCTCCAGCTCTCTCTATCTGTAACTCTGCCTTTATACTAAAGAGATAAATCTTGGGCCAGCGCCATGGCTCACTTGCTTAATCCCCCGCTTGCCTGTCAAAAAATAAACAAAATAAATAAAGCAAGTTGCCCCACCCAAAATAAAGATTTATTTTGTTTATTTTTTTGGGGGGTGCAACTTGCTTTATTAAACAGAAAACGGAATCTGTGTGGCAGGGAAGGCGAGGTCCCTCCCTCCTTCCCTGCCTCCTTCCTTCCTTCCTAGCTTCCCTCCCCGCTTCCCTCTCTCCCTCGCTGTTTTTTTTTAACTTTAAATTAGTAAACATAAATTTCCAAAGTGCAGTTTATAGATTACAACGGCTTCCCTGCCCCCAATAACTTCCCTCCCACTCGCACCCCTCCCATCTCCCGCTCCCTCTTCCATTCACATCAAGATTCATTTTCAATTATCTTTATAGACACAAGATCAATTTAGTATCTATTAAGTAAAGATTTCATCAGTTTGTACCCACACAGAACATAAAGTGTAAACTACTGGTTCAGTACTAGTCATAGCATTAATTCATATTGGACAACACATTAATGACAGAGATCCCACATGGCCTAGCCGTTAGGATTCCTGGTTTTCACCCAGGCGGCCTGAGTTTGACTCCTGGGGTGGGAAGTTGAAAATAAATCTTTAAAAAATAATTTTTCAGAATACCAAAAACAATTCCATGGAGAATGTAATTCAGTTAAACACCTGGACAGAAGAGACACTCCATTCTTTATCTGTGATGTACATTCAACACACTTGTATCTCAGCTCCCACACCACTTTGTTGTATATACTTGATAGCTAGTTGTTTAAAAATATTATTAGAGAAAAAGATAAGGCAAAGAGGAAAATATTTCATTCATATCTCTCCCATCAGTTATTATAAAACATCCTTAACATGTTAACATCATGACATATACACATCTCATTTTTTTTAGAAAAACACTTTTATTTGATTAAAAAGTACATGATTCCTATTAATTACATATTTCACCAAAGTGCGTAGACAGAAATAATCATCCTACTTCCCAAGAGTTCCTGTCTGTTAACAGTAAGCCAATGAAATTCCAGGCCTCTACTATTTCGAGTTCATACAAAGCAAGCTGGAGGGATAGATGGATGAGCACATGTAAATATTTGGAACCAGATGTCATTAACTGAATGGGAACTCCATGAGGTCAGGGATTTTCTCTGCTGTGTTCCCTGCTACATCCTCCACCTACTTTTAGCAAGGTCTCTCACCTGGGACTTTGTTAGTACTGGGGCTGGATAACTCTTCATTGCACAGGGTGGGGATGGCAACAGCATCTTCCTCTGTGTTTTCGATGAAGCAGCGTCCCTGGCAAGAACACCCTTTCAGTGTGGCAACGAAAACCATCTCCACACATTACCAGATGGCCGCTCAAGGGCAACACTGCCACCAGCTCAGAACCACTGACCTAGAAAACATGTGGCACAAAAGAAAGGCTTGCTGAATGGATGAAGTGCTTGGAAAATCATTTAGGAGCAATTTTAAAAGTAAAGCAAACCCTGTGGCATAGCACATAAAGTGGCTGCCTGCAGTACCGGCATCCCATATGGACACCAGTTCAAGTCCTGCCTGTCCACTTCCCATCCAACTCTCTGCTATGGCCTGGGAAGGCAGTGAAAGATGGCCCAAGTCCTTGGGCCCCTGCACCCATGTGGGAGACCCAGAAGAAGCTCCTGGCTTTAGACAAGCTCAATTGTAGCTGATGTGGCCATCTGGGGATTGAACCAGCAGATGGAAGACCGAGCTCTCTCCTCTCCTCCCCTCCCCCTCTTCTTCTGCCTCTCTGTAACTCTGCCTTTCAAATAAAATATAAATCTTAACAAAAAGGGTTGGTGGCCGGTGCTGTAACACAGCAGGTTAAAGCCCTGGCCTGAGGCATTGACATCCCATATGGACGCTGGTTCTAGTCCTGGCTGCTCATCTTCTGATCCAGCTCTCTGCTGTGGCCTTGGAGAGAGAGCAGTAGAAGATGGCCCAAGTCCTTGGGCCCCTGCACCCACGTGGGAGACCTGGAGGAAGCTCCAGGCTCCTGGCTTCAGATCGGCTCAGCTCCAGCCATTGCAGCCCTCTGGCGAGTGAACCAGCGGATGGAAGACCTCTCTCTGTCTCTACCTCTCTATAGCTCTGTCTTTCAAATCAATACAATAAATCTTAAAACAAATTGAGCTAGCTGAGAAGTACACAAGGAGAAACACAAAGGAATAGGAGAATCCAGATCTGCTCTGTGCCCTCTACAATAATCCACACCCCGAGTCCAAGCATTTAGCTGACATGGGCCCACACCCGAGTTCAGAAAGGATGGGTGATCATGAGGAGCTGGGGTCGACCTGTCCATAGTAATCGAGTGAATTCCACGAGTTCAGCAGTAGCAAACAGGCAGAACCGTGTGTTGAGATTGCCATGCCAACCTTCAGGCCACATCAACTCCAGGAATTGGTGCTATGCCTGCGCAGAGCGACCCTCCGGTGACACTACCATCGCAGACTACATTTCCCTTAAGGTCCCATGGCGCGTCCTCCCGCAAGAGCTGCTGGGAAAGCCGCTGCTTGCAGAAGACTTGTGGTGGCCTTTGCCGGGGATTCCATTTTCCTGTAGGGGGCAGGGGGGTGGAAATGAAGATGCTCGAAGCCTGAGAGTGGAAGTCCCGACCCCTTTTAATTACTCTTTCTCGCTCTTCAGTGGGCCCCTCCTTCATCAGTGTCTGAGCCAGCCCCCTGTGCACCTTCCCCAGCGCGGGCAGCCACCCCCGCGCGCCTCTCTGCCGCCCCAGCCAGCGCCCGCGGGGCCAGCACCACACAGCAGCCATGTCCGGAGGAGGCTCGGGCTGGCAGCCCCGGCAGGCGCGGGGTCTGGGCTCTAGAAGGCTGGGAAGCGGAGGTCCACTTGTGCTCTGGGGATTTCTGTTCCCTTCCTCGCTGAGTGAGGAAAAGTTTTATATAGTTGTAAAGACTGAGAATGGAACGCACGCTGCAAGGAAAAGATAAAATGACCACCCCAGACTCAAGCGGGGTGACCACGAGGGCTGTAGTCAGCTGTTCCCATGTACTACACGCATGAGGAAGGCGCAAGTGGGCGTAGGGGTGGCCAGACCATCCCACATGGGTGCCGGTTCTAGGCCCGGCCACCCCGCTGCGCATCCATCTACCTGCTGAGCTCGGTGCCTGGTCCGGCCTCCCGTGGGAGACCCGGATGGAGCCCCAGGGCCCTGGCTGTGGCCCCGCTGCGGCCCTGCCTGAGCCTGGCGGAGCCCTGGCGGATGCCCGGTGTGGCCCTGCAAGATGCCGGTGGAGCCCTGGTTGAGGCCTGGGTTGGCCCTGGCTGGGGCCTGGGTTCTTGCTGCTCAACGTGTGATTCTTTTGTATATTTGCAATGATGTCCAAAGTTAAAATTTGTCTCATAGAGGCGGGTGCCGTGGCTCCCTAGGTTAATCTTCTGCTTGCAGCGCCCCCATCCCATGTGGGCACCGGGTTCCAGAATCGGCTGTCACTCTTCCAGTCCAGGTCTCTGCTGTGGCCCCAGAAGGCAGTGGAGGATGGCCTGAGTGCTTGGGCCCCAGCACCCAAGTGGGAGACCCAGATGTAGATCCTGGCTCCTGGCTTCAGATCGGTGCAACTCTGGCC